>NC_067494.1:355769-686539 GCF_947179515.1 Apodemus sylvaticus
CTTGGGTGCAGGCAGACCCCTGGTGATTTGCACCCCCAGAGATCTAAAGTTTGGGGTGATACAGTACTTAGTGAAGCTCTTCTGCCCCAGCTGGCAGTGAATATGGCCGTGGGGAGTCTCTCCCTTTGCTGGTCTCCAGATGTTGATATTGTTTTGTTTTTGGAGAAATCATAATCCATGCAACAATTCCTTTACCTTTCATTAACAACCCAGCATTTTGATTCATATACTGGTATACTCTATCTATGTAATTAATATGGAAGTAATATTAATTTGTAATAATGATTTGTCTATTTTGTGTATATATTTAGTAGTAGTACTGGCAGAAGATGTAGTGGATCTATTTTTTTTTAAAGGAATCCCTTTATCTTTAAACTGTTAAATTAATTGTCAGTCTTATCTACAATATATACATTTTCCAGTAACACATCTCATTTAAATTTGATTTTGCAAGAGATGGATATCCATTTATCTGACTGTGTCTTTACTCAAGTCAATGCTTTCTCCCATTGTAAAGTTCAGGAACAGTTACAGAACTTACACTTTCATAGCAAGAAAAGTTTGTCTCCTCACTCTCCACAGAATATATTAGAAGAATATATTATAAGAAGTGCTTGTGCTATAGCAGTTCCAAAGTCAGAAGCTAAGAGCCCTTCAGCAAATGACACTGATAAAAATGGACAAGCTAGTTCCAACTCTCACTTTGCTGAGACAGGCATTGGGAAGTGTTTGGTTGACATTAAACATATGGAAGTAGAATCTTTTTCTGAGTGCACGAGCCATGTTTGGTGTGTGTGTGTGTGTGTGTGTTTTCCATCCTTCCTTCTCTGTTTTCTTCTTTTAGAAGAGGGCTTTTAGTATAGATGACTTTTTTTTAAATAGGAATAATTTTTGAAGAAATAATAGGTGATAACCAATGAACTGATAATTTGCTATCCTTAATATATTTTTAAAACTTAGGAAATAAATATACCTGATAAGTATTAGTAACTAATGTCAACTTACCTCCTCTTTAATATGTAAGGAAAAGAACAATTTATAAATATTATAGAATTATTAAAAAGCAAATATAACACAGATACATTGTTCAGAAATGCCTACAATTATACCAAGATCAAGAATATTAGACTAAAACAAATAACAAAAAGCAGAACACTGAGTTCTTGAGAGAAAGCATATAAATGAGCAAAAGGTAAGGAGCTCACCTTTATCTTTCTTTGAATGTGAGACATCTTTGGAATCTTCTGAAAAGAACAAAATTGAAGAGTCATAAGAAAACATGTCATAATGAACATCATGACAATAATATTGAATAATAGCAAGTATTTTAGAGAAAAAGAAGCTATTTTACTTTCTTGGTTGGAAATTGAGTTGGTTACTCACCAGAGAAAAGTTATAGAGTTTTTCAAAACCATGAAAAAATTATCTAGCATATAGTATTCAGCTTTTTCACTTGGAAGTACATGTTATTGTGTGCTTAAACTTTTTTAAGACAGCAACTTGTAAGACTGTTCAGTTGTTAAAGTGTGTGTAGGTATGAAGGTTTGGGTCTAGGTGGCAAGAATAAAGGTAACATGTGGTGCACAGCTATAATCCTAACCCTAGGGATGAGGAAGCAGGAAGATCCCTGGAGCTGGCTGACAGCTAGTCTTCCCAAATCAATGAGCACCTGATCAAAAAATCAAAGTGGAGAGCTATGCAGGAAAACACTGATATAGACATGTAGATTCAACAAGCATGTGTACACACCTGCAAGAACCTACACATGTGCACATAAAAGCAACATAAAGCCATAAAATGCAAGCACACCCTGCACACACATGATTCTCTAAGACAACAAATTGTAAAGTTTTTAATATAAAGGTTAGCTGTGCCAATTTATTGTTAAATAGCTTAATCCTCATAGTTAGATCTCAATGCATATGCATATTAAATCACACATGTATATGTAAAATGTACAATTTGCATTTAATAAATGTATCTCAAGGAAACTAGAAAAATAATCTGAGGTGAAAATCAGAGACATAAATAGTAATTAAGTTATATTATTAAAATCAATTGCTCTTTTATACATTCTGGCTTGCAGGAACACATGGAATCCAGTGGAAATATTTTTAAATCAGAGATAACACTAACAAAATATATTTGAGCAATCCTTTGAATTTCATTGCAAATTTTTAGTATTTATTTTTATTTACTCAGAGTTTACATACTATATTTTAACTGATACATGGAAAAGGGAAAAGGTAGGTCAGCATTTTTCTGATATAAAAAATGTATGTGTACATGTGTGTATATATATTTATGTATGTGTGTGATATGTGTGTATGATATATATATATATGTGTGTATGTATGTGTGTGCGTATATGCTGCATATATGTACATGTGTGTATGTATGTATGGGTTGTTTATGTATGTGTATATGTTTGTATGTATGTGTATATGTATGTATGCCCAGGTCCTATTCTCCCTTTTAAAATTCTGTTTTCTCACTTTATAAGAGGGCTTTTACTATAGTTAACTTTTTTTAAAGCTGTTCCTAATAAAATAAGGGATTTGTACTACTTGATCAATTTGTCTTTATACATGATAATTTTAAAAGAATGTTTCTGAATATTTGCCAATAAAATTCTCAAATAATTACTTTTTAATAATGCCTTCTTACTGTATAGTTTAAAAATATAAAAGTATCAAAATATTTCTATCAAATAAATGTTGCTTAGAAATGCCAATAACTATATCAAGAGATCAAGAACATTAGACTTAAAAAAAGGAACATTAGATTAAACCAAACAAGCCATAAAATGCAAAATATTGCATCCTTAAGAGAAAGTGTATAAATAACGCACTCACCTTTATTTTTCTTTGAAGCTGGTGCATCTTTGGAATCTTCTAGAGAAAAATGAAAAATAAATCACAGTCTAAGTGCTTTTTGTTTTCTCAAAAGGAAAATACTTAAAGATTTATTTTTATTTGTTTATTTTTGGAGTTACAGGTCTCTCTAATCCTAAATTCAGCTTCTTTTTTATTTATTTATTTATTTATTTTTTAACTTTTTTTGAATTCGATATATATTTTTTATTTACATTTCAAATGATTTCCCCTTTTCTAGCTCTCCACTCCCCGAAAGTCCCATAAGTCCCCTTCTCTCCCCCTGTCCTCCCACCCACCCCTTCCCACTTCCCCGTTCTGGTTTTGCCGAATACTGCTTCACTGAGTCTTTCCAGAACAAGGGGCCACTCCTCCTTTCTTCTTGTGCCTCATTTGATGTGTGGATTATGTTTGGGGTATTCCAGTTTTCTAGGTTAATATCCACTTATAAGTGAGTGCATACCATGATTCACCTTTTGAGTCTGGGTTACCTCACTTAGTATGATGTTCTCTAGCTCCATCCATTTGCCTAAGAATTTCATGAATTCATTGTTTCTAATGGCTGAATAGTACTCCATTGTGTAGATATACCACATTTTTTGCATCCACTCTTCTGTTGAGGGATACCTGGGTTCTTTCCAGCATCTGGCAATTATAAATAGGGCTGCTATGAACACAGTAGAGCATGTATCCTTATTACATGGTGGGGAATCCTCTGGGTATATGCCCAGGAGTGGTATAGCAGGATCTTCTGGAAGTGAGGTGCCCAGTTTTCGGAGGAACTGCCAGACTGATTTCCAGAGTGATTGTACCAATTTGCAACCCCACCAGCAGTGGAGGAGTGTTCCTCTTTCTCCACATCCTTGTCAACACCTGCTGTCTCCTGAATTTTTAATCTTAGCCATTCTGACTGGTGTGAGGTGAAATCTCAGGGTTGTTTTGATTTGCATTTCCCTAATGACTAATGAAGTTGAGCATTTTTTAAGATGCTTCTCCACCATCTGAAGTTCTTCAGGTGAGAATTCTTTGTTTAACTCTGTACCCCATTTTTTAATAGGCTTGTTCGGTTTTCTGGAGTCTAACTTCTTGAGTTCTTTATATATATTGGATATTAGCCCTCTATCTGATGTAGGATTGGTGGAGATCTTTTCCCAATTTGTTGGTTGCCGATTTGTCTTTTTGATGGTGTCCTTTGCCTTACAGAAACTTTGTAATTTTATGAGGTCCCATTTGTCAATTCTTGATCTTAGAGCATACGCTATTGGTGTTCTGTTCAGAAACTTTCTCCCTGCACCGATGTCCTCAAGGGTCTTCCCCAGTTTCTTTTCTTTTTTTTTTTTTTTTTTTTTTTTTTTTTTATTTGATATAATTTATTTACATTTCAAATGATTTCCCCTTTTCTAGCCCCCCCCCCCACTCCCCGAAAGTCCCGTAAGCCCCCTTCTCTTCCCCTGTCCTCCCTCCCACCCCTTCCCAGTTCCCCGTTCTGGTTTTGCCAAATACTGTTTCACTGAGTCTTTCCAGAACCAGGGACCACTCCTGCTTTCTTCTTGTATCTCATTTGATGTGTGGATTATGTTTTGGGTATTCCAGTTTTCTAGGTTAATAACCACTTATTAGTGAGTGCATACCATGATTCACCTTTTGAGTCTGGGTTACCTCACTTAGTATGATGTTCTCTAGCTCCATCCATTTGCCTAAGAATTTCATGAATTCATTGTTTCTAATGGCTGAATAGTACTCCATTGTGTAGATATACCACATTTTTTGTATCCACTCTTCTGTTGAGGGATACCTGGGTTCTTTCCAGCATCTGGCAATTATAAATAGGGCTGCTATGAACATAGTAGAGCATGTATCCTTATTACATGGTGGGGAATCCTCTGGGTATATGCCCAGGAGTGGTATAGCAGGATCTTCTGGAAGTGAGGTGCCCAGTTTTCGGAGGAACCGCCAGACTGCTTTCCAGAGTGGTTGTACCAATTTGCAACCCCACCAGCAGTGGAGGAGTGTTCCTCTTTCTCCGCACCCTCTCCAACACCTGCTGTCTCCTGAATTTTTAATCTTAGCCATTCTGACTGGTGTGAGGTGAAATCTCAGGGTTGTTTTGATTTGCATTTCCCTAATGACTAATGAAGTTGAGCATTTTTTAAGATGCTTCTCCACCATCTGAAGTTCTTCAGGTGAGAATTCTTTGTTTAACTCTGTACCCCATTTTTTAATAGGCTTGTTCGGTTTTCTGGAGTCTAACTTCTTGAGTTCTTTATATATATTGGATATTAGCCCTCTATCTGATGTAGGATTGGTGGAGATCTTTTCCCAATTTGTTGGTTGCCGATTTGTCTTTTTGATGGTGTCCTTTGCCTTACAGAAACTTTGTAATTTTATGAGGTCCCATTTGTCAATTCTTGATCTTAGAGCATACGCTATTGGTGTTCTGTTCAGAAACTTTCTCCCTGCACCGATGTCCTCAAGGGTCTTCCCCAGTTTCTTTTCTATTAGCTTCAGAGTGTCTGGCTTTATGTGGAGGTCCTTGATCCATTTGGATTTGTCAGCTTCTTTTTATATAAAAATTTTAATTTTTATCTTTA
The DNA here is from genome assembly GCF_947179515.1 of Apodemus sylvaticus. Classification (NCBI taxonomy): domain Eukaryota; kingdom Metazoa; phylum Chordata; class Mammalia; order Rodentia; family Muridae; genus Apodemus; species Apodemus sylvaticus. The sequence continues at coordinate 361,234 of NC_067494.1, forward strand.
AACTATGGACTACATAATTTGCAAAGGAGACTGTACCAAACAATGATCAAAGAAGAATTATCCATTCTATGCCTTTTCTTTTTTCTAGTCACTCAGAAATATAATGTTACCAGCTATGATTGTTGTTCGCTGCCTCACATTGTTTTTAACCATGCCACTATAGTCTACTTTCCCTTCCACAAATATACAAGCCCCCTTTTTCACATACTGATATGCCACATCTCTGATGCCTGGTCAAAACCCTGATATTCTGTGTCATGTTGTTTTGACTGATGTCACCTATTTGATATACTTTACTGTACGTGATTGCTACATCTCATTTGTTGCTATAGAAAATATCATGACTGGGATTTTTCCTTCTACCTGTCTCAATACAGAGTCCTGAGCTACTCATGCAAGCAACTGAACATGATTCAGAGATTGTTCAAGAGCCAAACTGCTAGCTAGTTCAGACTCATGCCATACAAACTGCTGAAATACTGGTAACACAGGTTTTCTAAATGTGGCTTCAATTTTTCTTACAAACTAATCTTTAGGCTTTTTCTTTCTAGTTAGCACTGCGTGAGTCTGGCTCCTCAGCCTCGCCATGGGGATAAAAGGGTGCTTTTCTCCTACAGTGGTGCTTTCAGGCAGCACAGGGGACCTCGACACACTCAGACTCCTGCAAAGAGTCACACACCTCCTCCAGAGGCCTGTATGCACTCATGCACAACATACAAGTTTGTCTCCCTAAATGTAGCTTCAAGCATTCTGATTTGCAAAATCGGTGTAGAGGGGACAACACTAAGCTTCTCTAAAAACAAGGGCACAAAGGACTGTAAGCATGACTTCAAATGTTTCTAACACTCTGCTCTATCCCCTATGCCTGCATTTCTTGTAGACAGGATAAATTTAGGGTTGAAAGATTTCTGGGTGGGTTGGTGTTTCTATTGTTCCACTGGGGTTTTTGCCTGGCTACAAAGGGTGGCCTCTTCATGTTTCAAATCTTCAGTATAGGGAGTAACAGCTAAGGTTACCCCCATTGATTCTTGCTCACCTCCCTTATTCCAGGTCTCTGTTTATTACTGGAGGTGCCTCCACTCCACCTCCTCACCCTTACCACTTGCAGGCATTCTTTTTTTCTTTTTTTGACATTAATTTCTTTATTAGATATTTTCTTTATTTACATTTCAAATGTTATCCCCTTTCCTCCTTTCCCCTCTGAAAACCCCTGTTCCATCTGCCTTTCCCATGCTCTATAACTCACCAATTCCTACTTCCCTATTCTGATATCCACCTATCTAGGAAAACAAGCCTTCACAGATCCAACTTTCCTTTCATTGATGTCTAACAAGGTCATCCTCTGTTGCACGTATGACTGGAGCCACTGGTCCCTCCATGTGTACTCTTTGGTTGATGGTTTCATTCCTGGGAGTTCTGGGGGTAGTGGTTGGTTTATATTTTTGTTCCTCCTATGGGGCTGAAAACACCTCCAGCTCCTTGGATCCTCTCTCTAGCTCCTCCACTGGGAACCCTGTGCACAGTCCAGTGGTTCACTGAGAGAATCTACCTCTGTATTTGTCAGGAACAGGCAGAGCCTCTCAGGAAACAGTTGTATCAGGCCCCTGTCAGCAAACACTTGTTGGCATCCACAACAGTGTCTGAGTTTGGTAACTGTATATGGGATGGATCCCCAGATGGGGCAGTCACTAGATGGCCTTTTCTTCAGTCTCTGCTCCACACTTTGTCTCTGTATCTCCTCCCATGGGTATTTTGTTCCATCTTCTAAGAAGGACCAAAGTATGCACACTCTGGTCTTCCTTCTTCTTGAGCTTCATGTGGTCTGTGAATTATATCTTGGGTATTCCGAACTTCTGGGCTAGTATCCACTTATTAGTGAGTGCATACCATGTGTGTTCTTTTGTGACTGGGTTACCTCACTCAGGATGATATTTTCTAATACCACCCACTTGCCTACGAATTTCATGTATTCATTGTTTTTAATAGCTGTGTATTACTCCATGTGTAAATATACCACAATTTCTGTATTCATTCCTCTGCTGAGAGACATCTGGGTTCTTTCCAGCGTCTGGTTATTATAAAAAAGGCTGCTATGAACATTGTGAACCATGTGTCCTTATTACATGTAGGAGGATCTTCTGGGTATATGCCCAGGAGTGGTATAGCTGTGTCCTCAGGTAGTACTATGTACAATTATCTGAGGAACTGCCAAACTGATTTCCAGAGTGGTTGCACTAGCTTTCAATTCACAAGCATTGGAGGAGTACTCTTCTTTCTGCACATCCATGCCAGCATCTGCTCTCAACTGAGTTTTTGATCTTAGCCATTTGACTGGTGTGAGGTGAAATCTCTGTTGCTGCCTGCAGCTACAGGTGAACCAGAGACCTGAAAGAGAATTCTGGGGGCATTTCCCTGGTAACTAAAGATGTTTAACATTTCTTAAGGTGCTTCTCAGCCATTTGGTATTCCTCAGTTGAGAATTTTTTGTTTAGCTCTGTACCCCATTTTTAATAGGGTTATTTGGTTCTCTGGAGTCTAACAGGAATCCTGAGTTCTTTGTACATATTGGATAATATGTACATAGTCCTCTATCAGATGTAGATTTGGAAAAGATATTTTCCCAAACTGTTGCTGTTTTGCCCTATTTACAGTGTCCTTTGCCTTACAGAAGCTTTGCAATTTTTTGAGGTCCAATTTGCCAGTTCTTGGTCTTAGAACATAAGCTATTGGTGTCCTATTCAGGAACTTTCCCCCTGTGCCTATGTGTTCGAGGGTCTCCCCCACTTTGTTTTCTATTAGTTTCATTAGATCTGAATTTAAGTGGAGGTCCTTGATCCACTTGGACTTGAACTTTATACAAGGAGATAAGAATGGACCAATTTGCATTCTTCTACATGCTAACCACCGACTGAACCAGCACCATTTGATGAAAATGTCTTTTTCCACTGCATGGTTTTAGCTCCTTTGTCAAAGATCAAGTGATCATATGTGTGTAGGTTAATTTCTTGGTCTTCAATTCTATTCCACTGATCTATCTGCCTGTTACTGTACCAATACCGTGTAGTTTTTATCACAATTGCTCTGTATATAGTTTGAGGACAGAGATGGTGATTCTGCCAGAATTTCTTTTATTGTTGAGAATAGGTTTTGCTCTCCTCAGATTTTTGTAATTCCAGATGAATTTGCAAATTGCTCTTTCTAACTCTCTGAAGAATTGAGTTGCAATTTTGATGGGGATTGCATTGAATTTTTGGATTGCTTTTGGCATGATGGCCATTTTTACTATATTAATCCTGACAATCCATGAGCATGAGAGATCTTCTCATCTTCTGAGATCTTCCCTTTCTTTCTTCAGAGACTTGAAGTTCTTGTCATACAGATCTTTCACTTGTTTAGATAGAGCATGCCAAGATATTTTATATTATTTGTAACTATTGTGAAGGGTGTTGTTTCTCTAATATCTTTCTCAGCCTGTTTATCCTTTGAGTAGAGGAGGGCCACTCATTTGTTCGAGTTAATTTTATATCCAGCCACTTTTCTGAAGTTGTTTTTCAGGTTTAGGAGTTCTCTGTTGGAATTTTTGGGGTCACTTTTGTATGTTATCATATCATCTGCAAATAATGATATTTTGAATTCTTCCTTTCCAATTTGTGTCCCTTTCACCTCCATTTGTTGTCTAATTGCTCTGGCTAGTTCTTTGAGTTATATATTGAATAGGTATGGAGATAGTGGGCAGCCTTGTCTAAATTTTAGTGGGAATGCTTCAAGTTTCTTTCCATTTAGCTTGATGTTGGCTACTGGTTTGCTGTATATTGCTTTTACTATGTTTAGGTATGGACTTTGAATTCCTGATCTTTCTAAGACTTTTATCCTGAAAGGGTTTTTGGATTTTGTCAAATGCCATCTCATCATCTAATGAAATGTTCATGTGGTTTTTTTTCTCTGAGTTTGTTTATTTAGTGGATTAAGTTGATGGATTGCTATATGCTTGTAGAAGTATGGTTATATGGAATGTCCAGGAAATAAGCAAGGCACTGAGAATGATACTAAATAATAGGTGAACATATGTATGGGCAGAGGGAGGTGCATGCCTTATAGTGAAAATGAAATATCCCAGACAGATGGCATAACATGAGAACTGACAAGAACAGGTCAAATAAAAGGGGAAATTGTTTTAGGGGTATTGATAGTTTGTACATTTTTGAGGTGATGTCAGATAGCTCATATTGACTTCAAGCTCCCTAAGTAACTAAAGCTAAAATTAGACACCTGATTCTTCTGCCTCTACTTTCCAAAAGATGGAGTTACAGGAGTAATCCAGTGTGAGAAGGAATTTGGAATAACTACTTCCTGGTTTCACCAGGATGGGCTAATGAGTAGGAAGAGGATTAAGCCACAAACCCTCAGACCTAAAATGAGTTCTGCCTACAAGATATTCAGGAACAAAGAACAGAGACAGAGAGAATAGCCAATCAATGGCTGCCCCAAATTGAGACCCATTCCCCAGGCAAGAACCAAACTGTGACACTATTAAAGATATCCCCTTATGCTTGTAGACAAGAACCTAGCATAAATCTTCTCTGAAAGGCTTCTCTGAGCAAACACAGATGTACAGAACCATGGCCAAACATTATATGGAGCTTCAGGAGTCTTAGGGAAGAGTTGGGGGAAGGATTGAGGGACCCACAGGAACTTCATAGGAAGAACAACAGGGTCAACTAACCTGGATCTTTTGGGCTCCCAGAGACTGAATCACCAACCGAACAGCAAGTATGGGCTAGACATAGGTTCCCTGCACATATGTAGCAGATGAGAAGCTTGGTCTTCATGCAGGTCCCCCAATAACAGGAGCAGGATCTCATCCTGAATCAGTTGCCTGCTTCCCTGTGGATCCCATTTCCCTAAATGAACAGCCTTATCTGGACTCAGTGGGAGAGGAAGAGGGTAATCCTGATGGGGAGTTGGGGAAGTAGGGGATGTAATATCTAGAGGGGGATTTCCCTTCTCAAAGGAGAAGGGGAGGGTAGAATAGGGGAATGCTCTGTGTGAGGGGATACTAGAAGGGGCTGATATTGGGATTAAAGTAAACAAATAAATAAATTTAATAGAAAAAGACAGTGAAACTGAAAGAGATGGTTGATGATAAGGAACCCATAGTGATGGCTTGGATGGTTAATTTTGTCTTCCCTACTTTAAATCAGCTTTCTGTAGTGGCGACGAAAGTGCACAGAAGACAACTTTGAACAATGAAATTTCAGTGCATTATCAGTTAGATCTATTGTGCTGGATGGATAAGTCTGGGCATCAGAGTAATATGGGCATATGGCCAAGGATGGTCACTTTATGGGAAACAAGTGCCAGGAAAAGAGAAGGATATTTGTTCTAGCTGGATATCTCATTTTTATTCTTTATTTCATGTATGCATCTAGCCTATGACATGATACTGTTGACATTTTGAACACATCTCCCTGTCTAGCTGATTCTCTCTAACTGAATTCACAGAGACACTGAGACACATGGATTCTTTAATTTTGAGACACTTTCCAAACTAGTCAAATTAACAATCAATATTAACCATCACACATATTTAAATATATAAAATTCCCCTGCGGCATTCATAACAGCTCTAATTATTCTTAGCAAAAACAATAAATAAATAAAATTTACCTAAATAATGTATACATTGCTAGCCACACAGTCTCTGCATCTTTTCTGTGCTATCAATCTATTTGAATTGCTGCAGTTCCAAGAGCTAATCATTATTAAGCATTTGGGAACCTTAGGCACAAACACAAAGGAAATTGAGCCTGGAGGTTTATTATTATTATTATTATTACACACTCCTCTTGTTTCATTAGATTCAATGCATTGCTTTCTATTTCTAGAGATATCTGATGCTTCAAATTATTCCTCAACTGACTTTCTGAATTATGCAGAACAAGTTAATACAATATAATATTCTATGAGTTTATACTTTTCCAGGAAAACCCATGCATTCTCCAAGACTAGAATTAGCAGCTAGTTTATCTTAGTCCTTAGGTAGGAGAGCCTCCTCTTATACATTCTATTATTTAAAATGATCATGAGATTTAAAGACAATTAACTGGAACACTGAAAATAGACATAGGATTCTTGAAAATGACCCTAGGCAATAATAAAATATGCAGAGGCCACTCTTAAAATTTGAGTTGTGCACACATCACATAGTGAAGCCAAAAATGTTGAATAAGCATCATGTAGTCCTCTCAGAGTATCCATGCTGTCACTGATAGTGAGATGATTGACTTAAGGAGACTGTCAGAATAACGTAACGTCACCCTTAAATGAATGAGCTCCAGTTGCTGTGACCCAGAGATTAATAAGGAACAGTGGCAAACATTTCACCAAATGCAACTCTACACTAAATTTCTCAACATCAGCAAAGAGGTGAGGACTGTTCAGAATGATATTCATATAGCTGTTAATTCAAAGACTTCAGTCAAATGTGACTATTCCATAGTTAACTTGTAGAACAAAATGAATTTAATTACATTTGCTCCAAAAGTTAAGATGGTTTCAAACCAAAAAAAAAAAAAAAAAAAAAACAACAACAACAACAAAAAACCAAACCAGACCATATTCTCCCTAGTAATTAGTTTTATAATTTTACTCACATTAATACCAAAGTAGAATCTGTCCCTACTTGGGAAAGCAGCAGATTTACATGAATAGTCAGTGCTATAGTCCTTATTATTACCCTCATACGCACTGGAACTAAATGATCAATAATCTTCATTATGCACAAAATTATACACACACGCACTATTTTATGTTACTTAATGTTCCCAAATTTTAAAATAGATGTCACTGCAATGTAAAAATTTAACTGACATATTAAGTAACTAGACATATTAAGCAATTTTTCCAAATTTATTTAAAGATTTCTGAAATTGAAGGCCCCCAGTATCAGGAGCCCCTGACCCATGAAACAATTTTTAGGAATTTGATATTAATTTTACTATGTAAAAATATTGATACTACTATTTTCAACATTCTATACCTAGACAATCAACTTCCAAGAGATTCAAATTTAGGATTCTATAATCAGATACACTAAATTTTTAGTTATACATTTAGCTTTTAAATAGTCTAAATCTATGACAGATAATGCTTCTCTTTTTAATTAGAAATGTATGATAATGTTCAGTTAATATCAGACTTGGAGAAAGATAAGAATTTTCAGGCATTAGTAGTTCTGATGATGTTCTCCATTGCACACCTAAGAGCTTACTCTCCAAACTAACAACACAAAAGAGAAGAGTCTGTATTATTGAGGTTCTGAGCTCAAAGATGATAAATATAATTTTATCCTATACTGGAATCAGGGAGAAGATTTCAGCAGGTGAGATATGGGTCCCTGTGTTTACAGGATTGTCCATTGTCAGTTAAAACTCACCATGTAGGGTATGGAGTCTAGGATGCTTTGTTATGATAGAATAGGGCAATGAAAGTACAATTGCCTAAAAGGATTCTGAAAAATAGCAGCAACAAAATTTTAATATTCTCCATGCCTCTCAAAAGAATTGATAGATACCAAAACACATGGATTTAACAAAATTAAATGACCCCAAAAATATCTGTGAGTGTAAACAATGACTAAAAAAAATGAATCAAATGCAAGAAGATAAAGTTGAAGTAAACAGTCATGACTATGAGAGACTAGAGGACAGAAATTCCCAAAAGGTGAGCAGATATTTTCCTGAGTGAATCATGCTGCCTTCCATGAGATCATCTGTTGACATTGGGCAGGAATTTTTCTCCAGTTCAAAAGTAGGTACAAAACAGCTGCCTTGAGAGCTGAAACTACAGGAGCAAGCAGGGAACCTTTAATTTCTCAGAACTAGCCAGCTGTAGTGCATTTCCATGATGATACCTCACCACGGGTAAGAAATTTCTGAGCTTGTGATAAAAGTGTAGAAGGTAGGACAATTGAAACAAAGACCAAAAAGAAAAATGAGAGGATGCTGTCATTTTTAAATATAATTTTCTGGTGGGTTCTTAGTTTATTTTTTTTAATGATCCTACAGTAAATATGCTTGGGTGTTAGTACAAATCCATCAGGAGCCATCATAGAACAAGCTACTAAATAGCAGGTGATCTTCCCGAAATGACTATGCCTTAAATTAAAATCTACAACAAAGGCCTGTAGGCAAGGCCTGTGAGAAAATCATTTTAGGAAAGATTCCTGATATTAATATGATTTTACTGTTGTTATTACATATATAACAATCACTAGGTATTAGCCAACCCTCTTTTGAGCAGATCTCTGCAGAAATGTAAAGATGTACAGTCTTGTACTGATGCTATGTAGACAAAAAGATGATCTTTTAATTCTTAATGATGATCCTGTAAGAATTTATAAAATTGTATCAGTATTTATTAAGCTCTTTTATAGTGGTACTGCTATTAGGTCTTTTTCTGATAGACAAAAGTAAAACTCTGCCAGTCTCCCACTGTGTCACCAGTTAATTACTTCTAGATAGTAACCAGAGTTTTACTACTTAGAGCACATTCCAAGAGGTTATAAAGCCCTTTAACCAAAGGTTATAAAAATGAACTAATGATTTATTATTGGTGCTAGGACAGAAAATAAAATATTGACTGTGTTTATGTATATAAAACTTCACTAATAATTTAGTTATGGTTTTCAACTCTCAACTGGAGCTGTGACAGGTAATGACTGTTTAGTCAGATAAATACTCCTAATGAATATGGATGTAAACCTTCTCCGTTGTAAATTTCTTATTCAATCTATAATCTGAATTTATGTAAACTTGTAATGAACTTTTTACCATGTGGTCATGTATTCTGAAAGATGTTTAATTGGTGAGCACAAAGAGAAAGAATCAGAACTGAGCTGGGTAGAACTTTTTAGACATAACACTTTTTACTTATTTATTTATTTATTTATTTATTTATTTATTTATTTATTTTTATTTACATTGCAAATGATTTCCCCTTTTCTGGGTCCCTACTCCCCGCAAGTCCCATAAGCCATCTTCCATCCCCCTATTCTTCCATCTACCCTTCCCACTTCCCTGTTCTGGAATTCCCCTATACTCTTGCACTGAGTCTTTCCAGAACCAGGGTCCACTCCTCCATTCTTTTTGGACATCATTTAATTTGTGGATTATGTCCCGGGTATTCAAAGTTTCTAGGCTAATATCCACTTATCAGTGAGTGCATACCATGATTTATCTTTTGCGACTGGGTTATCTCACTTAGTATGATGTTCTCCAGCTCCATCCATTTGTCTAAGAATTTCATGAATTCATTGTTTCTAATGGCTGAATAGTACTCCATTGTATAAATATACCACATTTTTTGTATCCATTCCTCCGTTGAAGGACATCTAGGTTCTTTCCAGCTTCTGGCTACTACAAATAGGGCTGCTATGAACATAGTGGAGCATGTGTCCTTATTGCATGCTGAAGAATCCTCTGGATATATGCCCAGTAGTGGTATAACAGGGTCCTCAGGAAGTGACATGCCCAGTTTTCTAAGGAACCACCAGACTGATTTCCAAAGTGGTTGCACCATCTTGCAATCCCACCAGCAGTGGAGGAGGGTTCCTCTTTCTCCACATCCTCGCCAACACCTGCTGTCTCCTGATTTTTTTGACCTTAGCCATTCTGACTGGTGTGAGGTGAAATCTCAGGGTTGTTTTGATTTGCATTTCCCTAATGATTAATGATGTTGAACATTTCTTAAGGTGTTTCTCAGCTCTCCAAAGTTCTTCATGTGAAAATTCTTTGTTTAGCTCCGTACCCCACTTTTTAATGGGGTTATTTGGATCTCTGGGTTCTACTTTCTTGAGTTCTTTGTATATATTAGATATTAGCCCTCTGTCGGATTTAGGGTTGGTGAAGATTCTTTCCCAATCTGTTGGTTGACGTTTTGTCCTTTTGACGGTGTCCTTTGCTTTACAGAAACGTTGTAGTTTTATGAGGTCCCATTTGTCAATTCTTGATCTTAGAGCATAAGCTATTGGTGTTCTATTCAGGAACTTTTCCCCTGTGCTCATGTCCTCCAGGGTCTTCCCCAGTTTCTTTTCGATTAGTTTCAGTGTGTCAGGTTTTATGTGGAGGTCCTTGATCCATTTGGAGTTGAGCTAGGTACAAGGAGATAAGAATGGATCGATGCACATTCTTCTGCATGCTGACCTCCAATTGAACCAGCACCATTTGTTGAAAAGACTATCTTTTTTCCACTGGATGCTTTCAGCCCCTTTGTCGAAGACCAAGTGACCATAGGTGTATTGGTTCATTTCTGGGTCTTCAATCCTATTCCATTGATCCGCTTGCCTGATATTGTACCAATACCATACAGTTTTTATCACTATTGCTCTGTAGTAGAGTTTAAAGTCTGGGATATTGAATCCCCCTGAAGTTCTTTTACTGTTGAGAATAGTTTTAGCTATCCTGGGTTTTTTGTTATTCCAGATGAATTTGAGAATTGCTCTTTCTAGCTCTATGAAGAACTGGGTTGGGATTTTTATGGGAATAGCATTAAATCTGTAGATTGCCTTTGGCAAGATGGCCATTTTAACTATATTAATCCTGCCAATCCATGAGCATGGAAGGTTTTTCCATTTTCTGAGATCTTCTTTGATTTCCTTCTTCAGAGATCTGAAGTTCTTGTCATATAGGTCTTTCACTTGTTTGGTTAGAGTCACCCCAAGATACTTTATGTTGTTTGTAGCTATTGTGAAGGGGGTCATTTCCTTAATTTCTTTCTCAGTCTGCTTATCCTTTGAATATATAAAGGCTACTGATTTGCTTGCATTGATTTTGTAGCTAGCCACTTTGCTGAAGTTGTTTATCAGCTGTAGGAGTTCTTTAGTAGAGTTTTTAGGGTCACTTAAGTATACGATCATATCATCTGCAAATAGTGAATAGAACTGAAGATAATTTTTTTAAATCAGGAGAGAAAAGAACTTTTTAAACACATCTGTGCTCAAGAAGTTAGAAGCAAAGGCATAGCATTGGGAGAAATGGCATTGAGAGTAAGAGCATTACTGTGATATCAGAACAGGATGAGAGAGCAAGATTGGAATAACTTAGAAACTATAGATAACATAAAGTCCTAAGGGAACAATATGCAGAATACAGTGAGAGTGAAGGAAAAAAGAAGATGCAGAGAGCAGAAGGACATCATCTTACCATGGGACAGAACAGGTCTTTTCTTAATAACAAGACAGGCCTAGTTTTACTAAAAGGAACAAAGCTGTCTTCTTACAAACTTGAGTTTAATTCATTTAGTGTTAAACTGTTAGAAGATTTTTCATTCTCTATGCAATAAAGATTGGAGCTCAGTTTTCATCCAGAAAGAGAATTCTTTCTGCTCTGGTGTTTGGTCTTTTGATTTAAATGCAATGTAAATATGGATGTGTGTGTGTGTGTGTGTGTGTGTGTGTTAAGTATGTAATTGTGAGAATGTATGCAAGCTGAGCCCAACTGATTTGAATGGCAATGTATAAATATGCATGTGCACATATGTATATGAATTTATGAGTTCATGCATATTTGCTTGTGTAAAATTTTTTCTTCTGTGAGCATTATACTCTTCTCTATGTTTAATAGAGGTTTATTGCCCCAAACTTCCCCCTAGCCTGACAAGAAAGAGGCTTCTGGACAAAAGAAAAAAAAAAGGCTCTAGCAAGTAATCCTTTACTTAATCTCCTGCTGTTTTAGGATGAGGTGTTAAATGCCAGAGACTGCAAAAGAGAGGAGTGCTACCCTTTTTAGGATCTTTCCACTTCTCCCCCTTTTTCTTAAAGAGCTTTCTCACTTACCTTTTACAACTATGAAATAAATGTTAATTTACTTTAAAGTTTCCCCTTTTCTTCCTGCAACTACACTAGCAGGCTGAAATTTAGCGCCACACAGTTACTACTGAGATAGAACAAAGGTTTAGTCCCCTCTCCCCCTGTTAGGCTACAGGGATTAATTGCCTAAACCAGCAGCATTTAACACTCAAAGTTAGCAAGAAAGTTTTTAGGACTTTTTAGAAGTATCAGAATAGTTAGAGAGCGAGAACAGTCAGAGACCATCAGTCTTTAAAGCCAGACCAGAGTCCTGTGTCCTGTTTCAACATGTTCCAGGCCAGGAGGTTCCCAACACAAATCCTTTGTAATATTCTATCACATAGCTGTACCTAAGGTAATCTATCTATTCTGTTGAGGGTATGTGATTCCAGTTTGGCAAATTATTAGGCTAGTTCTATAAATATTCATGCACAGCTTTTTGTGAGAGCATAAATTTCCATTCCTTTCATCCTCCTGGGAGGTAACAGTGGTGTTTTAACCTGATATTATAAAAAACACTAAAGCAGTTCCTATGATATCAGACCATTTTGCATTCCCAACAGCAATTATAAAAGTTCTGGTTGCTAAAAATCCTATTTATTTTTAATTCATTAAAAAAATTTCAGTGCTTCTTATACTTATGAAATGTTATGTAATAGTGAACTAATCTGCATTTTATTAATATCTAATGGCATTTAATATTTTCTAACACTTAACATTTTGCTTATACATGCTCTTTGGCAATCATTGTTGAAGTCTTTAATTTTGAATTTCTTAAAATTAATTTGTAATTATATTAAATCATATGTAATAAGTATTAATTCCTTTGTGAGAATCTCATGTATGTATATATATATATATATATATATATATATATATATACACACATACAAACACACACACACATACACACATATATATAAATACGTGCATACATATGTCTCATATATGGGCTGAGAAGGAAATTAGGGAAACACCACCCTTCACAATAGTCACAAATAATATTAAATTGGGATAACTCTACCCAAACAAATGAAAGATCTGTGTAACAAGAACTTCAAGTCCCCGAAGAAAGAAATCAAAGAAGACCTCAAAAAGGAGAGATATCCGATGCTAATGGATTGGTAGAAGTAACAGTAAAAATGGCCATCCTACCAAAAGCAATCTACAGACTCAACACAATCCCTACCAAAATTACAGCACAATTCTTTAAAGACATGAAAGAGAAATTCTCAAATTCATCTGAAAAATGGAAAAGCTAGAATAGCAAAAACAATTCTTAACAATAAAAGAACTCCTGGGTGAAATGACCATGCCAGATCTTAGGCTGAACTGATTCATAATAATTTGTAAAATAATTGTATTGATAATATATTAACAACAAACAGAATACTTTCAAGTTAAGATGCATGTTCTAGGCCACTCCACTAGTGAATTCTATTGAACATTTTAAGAATTATTTACATAGTATTCCAAAAACATAAAACATAAAAGGTAGGACATATATGTTTCTCCTTATTCTATAAAGCAGCCTCATTTTGAAATCAAACCCAGAACAATACAACTTAAAAACACTATTGATCATTATTCTGTAAATTCTTATAAATTGGAATGTAAAAATTTCACTAGCAAGTTGAAGTCATCAATTTATAAAATTTATACAACAAGCAAGTAAAATGTATTCTTGAAGTAAAGTTCAGTTTTACATCTAAAAACTCACTGCCTTATTTCATTGCTATCCTTAGAGATACAGATAATGTTATTAGCCATAATCCTGTAGCACTACTTCATATTGACAAACAAGGAAGAATAAAGTGAAGTTGTCTCAATGAACAATAGTTGTCTCTCTCATAAATCCCTCATTTTCTTACTCCTTTCTACAATTTCGTGTTCTGAGTGATTATTTTAGAAACAAGAATGACCTCATTTTCCCTTTGATTTAGACAATTTCTAATCTCACTTACTGAAAAGGTTCACAGGCAGCCATACTTTAGGTCCTATGTAGATAGCATCTGAGATCAGTCACTCCTACCTTCCAAACACCTTTAACAGACTAGGGAAAAAGATGTAATAGCTATTTAGTTTTTACTATGCTATTTGTTCCTTGTTTGGATTTTGACCACATTAGAACAAATGAATTAAGATATATTAGCATGAACCTCACCATCCCAAAACATCTGGGTGAGTTACGAAGATAGTACATCAAGTCTTTAAAAACTAGGGCTCCTCCTAGGAGGAACAAATTTAGGAGAAGCCCTAGTTTTTAAATGAATGAGTTTATGGTCTTTTGTGAAGTGATAACATTTATCCTGAAAGATAAGAACAACAATATGGAGTGGCTGGTCCAGCAGAAGGGCCATCAGTAGTGGAACCAAGGTGACAGGGTCCAGGCAGGCCCTGCGCCCATGACCACTGACTTTCGCTGGCCAGCCGGGCTGCAAGCAGCAGTGGATTTCCGGTGCCTTTCACCTCACAGAAGCCACTTCAGAACTCTGCCTCCCGCCAGTAACGAGAGACTCGCCTCCATCTTGGTTCTTGGACTCCAGAGAGATCAGACAGACTGAGGTACGCAAACATAACCCGAGGCCAACATCGAGGGGGTCTAAGCCCGACGGGCGTTGGCCTGCACCCAGGCCCTGGGCTGTTCGGGGGGCCATTGGGGTGCCAAACCAGCCAGGAGGTTTTTTGCCTGGGCCTGGCGTGCACGGCCCACCATTTTGCCTACAGGACGCCAGAGAGATCTAGCAGGCAAAGCCGGCAAACAGGCATAGCCTGAGGCTAACATAGCAGGGGTCTAGGCCCCAACAGGCCCTGGACTGACCCCAAGAACTGGGTTGCTCAGTGGGCCATCTGTGTGTCAACCCGGCCAGGAGGTTGTTAGCTTAGCAGACTCTCCCGGCACTTTCAGGGAGCGCGCGTGCATGCCTACCATCCTGGCCACCTGAAAGACCCAATTAACAGTCATAGCCCAAGGGGAAATTTGCTCGATCCTTGGCCTCCCAGGCTTTTGCCTAGACTCAGGACCTGAGCAGCTAGGCTAGCCTTGTGTGCACCAACCCGGTTGGGAGATCGGCTGCCCAGCAGTGATCAGCACACGGAAAAGGTCCCCGCAGCATACACCCTTCAACACTCCCTGAAGGAGCAAACGGGCACCATCTGGTTCACAGACATGATCTGGGGCAAAGCACACTAGGGCTGCAAAGGCACTCAAGAGGAGGACATCACATCAGCAATCTGCTACAGGAGAAACCCAGCCATCCAGTGTTACAGAAATAGCCCCAGAGCCCCTCAGGAGGCTCAAACACCAGCCAGAGACAAGACCAACTATCTTCAGAGAACAAGATGGCAAAGGGCAAACGCAGGAACACTACTAACAGAAATCTAGGCAATATGGCAGCATCTGAACCAAACTCTCCAATATCAGCAAGTCCTGGTTACACAAACACACCAGAAAAACAAGATTTGGATTTAAAATCACTGGTCATAATGCTGCTAGAAGAACACAAAAAGGACATAAATGAATCTCTTAAAGAAATACAGGGGAACATGAATAAGCTAGAAACCCGTATAATGGAAACAGAAAAATCACTTAAAGAAATGCAGGAGAATAAGGCTCAAGAGATAGAAGCCAATAAAGAAGAAAGGCAAAAACAAAACAAAACAAAACAAAACAAAAACTTAAAGAAATGCAGGAGAACTTGAGTCAAGAGGCAGAAGTTATGAAAGAGGAAATACAAAAAATCTCTTAGAATTACAGGAAAACACAAACAAACAAATGATGGAACTGAGCAAAACCATCCTGGATCTAAAAACAGAAGTAGAAACAACTAAGAAATCACAAAGGGAGACAACTTTGGAGATAGAAAACCTTGAGAAGAAATCAGGGGCCATAGATGCAAATATACACAGCAGAATACA
The DNA here is from genome assembly GCF_947179515.1 of Apodemus sylvaticus. Lineage (NCBI taxonomy): Eukaryota > Metazoa > Chordata > Mammalia > Rodentia > Muridae > Apodemus > Apodemus sylvaticus. The sequence goes on from NC_067494.1 coordinate 376,997, forward strand.
AGAGATGGAAGAAAGAATCTCAGATGCTGAAGATACCATAGAAAGCATTGACTCAACAGTCAAAGAAAATGCAAAATGCAAAAAGCTTGTATCCCAGAACATCCAGGAAATCCAGGATACAAGGAGAAGACCAAAACTAAGGATTATAGGTATAGATGAGAGTGAAGATTTACAACTGAAAGGGCCAGCAAATATCTTCAACAAAATTAGGGAAGAACACTTTCCCAACTTAAAGAGAGAGAGATGCCTATGACTATACAAGAAGCCTACAGAACTCCAAACAGACTGGACCTGAGCAGAAATACCTCTCGCCACATAATAATTAAAACCCCAAATGCACTAAACAAAGAAAGAATATTAAAGGCAGTAAGAGAAAAGGAGCAAGTGTCATATAAAGGAAGACCTATCAGAATCACACCAGACTTCTCACCAGAGACCATGAAAGCTAGAAGATCCTGGGCAGATCTCATGCAGACTCTAAGAGAACACAAATGTCAGCCAAGACTACTATAGCCAGCAAAACTCTCAATCACCATAGATGGAGAAACCAAGACATTCCATGACAAAACCAAATTTACACAATATCTTTCCACAAACCCAGCTCTGCAAAGAATAATAGGAGGAAAACACCAATACAAGGAGGGAAACTACACCCTGGAAAAAGCAAGATAGTAACCTTCCTTCATCAAACCCAAAAGAAGATAACCACTCAAATACAAAAATAACATAAAAAATGACAGGAAGTAATAATCACTATTCCTTAATATCTCTTAATATCAATGGACTCAATTCCCCCAAAAAAAGACATAGACTAGCAGACTGGATAAGAAAACAGGACCCTACATTTTGCTGCATACAGGAAACACACCTAAATATCAAAGACAAAAACTACCTTATAGTAAAAGGCTGGAAGACAATTTTACAAGCCAATGGTCTTGGGAAACTAGCCGGAGTAGCCATTCTAATATCAGATAAAATTGACTTTCAACCTAAAGTCATCAAAAGAGACACTGAGGGACACTTCTTGCTGGTCAAAGGAAAAATCCACCAAGAACTTTCAATTCAGAACATCTATGCGCCAAATGCAAGGGCACCCTCATTCGTAAAAGAAACTTTACTAAAGCTCAAAGCACACATTTCACCTAACACAATAATTGTGGCGGACTTCAACACTCCACTCTCCTCAATGGACCGATCAGGAAAACAGAAACTAAACAGGGACACAGTAAAACTAATTGAAGCTTTGGACCAATTGGATTTGACTGATATTTATAGAACATTTCACCCTAAAGCAAAAGAATATACCTTTTTCTCAGCCCCTCATGGTACCTTCTCCAAAATCGACTATATAATTGGTCACAAGACAGACCTCAACAAATACAAGAAGATCGAACTAATCCCATACCTCCTATCAAATCACTATGGTGTAAGAGTGGTTTTCAATAGCAACAAAAACAACAGAAAGCCCACATACACATGGAGGCTGAACAATACTCTACTCAATGACACCTTGGCCAAAGAAGAAAGAAAGAAAGAAATCACAGACTTTTTAGAATTTAATGAAAATGAAGGCACAATATACCCAAATCTTTGGGACACAATGAAAGCAGTGCCAAGAGGGAAACTCACAGCCCTGAGTGCCTCCAAAAAGAAAATGGAGAGAGCATACACTAGCATCTTAACGACACACCTGAAAGCCCTGGAACAGAAAGAAGCCAATTCCCCCAGGAGGAGTAGAAGACAGGAAATCATCAAACTCAGGGCTGAAATCAGTCAAGTGGAAACAAAGAGAACCATACAAAGAATCAATGAATCCAGGAGCTGGTTCTTAGAGAAAATCAACAAGATAGATAAACCCTTAGCCAGACTGACCAAAGGGCACAGAGAAAGTATCCAAATTCATAAAATTAGAAATGAAAAGGGGGATATAACAACAGAAACAGAGGAAATCCAAAAAATCATCAGATCCTACGACAAAAGCCTATACTCAACACAACTGGAGAATCTGGAGGAAATGGACAATTTCCTAGACAGATACCAAATACCAAAATTAAATCAGGACCAAATAGATCATCTAAACAGTCCCATAACCCCTAAAGAAATAGAAGGGGTCATAGAAAGTCTTCCAACCAAAAAAAGCACAGGACCAGATGGTTTCAGTGCAGAATTCTATCAGACCTTCAAAAAAGACCTAACACCAATACTCTTCAAACTATTCCACAAAATAGAAACAGAAGGAACACTACCCAATTCCTTCTATGAAGCCACAATTACGCTGATACCAAAACCACACAAAGATCCAACAAAGAAAGAAAACTTCAGACCAATTTCCCTTATGAACATCGATGCAAAAATACTCAATAAAATCCTTGCTAACCGAATCCAAGAACACATCAAAATGCTCATCCACCATGATCAAGTAGGCTTTATCCCAGGGATGCAGGGTTGGTTCAATATACAGAAATCCATCAATGCAATCCACTACATAAACAAACTCAAAGAAAAAAACCACATGGTCATTTCATTGGATGCTGAAAAAGCATTTGACAAAAATTCAGCATCCTTTCATGCTTAAAGTCTTGGAAAGAACAGGAATTCAAGGCCCATACCTAAACATCGTTAAAGCAATATACAGCAAACCGGTAGCCAGCATCAAACTAAATGGAGAGAAACTTGAAGCAATCCCACTAAAATCAGGGACTAGACAGGGCTGCCCACTTTCTCCTTATCTTTTCTTTTCTTTTTTTTTTTTAATTTTATTCGATATATTTTTTATTTACATTTCAATTGATTTCCCATTTTCTTATCTTTTCAATATTGTACTTGAGGTACTAGCTCGGGCAATTCGACAACATAAGGAGGTCAAAGGGATACAAATTGGAAAGGAAGAAGTCAAACTATCACTATTTGCAAATGATATGATAGTCTACTTAAGTGACCCAAAAAAATTCCACTAGAGAATTCCTACAGCTGATAAACAACTTCAGCAAAGTGGCAGGTTATAAAATCAACTCAAGCAAATCAGTAGCCTTCCTATACTCAAAGGATAAGCAGGCTGAGAAAGGAATTAGGGAAATGACCCCCTTCACAATAGCTACAAACAGTATAAAGTACCTTGGGGTGACTCTTACCAAACATGTGAAAGATCTATATGACAAGAACTTCAAGTCTATGAAGAAGGAAATGGAAGAAGACCTCAAAAAATTGAGAAACCTCCCATGCTCATGGATCGGCAGGATTAATATAGTTAAAATGGCCATTTTGCCAAAAGCAATATACAGATTCAACGCAATACCCATCAAAATCCCAACTCAATTCTTCACAGAGTTAGAAAGAGCAATCCTCAAATTCATCTGGAATAACAAATAACCCAGGATAGCTAAAAGTATTCTCAACAATAAAAGAAATTCTGGGTGTATCAGTATCCCTGACCTCAAGCAATATTACCGAGCAATAGTGTTAAAAACTGCATGGTATTGGTACAGTGACAGGCAGGCAGATCAATGGAAGAGGATTGAAGATCCAGAAATGAACCCACACACCTATGGCCACTTGATCCTTGACAAAGGGGCTGAAAACATCCAATGGATAAAAAGATAGCCTTTTCAACAAATGGTGCTGGTTCAACTGGAGGTCAGCATGCAGAAGAATGGGAATTGATCTATCCTTGTCTCCTTGTACTAAGCTCAACTCTAAATGGATCAAGGACCTCCACATAAAGCCAGACACTCTGAAGCTAGTAGAAAAGAAACTGGGGAAGACCCTTGAAGACATCGGTACAGGGGGATAGTTCCTGAACAGAACACCAATAGCTTATGCTCTAAGATCAAGAATTGACAAATGGGACCTCATAAAATTACAAAGTTTCTGTAAGGCAAAGAACACCATCAAAAGGGCAAATCGGCAACCAACAAATTGGGAAAAGATCTTCACCAACCCTACATCTGACAGAGAGCTAATATCCAATATATATAAAGAACTCAAGAAGTTACCAGAAAACCAAATAACCCTATGAAAAAATGGAGCCCAGAGTTAAATAAAGAATTTTCACCTGAAGAACTTCGGATGGCAGAGAAGCATCTTAAAAAATGCTCAACTTCATTAGTCATTAGGGAAATGCAAATCAAAACAACCCTGAGATTTCACATTACACCAGTCAGAATGGCTAAGATTAAAAATTCAGGAGACAGCAGATGTTGGTGAGGATGTGGAGAAAGAGGAACACTCCTCCACTGCTGGTGGGGTTGCAAATTGGTACAACCACTCTGGAAATCAGTCTGGCGGTTCCCCTGAAAACTGGGCACCTCACTTCCAGAAGATCCTGCTATACCACTCCTGGGCATATACCCAGAAGATTCCCCAGCATGTAATAAGGATACATATTTCACTATGTTCATAGCAGCCCTATTTATAATTGCCAGAAGCTGGAAAGAACCCAGGTATCCCTCAACTGAAGAGTGGATGCAAAAAATGTGGTATATCTACACAATGGAGTACTATCCAGCCATTAGAAACAATGAATTCATGAAATTCTTAGGCAAATGGATGGAGCTGGAGAACATCATACTAAGTGAGGTAACCCAGACTCAAAACATAAATCATGGTATGCACTCACTACTAAGTGGATATTAAACTAGAAAACTGGAATACCCAAAACATAATCCACACATCAAATGATGTACAAGAAGAATGGAGGAACCATGTAATAAGGATACATGTTCTACTATGTTCATAGCAGCCCTATTTATAATTGCCAGATGCTGGAAAGAACCCAGGTATCCCTCAACAGAAGAGTGGATGCAAAAAATGTGGTATATCTACACAATGGAGTACTATTCAGCCATTAGAAACAATGAATTCATGAAATTCTTAGGCAAATGGATGGAGCTAGAGAACATCATACTACGTGAGGTAACCCAGACTCAAAAGGTGAATCATGGTATGCACTCACTAATAAGTGGATATTAACCTAGAAAACTGGAATACCCAAAACATAATCCACACATCAAATGAGGTACAAGAAGAAAGGAGGAGTGGCCCCTGGTTCTGGAAAGACTCAGTGAAACAGTATTCAGCAAAACCAGAACGGGGAAGTGGGAAGGGGTGGATGGGAGGACAGGGGAAGAGAAGGGGGCTTGCGGGACTTTCGGGGAGTGGGGGGGCTAGAAAAGGGGAAATCATTTGAAATGTAAATAAATTATATCGAATAAAAAAAAAAGAAGAATGGAGGAGTGGCCCCTTGTTCTGGAAAGACTCAGTGAAGCAGTATAGGGCAAAACCAGAACAGGGAAGTGGGAAGGGTTGCGTGGGAAAACGGGGAGGGAAGGGGGCTTATGGGACTTTCGGGGAGTGGGGGTCTAGAAAAGGGGAAATCATTTGAAATGTAAATAAAAAATATATCGAATAATAATAAAAAAGAACAACAATATGAACCAACCAGTACCCCCAGAGTTTCCAGAGACTAAACCACCGCCCAAAGAGTTCATATGGAGGGACCCATGGCTCTAGCTGCATATGTAGCAGAGGATGGCCTTGTTGAACATCAAAGAAGAGATCCTTGGTCCTGAGAAGGCTCAATGCCCCAGAATAGGGGAATGCCAGGACAAGAAAGCTGGAGTGGGTGGGTTGGTGAGCAGGGGGAGGATAGGATATGGGGTGTTCAGAGGGGAAAACAGGAAAGGGGATAACATTTGAAAAATGTATATAAAGAAAATATCTAATAAAAAACTAGGGATAAGGTTTATAGTAGCATAAGGGAAAGAGTATGTTTTCTGTGCTTAAAAACTTTAAAAAATTCATTTCTTGTGTGACTCAGTTGCTGCTTACCTATTCACTGAATCATTAACAGTAAAACTGTTATTTGAAATATTATATATTCCTTTAATCATAAATTAAATTCCCTAGGAATATTCTGGATTACTGAAGATATTGAAATATTTCAGTGTAGTGATGTACATAAATTTATTAATGATTTATTGCCAAATACTATATATTTGTTATGGTTAATTATATTCCTTAGTGTAATTAATAGATGGCCATTTCAGAGGTGTATTTCAAGCCTGATGTATATAAAAAATATACATTCAGGGAAAAGCATTATCATACTACCAAAATGCTTATTTTATTATGCCTGAAGCTCTTTTGACACTTTGTAATAATTTCTAGATAACTTGAAACAACTGATACTTCAGTGAATCATCCTACTCTAATATGGAAGCAAACTGTTTATTTTACCACATTTATTGAAGATGAAGATTTTAAATTTATATACTTAACAAAAACAAAACTCAGAATAGATATGGTTTAATGTGGGACAAGTAGAACCTTGTCCCCAGACAGAAAAAATTGGTAAAGTCAGGCATATTAAGGAATTGTGGCAATTCTCATAGTTGAGAACTATAGGATTTGTATCTATTCCTGGCCAGATTACTGTCCTGGAACAGATGACCACAAAATCCAACTATGAGGACCATGACAACTGGTCACATAGCATAGATCTCAGAGTGTTCCATGCTAATGAGTTATCTAGATGGGCTGGCCTCAAGGATTAAGCCAATAAATTTCCCTTCCCAGACATTCCTTTCTGCAAAAAATATTTAATCTCTGGTCCACCCTGAGTAAGTTGCATGTACACTTTTCACCATAAATAAACAGTTTGGACGAAGAAGGATTGTCTTTTTCATCAAGGATCACCAGTGGGGGATTAGCCTTCTTTTTGGAGCCATACTACCTAAGTGTCCCACAGAAGGACCCTGGCATCAGGTTGCCTTAGAGTTAGATAGGGACCCACAGCCTTAGTCCCAGTCAGAGCCATTCCTCACCCAGAGAAACACAGTCTGGGATCTCTATTTTAGGCTGTATTCTGTCTTCCCTGAGCTGGTTTTGGCATGCTACTTGCAAGCACTCAGATAGTGGCAAAAAAGTAATATAACTTAGGGCTCTGCTTTTCATTTCTCCAGGCAGTGATCACACTCCCCAGTTCTGTGGTGAAACGCAGACCCATAGTTTAATCCATAATCTTGTTTGAATACTCGACTCTATTGTGTAACCTGCATTGTTGCCTCTCCTCAGTATCTTTGTTATTGTACCATTGGAAGCCCTGACTGTGAGAATGCAGACTACTGGGAAGTTTTCAGGCATGACAGAATGAGCACCATAAGGCAGTAGAGTACAGCTTGTGCTTGTTCTCAAACTATGTGTTTTTTATCACATAGTATGTCTTCCCGTATCTTCAGCACCATGGACAGTTTTTCTAAGTACTGAAACACAACAGGGCAAAAAGGACCTAATTTGTTAATTCAGTTTGAGAATCTGATCCAGGTAATCATTATGGTTCCAGGCATCATTATGCCTTAGACCTCCTTTACAAAGAGAGAAGTAATGACAAGTATATTAGTATATTACATCATACTCAAAACACTACCATCCTTATCTCAATATACTAAATAATGCCAAGAAGATTGAGGGATACAGTAGTCACTGCTTGCTACACACTATATTTACTGTACTCTGCCTCATAAAATCTCCCATTTTTATCATTTACTACAGTCCTCCACATCCTAATCATTCCTCAAGGGACTACTTTTTCCACAGCATATGCTCTTGTGATCCTTGGCTTTAGGGGCTATACAGAAAGAGCAGCTATGGAGAAAGCAGCTTCCTAGGGCTCTTCTTGAGGATCATCAATAAATTTTGTCCTTTTATGTGTGAGAAAATCATTAGTCTTATATTTTTTAAAATTTCTGGAGACTATATGAGGCTTTATTAATTTCAGTCAAAGAATTTTTGAATGACATACTTGGCAAGTTTTATTTTTTAATGATTCATTTATGTTCTCTTCTGTACTTAGCCACTGCACAAACTATTAAAAACATTTATACCCACACAGTCCATAGAGTAGGCACTGCTTACACAGGGTGTAAGGAATTGAAATGTGGGTATGTAATTGTGTTATAAGTATGAAATAAACATACAGTTTCAAAGCTGTAATTTAAAAGATGTGAACTTGTATGCTTATTACATATCTAAATGATATATGTATATATTTAATTATACATAATATTAAAATAATCTTTGCCTACTTTAAAAAAACTTTGTTTTACAAACTTCAAAAGTTACACATTAAGCTAACAGAATGCATATTTTTTAATTCATAGTAATTTTCAATGATTTTTCTTAAAACTAGAAATATGGAAGAGAACAAATTTGATTATTTCAATGAATTCTCAAAACATTTAAAATTTGTTTACTGCAGGTTTAAGCATACTTAGAATGCTGAGAAAACTCACCATGTTTATTATATTCAATTGAACAGGGAGGCAGGGTTATAACATACATATACATAAGAAATCAGAGCTAATATATTAGCTGAACAGGAGGCAGGCTTCACTAATCTCAGTAGGAGCAATCTCTGTAGGAGAGTATTCTTCAGGCTATAAACTTCCTAGGGTGGGAAGACAACTATGTTGGATTTTTTACTTACACACTGTCAACACTTCTGTGACTGATATTCATTCATTCTGGACCTTACTAGTTCTAAGCAGATGAGGGCATAGCCAAATGAGTAATTACAATGCAGACTGAACTAGAAAAGTGTATTACTAAGGTTGTCTTTCTGTCTCTCTGCATCTCAGATGCCCCTGAAGAGAGCAGCCTCTTCCACAACTTGTGTTCACTACCATGATGTTCCTTCCACCTTACCTCAGACCAAAAGTGGTGGAATAGCTGACCACAGACTGAAATATATTTTCTTCTTTAAATGATGTTTCTTACATATATACCACAGTCACATATATGTACCAAAAAAATTGTTGCCAATACAAATAGTACTTACTTGGTATTTTTCCAGGTTTTTCTGCTAAAAATAGCAAGAATAGACATTTTGTTTTTACTAACATAATAAATCAAGGAATTTATAGCATGTATTAATGGACTATGTTAATGTGTCTAATATCTTTGGGTCCCTTTCCTATTAATAAGAGTTAATGAACAAATACATCTCCCTATTGCGAACAAATGTTTTTTTTTCTCCCAATAACTCATTCTCTTTTATAGAAGAAAATATAAATGCTATCAAAATAGATATTCTTCATCTCAGGCATCAAATAACTTAAGTTTTAAGCACTCTTACTAAAATCAGATGGATCTTTTAAAAACTATTTTGATTCAACATAATTATAGATAACATGAACAAAATTACTTTCATGATGTAGTTTATGTTTATACATTACAATTTTTAAGCTACATACAATATATTGAGAAACATTTTCTTTTCAAAGATGAATAATGAAGAAAAGTAAATGCCAATTATATTAAAAACTAATGACTGTGCAAATGCATAACATAAACTGGATATTTTCCCCTTCAATAAGTGATGACTACTTGAAGTAGAACATCTCACTAACTGTATTTTACATAAAATGCACAGTGAGATGATTATTCAAAATTCCAGGAGATAAATTATTTTCTAAGAAAAGGAGATGAAGCATATATCATGTATACCAAAATTTATTAAATTTAAATGTTTAGGCTTCAAAATAACAATTTTAATAGAATTTGCATTACACTGATATATTTTATGATCTGTAGAGTTTGTACAGAAGAGTTAAGAACTACAAATGTACGAAAGTCCAACTTTAATGAAAAACTTTTTATTTGAGTTGGGAGACTTTTGTTTAGAGGATTGTCGCAGCTAAATGCCTTCAACAGAAAAATCACAAAATCAAGTAACTTAAAATTCTTCACTAATACTTATTTTTAAAATATTGGCATAATAAAGAAGACAGAATCTACAGAGGAGCCAAGTGGAAAGCAAGATAAAATGAACTATCATTATAATTTCTCAACTCACTGTGACTAGGAACTATGCTTTGGGAATTAACAATTCTTCTATACTGAATGCTATGGTAATATCATGGATATTAGTAAGTACACTGAAAAATAATGCAGCTAAGTACATCCTACCTTTCGACTATAGATGCTATAATAAGCAACAATGAGAATCTGTGGAAAACAGGGCTTAGTTTCCTCTCAATGAGGATTTTACATGCTTATTACACAGCAAAATAATTGGCTTTGGGTTTGCTTCTCTACCATCTTAGTTGAGCTGGCCTGAAATTACGCCCCCCTCCACTACTTAATTAATAAAGTTAATTTGTAATTTTGTGATATCACTCAAACACATGACTTTATTTTAAAGGCAATAATCTTCCATTTGCATGCTAGCATTTTCAGCTTATTGCAGGTTAAATTGGTTCTAAAAGTTAATTTATAAATAAAATATTTGCATGATGCTAATTTTCTTTACTCACAAATAAATCTCAGTTTAAATTGTTTTAATATATTTTAGGTATATAAGTTTGATATTAGTCATACAGATAATGTTTTTTAAAATAGGGAATTTTATTCTTCTGGCATGAATAAAATATTAAAAAATGCACTGAATGCAGTCACTAATAATCACTAATAATAATCACTTCATATTTTATAATATTTTGTAATATAAAGTTTTATCTTTTTTAAAGATAAAAATTTTTTAAAAATAAAGGTTTATTTTTTTGTCTGTGTTTCTCTCTCTCTTTATTGTGTTAGCAGCAAGGCATATTTACAAAACCTCTTTTAAAAATATTAGTATTAATAATGATAATGTTGAGTACCATATGAATTTCCATAGCAACTGAGAATATGAATATTCATAAAGTTCAAGTTTACCTTTAGTCAAATTGCGTACCAGAAGATTCTCTTGTCTTGCTGGAACTGTTTGTTAAAAAACATATATTAAAATATGAAACTTTAAAATAACTCTATATTAAATGATTGCATTATTTTAAAAATGAAATGAAATAATTGAAATGTTATAACTAGTTTCTTAAGGTAATTTTCAATTTAATTTTTAATGCATTAGTAACTAAAAAACATAAATGGTAACAAAGGGGTTTCTTTACTATTATAAATAATTACAGTGATTTAGAGTACTAGGAAGCATGGACTACAGGTCAGCCTGATCTCTCAAATTAGAATGAACAAGCCTATCATTATTGTTGTTGTTGTTGTTATTGTTATTGTTATTGTTATTATTAGAAGTAGTAATCATGCTTTCTTTCTGGTCTGGTATGTATTTCTTACATAATTAAGGCCTCTGTAAGTTTTCCAAATTATTACAAATAACAAAATCCCAAATGTATGATGGTAAATAATTTACTAACATACAGCTAATTTTAAAGAGAAAGAAAGCACTGTCATATAGTTTCCAGATTGTCCACCAGTGGCAAAATAAATAAATGCTTAATTTCAACACCTGATTTTTCATTCACTAATTTCTTGGCAATACCATCAGCACATATTTACCAATCAAAACAATTCCTTCAACATGCATATATTAAATTTTACTTAAAGATATATGAATAAGTTATCAAATAATTTGGGCTTCAAAATTTAGTAAAAAAATATATCTTACATAAATTCCTCTTCTAATGTATTTTGTGTCATTAATACCCATAATTCAATAGACATATGTATAAAATTCATTTATCAGTAATAGTTACAGTTTGCTTCAGGTTACAAATTTCTATTCCTTTAATATGTAATAGTAACTCTGTGAAGCCTGTAGTTGAATGATGTACTGAAAATGATACATGTTATAATGCCAGCATCTGTATTTCATAATTCTTTTATTCTTTTGCTTATTGTTCATACGACATACATGTATAAGTTTGCTAGGCTTACCTTTACCTTCCTTTTCAGATTTTTCAATTTTCTTCTTCCCTAGGGAGAAAAAAACCAACATGATGTGATCAGCGTATGAAACATAATGTTCTCATTTGCTCTTGGACACTGAATCTGAGCCTTGAACACATGTAAAAGGGTAGGTGATTACAGCTGAGCCATTTTGAGTAACACAGGGACATTTTGTATATGATAACTGTGCTGTTTATATTTAGCTACCTGTATGTATAATGCCCTTGCATTTTCATATGTATTTTGAAAAACAAGACTATGATGTTAAATTCAAAATGAAAAAAAAAACCCTAAATTTTCATTGTCACTGGATAATTAAGATTTGACCTTGTCTAGTTTCTCAAACATCAGTAAAATTATGCATGGTATGGACAAATAAACTGTAGAAGTAGATTAGCAAGTCAGGGTATTCATTGACTGATGATTTTCTTTAGTGTAGGTATAGAAAAGACAGATAAACAATAAGGCCAACTAAATTTGGGAGGAATTGTGAAGTATGTTTTTCACTCACTTTTACAGTGGGTTTGAGAAGTTTTGTGCTTGTCTGCCTTCAAGGACAATGAGAATTTGAATATTTGGGCAAATTTATGCCTGCTATTGCTACACTGTTAGAGAAAGACTCAGGTTAAACTGTTTTCCACAATACAGTAATTATCCTAGAGATGAAATATTTAACTGAGTCTGCAACTTCTGGTGTTCCCTCTTTAGAGGAAAAAAATGTTAAAAATGGAGAAAGAGAGAAGATAATAATATTTATTGCAGTAGATCATTGAACTTTATTTTCAGATATTCTTATTAAATCACAATAAATAAAATGCTCAAAATGACAATAAATATTCGAATAATTGGAACTTATAAACAGTGATGAGGTATATACTATGAAAAAAGATTTAAGATATAAAGTAATTGAAAACATTCAATTCCATACAGACAAATTATAAATCACATAAAATTATATTAAACAATAAAACTATTGTATCAATATTTAACTTGGTCTCTTAGATACACAAATTATTCATTGAATTTTATTAAATCACTATATATAAGATTCTGTGCCATAAGCAATGATTGGAGATTTATAAAAGGCAGTGAAAACTACAGCAGCCACTGACTTAGCTCCTAGTGATATAAAATGATATTTACCTTTAGTTGGAACATTGCTTAATCAGTGTGTTTTTATTCTCATTCAGTTAATTCTCAGACTAATAGTATTCTAAATGTTACTCAGTACATTCTCTTATCCTTATCTATATTTACTGAAAATAAACTTAAACTACAATAACATAACTCTTAAGACATCAATTTATAGAAAAAATAAATTTATATTTAGCAGTCAGTCTACAAAATTCTGGGAAGTACTTTTATGCTTTTAGAGGAAGTAAAATATTTTATAATAATGACTACAATAAGTGAATAATGTTACATAACATATAGTATTTTCAAATGCACTCTACTTTAGATAGAAGAGAGAATCTCAAGTGTAGGAGACACCATTGAAGAGATAGACAAAACTGTCAAATAAAATTCAAAACATAAAAATACTCCTTACCCAAAGCATCCAGGAAATTCAGGAATCAATGAAAAGACAAAATGTAAGAATAATTTGAATAGAAGAGAATGAAGATTTCCAGCTCAAAGGACCTGAAAATATCTTCAACAAAATCATCGAAGAAAACTTCCCCAACCTAAAGAGAGAGATGGCCATAGTGGTACAAGAAGGCTATAGAATACCAAAGAAATGGGAACAGAAAAGAAAATCCTCTCATTATATAATAATCAAAACACTAAATGTACAGAATAAAGAAGGAATATTAAAAGCTGCAAGGGAAAAGGGTCAAGTAACATACAATGGTAGACCTATCAGAATTACACCGACTTCTCAACAGGGACTATGAAAGCCAGAAAAGACTGGTCAGAGGTCATGTAGACTCTAAGAGAATACAAATGCCAGCCCAGGCTACTATACCCAGCAGAACTCTCAATCAACATAGATGGAGAAACCATGATGAAACCAAATTCAAAAAGTATCTATCTACCAATCCAGCCCTAAAGAGGATCCCAGAAGGTAAACTCCAACACAAGGAAGGTTCATGCACCAAGGAAAGGATAAGATATCAAGCATCTCACAACAAAGCCAAAAGCAGAGGAACACAAAAAGCTACCTACAAAAACAAACATATCAGGAAGCAACAGTCATCTCTCTTTAATATCTCTCAATATTAATGAACTTAACTGTAAAAAGACATAAGCTAACACACTGGATATGCAAACAAGACCCAGCATTTTGCTGCATACAAGAAACATACCTCAATAACAAAGACAGACACTGTCTCATAGTAAAAGGATGGAAAAAAGGTCTTCCAAGCAAATGGTCCAAAGAAACAAGCAGGAGTTGCTATCTTGATATCCAATAAAATAGTCTTTCAGTCAAAAGTTATCAAGTGTGATGAAGATAGACACTTCATATTTATCAATGGGAAAATCCACCAAAATGATCTCTCAATTCTGGATATTTCTGCCCCAAGTGGACGATCATTCACATTCATAAAAGGAACTTCACTAAAGCTCAAAATACACATTGAACCCCACACAATAACAGTGGGAGAATTCAAGACCCCACTCTCACCATTGAACAGGTCATTGGAACAGAAACTAAACAGAGACATGGTAAACTTTGAGAGAATCAACAAGATAGATAAACCCCAACCTAACTAAAGAGCCCAGAGACAGTACTCAAATTAACAAAATCAGAAACAAAAAGGGAGACATAACAACAGAAATGAAGGAAATTCAAAAAATCATCAGATTATACTATAAAAGTCTATACTCAACAGTACTGGAAAATCTAGAAGAAATGGATGATTTTCTAGACAGATCCCACATACCAATCTAAATCAATAGGTAAACTATCTAAACAGGCCTATACTGCACAAGGAAATAGAAGATGTCATTAAAAAACCTCTCCCCCCCCCCCCCCAAAAAAAACCCAGGGCCAGATGGATTTAGTACAGAATTCTACCAGACATTCAAAAAAGGCCTGATACCAATTTTCCTGAAACTATCCCATAAAATAGAAAGATAAGGAAGACTACTTAACTCGTTCTATGAAGCCATAATGACTCTGATACCTAAACCACACAAGGATGCAACCAAAAAAGAGAACTTTAGATCAATCTCACTTATGAATATAGATGCAAAAATATTCAATAACATTCTTACAAACAGAATCCAAGTACACATAAAAACTATCATTCACCACGAACAAGTAGTTTTCATCCCAGGGATGCAAGGTTTGTTTAATATATGAAAATCTATTAACGTAATCTACTACAGAAACAAACTCAAAGAAAAAAATCACATGATTATCCCCTTAGATGCAGAAAAAGCATTTGACAAAATACAACACCCTTTTGTGTTAAAAGTATTTGAGAGATCAGGAATTCAAGGCCCATTCCTAAATATAATAAAAGCAATTTACTGCAAAGCAACAGCCAATATCAAATTAAATGGAGACATACTTGAGGCACTCCCACTGAAATCGGGGACAAGACAAGGATGCCCACTCTCCTCATATCTATTCAATATAGTACTCAAAGTGCTAGCTAGAACATAAGACAAGAAAAAGAGATCAAGGGGATGTAAATTGGCAAAGAAGAAATAAAGGTATTACTATTTGCAGATGATATGATAGTGTACATAAACAACCCCAAAAATTCTACCAGAGAACTTCTCCATCTGATAAACAACTTCAGCTAAGTGGCCAGATATAAAATTAACTCAAATAAATAAGAGGCTTTCCTTTATACAAATGACAAACAGACTGAGAAAGAAATTAGGGAAACAACTCCCTTCACAATAGCCACGAATAACATAAATTATCTTGGGGTAACTCTACCGAACAAGTGAAAAATCTGTAAAACAATAACTTCAACTCTCTCAAGAAAGAAATCAAAGATCTCAGAAAATGGAGAGATTTCCCTTGTTCAAGGATTGGCAGAATTAACATAGTAAAAATGCCCATCTTACCAAACGAAAACTATAGATTCAATGCAGTCCCCATCAAAATCCCAAAACAATTCTTCATAGACATGGAAGAGCAATTCTCAAATACATCTGGAAAGGCAAAAAACCCAGAATAGCTAAAAACAATTCTTAACAATAAAAGAATGGCTGGGGGAATCACCATCCCTGACCTCAAGCTTTACTACAGAGCAATAGTGATAAAAACTGCATGGTATTGGTACATGTTGATCAATGAAATAGAATTGAAGACCCAGAAATAAAACCACACACTTACGGACACTTGATCTTTGACAAAGAAGCTAAAAATATAGTGGAAAAAAGAAAGCATCTTCAATAAATGGTACTGGTCTAACTGGCTGTCTGTATGTTGAAAAATGAAAATAGACCCATATTTGTCACTTTGCACAAAGCTCAAGTCCAAGTAGATCAAGGACTTCAACATAAAACCAGATACACTGAATCTAATGGAAGAGAAAGTGGGAAAGAGCCTTGAACTCATTGGCACAGGGGGACACTTCCAAAAACAGAACTCCAATGGCTCATGCTCTATGATCAAGAATTGATAAATGGCATCTCATGAAATTACAAAGCTTCTGAAAGTCAAAGACATAGTCAATAAGACAAATTGGCAACCTACAGAATGGGAAAAAAATAATCTTCACTAACCCCACATCCAATAGAGAGCTAATATCCAAAATTTATAAAGAACTCAAGAAGCTGGTCACCAAAAAACCAAACAATCCAATAAAAAAATTGGGTATAGAATTAAACTGAGATTTCACAACTGAGGAATCTCAAATGGGTAAGAAGTACCCAAAAAAGTGCTCAAAGTCCTTAGTGATCAGAGAAATGCAAATCAAAAGCAACCGTGATGCCACCTTACACCAATCAGAATGGCTAAGATCAAAACCTCAGGTGACAACACATGTTGGAGAGGACATGAAAAATAGGAACACTTCTCCATTGCTGTTGGTATTGCAAACTGGTACAACCACTCGGGAAATCAATCTGGAGGTTACTCAGAATATTGGAAATAGATTATCCTGAAGACCCAACTATACCACTCTTGGGAATATACCTAAAAGATGCCCAACCATGCCACAGGGGCTCGTGTTCCACTATGTTTATAACAGCTTTGTTTGTGACAGCCAGAAACTGGAAACAACCTAGATGTCCCACGACAGAAGAATAGATACAGAAAATGTGGATCCAAAAGGACATGCATGGTATGTACTCACTAAAAAGTGGATATTAGCCAAAAAAAGTACAGAATACCTGAGATACAGTCCACAGAACTCAAAAAGGTCAACAAACTGAAGCGCCCAAATGAGGGTACCTCAGTCCCACTTGGGAGGGAGAAGAAAGCAATCACAAGTGAGGAGGGAGGGAGGAAACTGGGAAGGAAAATAGTCAGGGCTGGGGAAGGGGGAGGGGGGAGGGGGAACTTGATCTGAAATTGGGGGAGGCAAAAGGACTGAAGCCCTGAGGGCCATCAGAAAGAATGGAAGCAGGCAACCTTGGGAGATAGGAAGTTGGTGGGACCCTCCAGAATACACCAAACTCCTGGGAGGTGAGAGACTCACAGATCTAAAAGGGAGGGATCTTTGATGAAATGCCCAACAGTAGGGAGAGGAAACTTATAGAGCCTACCTCCAGCAGGAAGACAGGGCTTCAAATGAGGGAGGGGCACTCCCATGTTCATAACTCTGACCCATAATTGTTCCTGTCTGAAAGAAATATAGGGATGCAAATGGAGAGTAGCCCAAGGAATAGATGGTCCAGTGACGGGCTCAAAGTGGGATCCAGTGCAAGAGGAGGTCCTAAGGCCTGACACTATTACTGAGGGTATGGAGCGCTCACAAAAAGGGACCTAGCATGACAGCATTCTGGTTGACCCAACAAGCAGCTGAAAGAGTCAGATGCAGATATTTGCACCCAACCAATGGACAGAAGCAGCTGACCCCTGCTGTTGAATTGGGGAAGGCTGAATGAAACTGAGGGCAGGACCAGCAATATCAATTAATCTGTATTCCTAGGATCTCTCAAACACTGGACCACCAAACAAGCAGCATACACTGATATGAGGTCTCTAAAACACATACAATAGAGGACTGCTGGGTCTATGTTTATTCAGAGATGGTTCACCTAACCCTCAAGAGACTGGAGGCCCCAGGAAGTTTAGAGGTCAGGTGAGGTGGGGCGTAGGGACATCCATGTGGAGACAGGGTAAGGGGAGGATATATGAGATGTGGAATAGTCGGAGGGTTGACAGGGGTTGGCAGGGTGGGGAATAAATTATGGTGTATGTAAAAATAAATAATAAAAATATTTATAATATTAGAAAACAAAAACAAACAAAAAGATTAAATAATAATAATAATGATAGTAATAATAAAATATAATTCCTGATCAAGTTTATATTCAGTCACATTTGACATGTGTAATTTTAAATAATATTTTAAAGTCATATAAAGGGATTCTAATCCACGAGAGTGATGAATGCTAATAACTCTAATCTTGCCAAACACCAAATATTATGGAAAGAAGCTGAACATCATAAAAGCAAATACAGGTTGCTAGCATCTCTGTACTATGTAGTAAGCTTTGGTAATCTTCTTTTGATTATCTCTAATGCCATAGTTCTGCTATCAGATAAGACACACTATAGTTCAAAACCTAAAACTTAATAGTACTAATAAACAATTAAAAAGTGCATACTTCGTGTTTTTATGGTCAGATTTGTTAAACATGGTGAACAAAGACAGCATGTAAACCAAAAAGGCCAATAATACCTGTTTTTACAGATGGGTGTTCTTTTTCTTGGTGTTCAGCTTTTTCTAAAGAAAAAATAATGAAAATCCACAGAGAATATAAATAATCTTGGAACAGGGAGTGTGGCAGCAGATGGTTTTCACTTGCACAAGATGCTTGCTCCTAAAAACATTTCTTGGCAGCTTGTAACATAGAAGTGTATTGTCAAAGAACATATAAAGACAGGGTTGGGATTATTCTCAAGGAACCCCAAAGATGTGTTCTGTAGGCAGCTGAGAAACAGTATCAGGTTGCGTGTTCTCTTTATAACAGCACAAGATACCAAAGAGAATTTGAAGAGAAGCTACTTTCTTAGTGAACTTTGCCATTTGGGGGAGGTGAAACACCTGTTAGTTTTTTTTTTACTCCCCCTCTAACCTTTCTGTTTTCAATTTTCCTTCCTTCCATTTCAGAAACCATTTAATTCAGAACATTGACTTTTGTCTTTTTAAAATGTAATCTAGATGTGCCTTATTCTGGAGTAGACCATATCTCATATCCTACACATCACTGTGTATTTCCAAGACTAGTCAGAAGCATCACAGCTGAGTCTCAATTGGATCCAGGATGCCACAAATGGAACCAAAATCTGTGAGCATAAGATACTTTTCTAAGCCCTTTGAACATATCCAGAGTAATACTGTTTGCTTGTTTTCTTGTCTTTTTTTTTAGATCTCCCTTCATAAAACTCAGAATTTCAGAATATCATGGTGGAATATTTTGGAGGGAAGTGAGAATATTTGGAAACTAAACAAAAACTAGAGCAAACCAGACATAGGTTCCCATTAATGAATGACCTTCACAGTTAGCTTTGGGTGCTGCTAGATGGTATCTGCATGTATCTACCTTTTCTTTCCTCACTCTTGAACTTAGAGATTTTCTGGAATTACTGGTAATTTGTTCCAACATCACATACCTAACACTGAAGTTTATGGAAATGTGTGAGAAACTACATCACATGAGGATAATTTGATACCTTTATAAGAATAAAGTTCCATCAGTTGAATTTACATTAATATTATGCTATGTACTCATACAAAATAAAATGTAGAAACCAATATTCAAATGTGAGATATAGCAAGAGCAGCACTACAAAAGTAAAATAAAGTGACAATTATAAGACATGTACATGCAAGCATATGCGTAGAATGTCAGGTTCCTTGTGTTCTAATTAGCCTCATCAACCCATACCGTATCTACTGAGCCACCATCATGGCATCCTATAGTCTCTGTCACATTTGTCTTTATGTTTTACCATTTAGCTTTTACTCAGTGGTTAGACATAGGTCATAACTTCACCTCAGTTTATGTTCTACAGAGACATCACTCTGAGAAGCAGAATCATAGATTTGTTAGGGTATTAGACTTGTTTACTTTTTGTGTAAGCATGGTTAAATTCCTCCTGAATTCCAACAGCACCATCCATCATTGTGAATTGTAGAAGGAAATGAATGATCTCTAAAATTCTTAATATCAACTCTGAAGGAAATTTCACTATTTTGGTAGATAAATGGCAAAATACATGTACAT
This sequence comes from Apodemus sylvaticus, assembly GCF_947179515.1. Taxonomy (NCBI): domain Eukaryota; kingdom Metazoa; phylum Chordata; class Mammalia; order Rodentia; family Muridae; genus Apodemus; species Apodemus sylvaticus. The sequence continues at coordinate 397,097 of NC_067494.1, forward strand.
TTATGGATTTCTATGCTAAAATAGTCAGTGGAGCTTAAAACATATTTAATAAGTATAGTCAATAACACAATTGCTTATTTAACTTCCCCTAGCCATTCACTATATACATTTACATGACTTGCTACCTACTTCTTGTTTTAGGTATTTGATTACTTGTATGAGCTTACTTGTTTAATATTAATTATACTGATAGACCCTCCACACTTTTCTTCAAAACAAATAATATGAATCATTGATTTATAGCAAAACATAAGGAAGTTGAATCAAAGACATAAATCAACATTAATCATCTATACATGTAACTTAGAGGCTATGCTGAAATCAAACAAAAAACCCAAGCAAAATGTTAAAATTGAAGTTAGCTATTTATTTGCTTGCTTAGAAATTGGCTGTGGGGAATGAAAAAGTACAAAGCACATTGATGATTATTAGCACAGGAAAAGTATTCATGTTCACATATACTTGTTCTTTCCTTATTCTTTTTCTTTCAGCATAAAGTAAAATCTTTTTTTCTGAGAACTATTATGTTAAAATAGCAAATATAATTAATCTAATGCTTAGTGACAACTGATTAGAGATATGAAATGCACATTATATTTAAAACAATTTCTGTTTTTGGAATGCAAGTATGGTAAAATAGTTTTTTGCAATCCTTAAATATTCACAAGACAGTAAGATACTTCAAGGTAGGGCATGTATTAACACACATCTGTGAAAATTAAAAGGTGGCATCATAAATTTACTCAATGATAAGAAGAAACAAACCCAAATGGTCATATGAAGTGAAATGAAGTGGTTTCACAATAGCCCTATAATTTATATGGACTATTTTCTCTTGTTTTCTTCCATAAATATTTTTATTACTTCAATATACCTATATCGTTATCTCAGTTCATAGAAAAATAATACTGCATAGATATTTTATTTTAGAACAATTATGAGAAATAAAACATGGTTCTCTGAAAAGTGAACCATGGTCAAAGTGGTAAGATTTTCTTCTAGGATTCAGAAAAAGGAGGCCAAGGTATTCAAGACATCAGATCAGAACAATACTTACAAGCTTTGTTTCTCTTCTTGGTAAAGTCTCCAAAACAGAAGAATCTGAATTCCTCTTTTTCCACAAAAGAAATAATGGGAACATGTTCTACTAATATGTCCTTAAGGCAGGTCTTTAAATATACATAACAATACAGTTCTCTGAGGAACTTTTATGAAAGGAGTCATGTGATATTTATGAGCAAGGTAGAGCTGCAACTTCTTTGATTTTATTTTCTTTTAAAAATTTGTTAATAATTGTGTCTTACTTGCTGAATTCTTGCAAATTGAAATGGTCTCCCACCCTGTGCATCCAAACCTTGCCTTTTTTCTCAACTTAATTATTTTAATAGTGCTTATATAGAGAATACTTACATTTCTGTATTACTCATATATTACTGTATTAAACAGAAGATCAATTCTAAGTTTCCATGTGCTGATTACACACTAAAAAGTTTTGTCTCAAAGCAGTGATATATAATTCCATATAAAATTAAACTCCAGAAGTTATATTAGTTGGAGTGACCTGTCTAGTTAAATATCCTATGTAGGACATTTAACTGGATTTAAGAATTTTTTATTATTTATGTATTTATTTATAATTTATGTATTTATTTATTTATTTATATTGGATGTTTTATTTATTTGCATTTCAAATGTTTTCCCCTTTCCAGGTCTCCCCTTTGGAAAACTCCTATCCCATCTCCCCTTTCCCTGCCTTTATGAGGGTGCTCCCCCACCCACCCACTCCCTCCTTCCCACCCTGGTATTCCCCCATACTGGGACATCAAACACCCTCAGTCCCACGGGTCTTTCTTCCCAGTGATGTCCAACAAGGCTATCTTCTGCCACATATGCGGCCAGTGCCAAGGGTTCCTCCATGTGTATTCGTTGGTTGGTGGTCTAGTACCCGGGAGCTCCAGTGGGTCTGGCCTGTTGACACTGTTTCTCCCTCCATTGTGCTGTAAACCTCCTCAGTTACTTCAGTCCCTTCTCCAACTTCTCCATCAGGGACCCTCACACTCAGTCCAATGGTAAGGCTACTAGCCCGCCTCTGTATTTGTCAGGCTCTGGCAGAGCCTCTCAGGAAGACAGTCATATTAGGCTTCGATCAGCAAGCACTTCTCGACATTTACAACAGCGTCTGGGTTTGGTGGCTATATATGGGATGGATCCCCAGGTGGGGCAGTCTCTGGATGGCCTTTCCTTCAGTCTCTACTCCACACTTTGTCTCCATATTTCCTCCTGTGAGTATTTTGTTCACCCTTCTAAGAAGCACTGAAGCTTCCATAGTTTGGTCTTCTTCTTAGGCTTCATTCATATGGTTTGTGAATTGAATCTTGGATATTCTGAACATTTAGGCTCATATCCACTTATCAGTGAATACATTCCATGTGTGTTCTTTTAATGACTGAGTTACCTCACTCAGGATGATATTTGCAAAGAGCATGAAGTTTGTATTAGACTGAGAACTGTGGGGAGAAATCATGTGCTCAATACACACCCATTTCCATGATTTTCTAAAGTGGCACATATTTAAGACAAAATTAATCTTTCAGTATAGCTTTTAACTAGGAGATTCTAAGATTGTATTGCTTTATTTCTGTCAATGGGACAGCCATTCTGATCTTTGAATTCTATTATCTTCATTTTACTACTCTTATATTTTCTTATATTTAGGTTTCTCTCTTTCTCCTCTCTGTCTCTGTCTCTGTCTCTTTTTCTCTTGCATGTGTGTGTGTGTGTGTGTGTGTGTGTGTGTGTGTGTGCATGCGCGCGTCTGACATGACATGATCTCATGCAGTTTGGACTAGTTTTAAACTTGTCAAATACCTAAGAATGCTGTTGAACTACTATTCCTCTTGCTTCCAGCTACCAAGTATTGGGATTACAGTCATATTCATGACACCACAGCCTGTGGGATTTCATGTTTTAAAAGCATAGATGAATCAAATCAAACTGACTCAAATCCACTATATATGAACTTTCTCATACCACCAACCAAAGAGTACACATGGAGGGACCCATGGCTCCAGCTACATATATAGCAGAGGATGGCCTTTTCAGACATCAATGATAAGAGATGCCATTGGTCCTGTGAGGGCTCAGTGCCTCAATGTAGGGGAATACCATGTCGGGAAAGTGGGGGCAGAGTTGGTGAGGGGGGAGAGGATGGGATAGGGGTTTTTTGGATGGGTAAGGAAGAAAGGGGATAACATTTGAAATGTAACTAAAGTAAATATCTAATAAAAATAACAAATAAAAATGTAAGCAAATGACTGCCTATGTTTCATGTAAACAAAATAATTTACTGAAAATGAATTTCGTACTAGAAATTTCTATTCCTTAATAAAATCTAGCTATTAAGTTGTTTCTGTAAATTCTACATCTTTATCATCATGGTATATAGTTTCACTTTTAATTTCTCCAAGTCCCAAGGGAAGGAGGGTTGGAGTAGAAGAGATGGAGGGAGCCAAGGATGTAGGATAGATATGGATTTACTTAATGTTCTTGGGATGGGAAACTCTAAGGGGATAGGAGGAAATCTAAAACACAATTTTAGATGTCCTTCTTGTCTTAGGTAGTAACAAGCAAATCCAAATGAAAGCCCATTAACCTGTTGATTGGATGCTCTTTGTGACTGATAAAACCAGGTCTGCTGGGCAGTTCAGGCAGGCTGTCTCTTTGAATCCTACCATTAAACTCTCAGTTCAGTCAATCGTATGATAATAACTAAGATTGAAAATGGTCTTTAGAAGTTGACGACTTGAGGCATGACTTATCACAACTTATTTTAGGTCTGACTCCATAATCTTCCTTTTGATATAACTAGGATAGTGTGAGACAACTGGATGCAGCAATACCACCTGGGAAATACCTGGTTTACCATGAAGAATAACTTGCTCTGGTCTGGTGATGTTCTGTTCTGAAAGTAATAAAAAAGATGCTTCAGATAATTTTAAGTTTTCTAATATATTACACAATGAGTATTTTCTATGCTTAGGCTAATGATTATAATATTGAAAATAACAAATGTGACAATAGGAATAAAATATTTTGAGACTTTGGGGTTATCCAGTCGCATATTAAAATCCCAAAGGCTTTGTTTTGGAAAAACAGTACACATAAAACTTTTTATTTACATGGAACCTATAATTTTCAAATCACAGGCTTTTTTGTAAAGCATAAGTATTGAAGCAAAACTAAACTTTACAATTTTGGAAATGAAGAACATCGTAAAAGAGATTATATTTGAACATTACAGAGGAAAGCAATGTACATACTGCGTGTTTGGCCTTTCTCAGATGATGCTGAAAGGAAAAGCAGTTAATCAGTTACTTGATAAATACACTATTTTAAAACAACTAATGTAAGTTTTAAATGGTATTATGTATAACTAGCTTTTAAAAACTCTCTTTTTATTGCTGGGTCAGTGATATGGTTCAGCAGGTACATGTGCTCACTCACCATCAAACCTAAGCTTGCTTCTCATAACCCACAGGGTAGAAGAAGTGAGTCTATTCTGAGAAGTTGTCCACTGACCTCAATGTGCTAACCTTGGCATGAGTATATGCATATACATTCTCTGTCTCTGTACCTCATGTCTCTCTAAAGAAATAAATGTAGTTTAAAAAATTAATATTAAAGCCTTGTAAATAATACTTACCTCTAATAAACAAACAAAAACACCAGGAAATAAATTATAAAAGGGTAAATAGACATTTCTATGCTCGGTTGCATGCAAATATATTATTTACAAGATCATCCAGATACAAGTTATGACTAGCTGCAAGGTAAACTCTAGTGCGGAGTGTAGCAGCGTGACAATGCTAGACATATATCTAGATTTGGATTCTTAGATTAGGTTAATAGGAAAGATTTTACTATATCACGTCTCATAATGAAGGAATTCCTTCCATAGAGCTTGAGAGCTTTTATAAACCTGTCTCAGGTCAGTAACTAGTTGGCACTACAACATTACATTACTTAATCATTAGTTGCACTTAATCATTACATTACAAACTAAATGAGCTCACTCTGCTTTTTGGGTCAACATTACTAGTTAATAAAATAGTACAGTTAGTCTAAAATGATTTCTTTATAGACTTGCTCAGAGTTCAGAAAAAATTAGACACATTGTAGAACTTTAGACCAACATTTGTTAGCTTGAAAATATTGAAAAGTGAATTGTATGGATTTGGCATTTTGAACCATCTCCATAACTACTGTATTGAGGATAGCACTTGCTGTGCTGCATGTCTCTATAATGGTCACATGAGGCAGCCCTATTGATGATACTGTTATTCTGGCAGACAGGAGCCTAGCATAAATGAGAGGCTCCACTGAGCTGCTGACCAAAATATGTAGGAACCCACAGCCAAACATTGGACTGAGTTCAGGACTCTTATGAAAAAGTAAGGGGGAGGATTGTGGGACCCAAAGGGATAGGAATGCTACAGGAAGACCAACAGAATCAACTGACCTTGATACTTCAGGGTTCTCAGCTACTGAGTCACCAACCAAAGTGCATGCATGGGAGGACTGCAGGCACATAAACAGCAAATGTGCAGTTCAGTCTCAATGTGGGTCCTCCAACAACTGGAGTGGGTGCTGTTCCTAAAGCTGTTGCCTGTATGTATAATCCTTTTCCCAAATTGGGCTGCCTTGTCTAGCGTCAGTGTGAGAGGATGCACTTAAACCTACAGAGATTTGATGTACCAGGTTTGGGGAATACCCAGGGGACCTCACCCTCTCAGAAGATTAGGGGAGGGAGGATGGTAGGTACTCTGTGATGGGGTACTGGAGGAGGGGCAGTGATCAGGATGCAAAAATGAATGAATAAATAATTAATGGGAGAAAATAAAATATTTTCACCTAGTTTTGTTTCCTTTTTCAATTGTGGCTCTGAAAAGAGAAAGAAAAAAACAGAAAATAATTCTAAACTAAAGCAAACATTTATCATTTCCAATAATTTGTATTCATTTATCTCCATGAAAATAAATAATTTTGAGCTAATAATACTAAAAATTTTTTATGGTGCTTTGTTAAAGAAAGGCTATTAAACACAGTAGTTAAAAACTCACTATACACTTGTTTGTCATTAAGCTGTTGTTTTTAAAATGTGCCTCAGGTGAACAGATACTTGAGAGTTGATTTAAACCTAAATTGTCACCTTAATTTCAAGCTACCTATAAGAAATAGTTCCAAAATAGTGTTAGACAAATCATTTCAACAACAAAATTGGAAGAAACTGTTTCAAATCTAACAGATATCTGGCTAATTAAGAAATTCAGGTATATTATGATTTGTATGTATCGCATAAAGACAGGTTGCATCTTTAGCATCAATACCTGTGAAGAGACATTATTTGGAAGTAGAGTCAATGCAAATATAATTAAGATGAGACACAAATGAAATGAGATGTTAAGATAGGGTGAGTCCTCTAAAGAGATAGAAGGAGAAATTGAATATATGACAATGGTGGTAGAGATTGATATCATGAGCTTAAATCCCAAGAAATTCATAAACTTGTAACCACTAAAGGAAGAGGCAAGGAAGACATTTCCGCTATGCGTGGAAAAGTAATGTTCAGCTTGCAGAACTATGATGAAATATACATGCTGCTTTAAGAAACAGTCTGAACTATCTTATTCCATGCATAGAAATTCATAGAGATTGCATTAGGTTGTGGAATACTGCTCTGCTGTAACAAGTAAAAAATTGGAAGTAGTCTGTGGAATACTGGGAGATAATGCAACATTATAAAAAATACTTGATAAGAACCTAGATTGCCTTGAGGAGACTAATATTTGCTTATTACTGATATTTAAGACAATTTTGTAGAGAATTAAGAAACAGTTTATCATGTATGAGTGTCCCAGTGATCAAGTATGCCACATCTGATTATGACTCCTTGATTTATCTTCAACTTCCTAGTCTCATATGACCCTCTTCCTCTTCTAGTTTCCAAAATTGGACCTCAAAGAGACATATACAAAATCTGTCTCCTTGTTTTTTTTTTTTTTTTTTTTTTTTTTTTGTCATTGTTGTTATTGTTGTTCACGGTGGTGGTTGCTGTTTTGAGGGGATTTTTTTCCCCTGAAATATCAGATGTTCACACAGTAGTTGTTTTATATGGAAAAAAAATCCATATAGTATTTTGGATTTTCAAAGTATTGGAGTGAGTAAAGTCAAAGACAAGAGCCAGTTGCTAGCATATTTTAACATGGTGTCTTGCTGCTGCATCCTCTGGAGAGGAGGGGTGTTTTGTCACTGTTTGACAGAGGTAGAAATAGAGCAATGATGCAAGCAGAAACTATATAAGAGCCTTGATCTCATTCTTAAAACAAGAAACTTCAATGTCTAATGACCAGTTTGCGGCCATGGCCTAATCCTGTCATATAGATAATGCCATGGCTCTGAAAGAACACATCCAAAATAAAGCAAATTCACTGCTATAAACAACATGCTGTTTGGAACAGAGAGTATAAAAGAGACTCTTGCTTTGCTTCATTAGAAAATGTGGCATACTATTGGACAGTGGAGGAAGGAGAGTAGGTCTTTTAAGGAATATACTCTTCTCCAAAGAATACCCATTCTCAGGTGATTCTTCCATACAGGACACAAGATTCTCTCTACATAATATGGTCAAGAAAATAGTTGTGGGGAACTTTATCAATGATTTTCATTGCAGACTGAATGTAATGTGAATCAAAATATTGAGGATTTTCAATTACAATTTGATAACATGCCTTTTCCCCAGCCACTGCTGAGTTGTGTGGAGGCAAAAGTTCCTGTGCATCCAAGATTCATCATCACCCATAATCCCCTGCTATGGCCAGAGAGATGCTGAAGACTGCCTCATTCACGATGGCCTAGCACATGGTATACAAGCACCAAGCCCATCTCTATGTATTTACATCCAACTGTGATGAGCCCATATATGTCAAGCTGGGGGATGCACTGTGTGCCAAGCACCAAATCAATCTGATTAAGGTTGATGGAAACAAGAAACTAGGGGAATGGGTAGGCCTCTGTAAAACTGATTGAGAGGGGGAAGTCACAGAAAGTGGTTGGTTGCAGTTGTGTACTGGTTAAGGACTATGTTAAACAATCTCATACCAAGGATGTCATCAAGGAATACTTTGAATCCAAGAAATGAATGAATAAAATTTTGACTCAAAAAAAAAAAAGCCAGAAAGGAAATGTAACACCACTAATGGGACAGAGAAGAGATAACTAAAAAGGGTGACAAATTCCTCTGTAGGAAGGGTAGGGTCACTATCCCATCTGGCCTAGAAGATAAGGGACAGTTCCAGAGAAAATATTCTTTAGATTTGATATTAACCAGAATTGAAAACGTGTTTATGAACATGTCTTTATTTTTCCTTCTAATTTTCCCACTTGAAATGAGAATAGCTGTCTTATTTTATTTGGAAACAGATCTATATGGACTCAGAGGTATACAGGTGAAGAATACTTATATCATTTTTTCTTTCCCCAAAGCTGATGTAGATCAAGTAAACAATGGCATTGACATCTGAAATTGTAATTAAATGAAATTAAATGTAAGTGAAATTAACAGGTAGAAATAAAGTAGATGTTATACTAATTAAGGTTTGACATTGCAGGCATGGTATCAATATATTTGCACCTAGGAAAGACATGAATTTTGGCAGAATATGGGACAGGCTTTAATAGAATCAACTGTGTACCCCCCAAAAAATGTATGTTCAATTCCAAATTCTAAGACCTGAAAATGTTATCCTACTTTGAAATATGCTTCCTGCAGATGTTATTATTTAGGATATAACAATGTCTTCCAGCCTTTTACTCTAAGGTAGTGTTTGTCTTTGACCCTGAGGTGTTTCCTGTAAGCAGCAAAATGTAGGGTCCTGTTTATGTATCCAGTCTGTTAGCCTATGTCTTTTTCTTGGGGAACTGAGTCCATTGATGTTAAGAGCTATTAAGGCATAGTGATTATTACTTCCAGTCATTTTTGATGTTATTTTTTATATTTGAGTGGTTATCTTCTTTTGGGTTTCATGAAAGAAGTTTACTATCTTGCTTTTTCCAGGGTTTAGTTTCCCTTCTTGTATTGGTGTTTTGCACCTCTTATCCTTTGTAGGGCTGGGTTTGTGGAAAGATAATGTGTAAATTTGGTTTTATCATGGAATATCTTGGTTTTTCCATCTATGGTGATTGAGAATTTTGCTTGGTGGCATTTGTGTAATCTTGGATGGCATTTGTGTTCTCTTAGACTGTATGAGATCTGCCCAGGATCTTCTAGTTTAAAATTTCTGTTTCTTACTATCAATCATGGAAATGTTCTAACTCAGGAGCGTGGCAGAGAAGTACAAACACAGACATTTATTTAATAGGAAATCTTTGACTCCAAAGTTCAGAGAACAGATTGTTTGAACCAAAGAAACTTCTTGTAGTTTTCGTATATATACTATTCTGTTTTACTAAAAATTGCCATCTTGGATGCTTAGCATTATTGTTTTATTTTTCCCCTAACAAATAAATAATATGTCTTTGTAATTATCCAAGTACATTTGTGATGCATAAATGGATACCGTAGGACTATAATAAGTCAGAAAGACAGTTTCTCTTTAAAAATAGCAGCAAACTTTTCTATAATAGATTGTTGGGTTTTTTAATGTTGTTTTGGATAATATTTACCGTAACATTTTAAAGAAGTTTGTTATTATTCATTATAAATACAGAATGCATGCATAAGCTTATACATTAAAATACATACCTGACTTCTCTTCTTTTTTTAGTTGTGGCTCTAAAAATGTAAGTAATAAAGTTACACAATGGTATCAAGTGCTTTTATCATCACTCTATATCATCAGCTTTTACATCATTACATCCCACCCATCTACACTTTTAAGGTACTAAAAGATACTTTGGAAAAATATATTAAATTTTTAATGAAGTAATTTCGTGGTCTACATTGATCTCACAGTTTCTTTTTTTCTATCTCAGATTTTCTGATTGGTTTAAATATGATATATACAGAATCCACTCTACAATGCCTAATATTTATCTTTTATTGAATTGCTTCAACTTGAATTTTAAAGTAAAAAGGAAATGTTCTATGAAGAAATAGGAAATGAAAAATTCATGAATTTATTTACCATACACATAATTCAAGTAATTGTTTTTACATGGTTTAAAGAAAAGAAACAAGTATCTGAAAATTGGGATTATAACATTTCACTTTTAAGACAATTTAGGCAATTCTAACACTATTAGAGACTTATCAAATTCAAGAATGTAATATTATTTTATGCATGTAAAATGTGTAGAGATTTTCTCTGGAAGAACTGCATAGGGAATCTTATAGAAAGTATTAAATATATGAATTAAAGTTAAATAAGAGAATAGTTCAATAAATAGGAGTAGAAACTTATAAATTTAACAACACAAAGAGATTTAAGAATCATCTGGAATAGACCTTTTTGGCTTTATAATAAAAACATACAAACATCCAAGCTGTGTCAAATATTTGTGCTAAATATTTGTGTGTTTGTACAGAAGCCCTGTCAAGTTCACTTCCCAGTCCAAAACCTTGGTCTAGGGAACACTTTTCACCCCACATATGCTTAATATGGTCCCCCAAAATTTTCATTTAGAAGCTTTATCAGATAGTTCTTTTTTTAATTTGATATATTTTTTATTTACATTTCAAATGATTTCTCCTTTTCAGGACCCTCACTTCCTGAAAGTCACATAAGCCCCCTTCCCTCTCCCTGTTCTCCCATCCACCCCTTCCCACTTCCCTGTTCTGGTTTTGCCCTATACTGCTACACTGAGTCTTTCCAGAACAAGGGGCCACTCCTCCGTTCTTATTGTACCTAATATGTGGATTAGGTTTTGGGTATTCCACTTTTCTAGGCTAATATCCACTTATTAGTTGAGTGCATACCATGATTGATCTTTTGAGACTGGGTTACCTCACTTAGTATGATGTTCTCCAACTCCATCCATTTGTCTAAGAATTTCATGAATTCATTGTTTCTAATGGCTGAATAGTACTTTATTGTGTAGATATACCACATTTTTTGCATCCATTCTTCAGTTGATGGATACCTGTGTTCTTTCCAGCTTCTGGCTATTATAAATAGGGCTGCTACGAACATAGTGTAACATGTATCCTTATTACATGCTGGGGAATCCTCTGGGTATATGCCCAGGAGTGGTATAGCAGGATCCTCTGGTAGTGATGTGCCCAGTTTTCTGAGGAACCGCAAGACTGATTTCCAGAGTGGTTGTACCAGTTTGCAACCCCTCCTGCAGTGGAGAAGTGTTCCTCTTTCTCCACATCCTCGCCAACACCTGCTGTCTCCTGAATTTTTAATTTTAGCCATTCTATCAGATAGTTCTTATAACTACCTTAATTGTAAGCTATTATTTCAGGGGAATATTAACAACATCCATGCTGGGTAGTATTATACTGTGTCTTTATAAGGATGTATGTATATACATTTGTAATTTGTTGCTAATTACTAGTTGAGCACTAATTGAGAGGAGATAAAGCATGTCCTAATGAGGATTGCCCACCAGTAAAATGTAGATATCACATAGGCTGTTTATATCCCTGATTTGATGACGTAATGTATTCAATTAAGATATTGTTGATCAAGTAAAAATAAAATCACAGGCCAAAATGCATTAGATGAGGTTCATGTTTAGGCTACAATGTAAAGGGAATTTATAACTGGAGAAAAAACTTTATAAGACAGTAATTCTCCGACAATAGTAACACTTGAGGGAAAGAATGTAAATTAAAAGTTCCATTCTACTGTTGTGGTTTGTAGACTTTACAGCAGAAGAATTTAAAGTCTTTTTTTCATTGTCAGTTTGCATAGCATATTCAGGTGCTATCAGAACTCATCCTAGGTGGTATGGTTACAGTTCCGTGTCAGTTCCTGGTCAATTCCTCTAAGTACTGTGTCCCAAGTGTGCTTTGTTTCCAGAATTTGTGAATTCCTTTCAAGGCTGAGAGGCAACCAATGGCAATGGTAACAGCTTGTATGTTTGAGGAGACTCTGGATGGAGAGGCCATGGAGGGTGCTGCATACAGACTTCCTTCACATGGCTTGCTCTGTTTGCTGTCTTATAAAACCCAGGTCCATCAGCCCGGGATGGACCACAATAGATTGGTCCCTCCCCCAGTGATAACTAATTGAGAACATGCCTTACAGCTAGATCGCATGAGGCATTTCCTCAACTGAGGCCCCATCCTCTCTAATAAACCTAACTTGCTTGTGCCAAGTTGAAACACAAAAACAGTTATTACAACTGACAACATATCAACTTGACACACAAACTCATAACTATTAAATAAACTCTTTCCTCTGTTTTGTTTTTTGGTCATGGTGTTTAGTGGTAGCAATAAGACTAAGACACACATGCATACATACATTTATTCATACATACATGTATACATACATACATATATACATAATGTGTATTTAACCCTGAGATTTCACCTCACACCAGTCAGAATGGCTAAGATTTAAAACTCAGCAGACAGCAGGTGTTGGCGAGGATGTGGAGAAAGAAGAACACTCCTCCACTGCTGGTGGGATTGCAAGCTGGTACAACTACTCTAGAAATCAGTCTGGTGGTTCCTCAGAAAATTGGGCATGACACTTCTAGAGGACCCTGCTATACCATTCCTGGGTATATACCCAGAGGATTCCTCGGCATGCAATAAGGACACATGCTCCACTATGTTCATAGCAGCCCTATTTATAATACTCAGAAGCTGGGAAGAACCCAGATGTCCCTCAATGGAGGAATGGATACAGAAAATGTGGTATATTTACACAATGGAATACTACTCAGCAATTAAAAACAATGAATTCATGAAGTTCTTAGGCAAATGGTTGGAACTGGAAAATATCATCCTAAGTGAGGTAACCCAATCACAAAAGAACACACATGGAATGCAATCACTGATAAGTAGATATTAGCCCAGAAGCTCTGAATACCCAAGACACAATTCACATATCAAATGGTTCACAAGAAGAAGGAAGGAGATGGCCCTGGTCCTGGAAAGGCTTGATGCAGCAATGTAGGGGATTATCAGAACAGAGAAGTGGGAGGGGGTGATTGGGGAATGGGTAGAGAGAAAAGGGCTTATGGGAGTTATGTGGAGTGGGGAACTGGGAAAGGGGAAATCACTTGGAATATAAACAAATAATATAGAAAAAAGTTAATGTAAAATATATTTCTCTATGTCTTTTTCTGATCATTACTGATGTTTTTTAATCTCTCCACATTTTCTCCTTCAGTTTCTCAGCAACCCTCATTGATAGATGAATTACCCTTCAGAATTTCCCATTTCTGCTTTCCCAGCACCTGAGTGTAAATATCTTCCTTCATACAGTTCCTTTTATCTCTACCCTGTTCCACTTTTTACCTTCCTGGTATTTGTGGTTACTGCAGATTCTATGTCCACAGATTTGGAGCTAGAATCCACATGTAAGAGCTAACATATGATGATTTTTTTTTCTATTATAAAGAAGAGTGCAGTAGTGGCAGTTACATATCATGGTTAATCAACAGATACCTGAAGACCCATCTATACTATTCTTGGTCACATACCCAAAAGATGTCCCACCATGCCACGGGACATATGTTCCACTATGTTCAAAGCAGTTTTATTTGTGATAACCAGAATCTGAAAACAACCCAGTTCTCCAAAAATGGAAGAATGGATACAAAAAATTGTGGATCAATAGAATACTACTACTCAGCTAGTAAAAATGAGGACATCATGAGTTTTGCAGGCAAATGGATGGAACTAGAAACTATCAACCTGAGTAAGGTAACTCAGACCCAAAAGGACATGCACGGTATGTATTCACTAATAGGTGGATATTAGCCAAAAAAAAAAAAAAAGCACAGAATACCCAGGATACAATTCACACATCTCAAGAAGATTAACAATCAGAAGGGCCCAAGTGAGGATGCCTCATTCCCACTTGGGAAAGAGAAAAAAGCTATTACAGGTAGAGGAAGGGCAAGGGAGGAAGGGCACTAGGTGGAAGAGGGGACAGAGCATGGAAAAGGAGAACATGATTGGGTATTGGGAGTGGGGAGACTGGAGTGAAGCCCTGAGGGCCAGCAGAAAGAATGGAAACAGACAAGCTTGTGAGGTAGGAAGTAGGGGGTGGGAACCCTCTAGAATGTACAAGAAACCTTGGAGGTGAGATGCTCAGCACCCAAAGGGAGGGACCTTAGATGAAATGCCAATAAAAGGATGCTGAATTTTGTCAAATGCTTTTTCAGCATCTAATGAAATGACCATGTGATTTCACATGACCATTATTTTCTTTGAGTTTGTTTATTTAGTGGATTGCATTGATGGATTTCTGTATAGTGAACCATCCCTGCATCCCCGGGATGAAGCCTACTTGATCACGGTGAATGATTGTTTTGATGTATTCTTGGATTCAGTTGGCAAGAATTTTATTGAGTAATTTTGCATTGATATGCATAAGGGAAATTGGTCTGAAGTTCTCTTTCCTTGTTGAATCTTTGTGTGGTTTTGGTATCAGCCTAATTGTGGCTTCATAGAACACTCCTCTAGTGCTGGTGGAATTGCAAGCTGGTACAACTACTCTGGAAATCAGTCTGCTGGTTCCTCAGAAAACTGGGCATGACATTTCTTTTTTTATTGATATATTTTTTATTTACATTTCAAATGATTTCCCCTTTTCTGGGTCCCCACTCCCTGCAAGTCTCATAAGCCCTCTTCCCTCTCCCTGTTCTTCCATCCACCCCTTCCCACTTCCTTGTTCTGGAATTCCCCTATACTCTTGCACTAAGTCTTTCCAGAACCAGGGACCACTCCTCCATTCTTTTGGACATCATTTAATTTGTGGATTATGTCCTGGGTATTCAAAGTTTCTAATATCCACTTATCAGTGAGTGCATACCATGATTGATCTTTTGAGACTGGGTTACCTCACTTAGTATGATATTCTCCAGCTCCATCCATTTGTCTAAGAATTTCATGAATTCATTGTTTCTATTGGCTTAATAGTACTCCATTGTGTAAATATACCACATTTTTTGTATCCATTCCTCCGTTGAAGGACACCTAGGTTCTTTCCAGCTTCTGGCTACTACAAATAGGGCTGCTATGAACATAGTGGAGCATGTGTCCTTATTGCATGCTAAAGAATCCTCTGGATTTATGCCCAGGAGTGGTATAACAGGGTCCTCAGGAAGTGTCATGCCCAGTTTTCTGAGGAACCGCCGGACTGATTTCCAAAGTGATTGCACCATCTTGCAATCCCACCAGCAGTGGAGGAGTGTTCCTCTTTCTCCACATCCTAGCCAACACCTGCTGTCTTCTGAGTTTTTGACCTTAGCCATTCTGACTGGTGTGAGGTGAAATCTCAGGGTTGTTTTGATTTGCATTTCCCTAATGATTAATGATGTTGAACATTTCTTTAGGTGTTTCTCAGCTCTCCGAAGTTCTTCATGTGAAAATTCTTTGTTTAGCTCCGTACCCCACTTTTTAATGGGGTTATTTGGATCTCTGGGTTCTACTTTCTTGAGTTCTTTGTATATATTGAGGTAACCCAGTCTCAAAAGATCAATCATGGTATGCACTCACTGATAAGTGGATATTAGCCTAGAAACTTTGAATACCCAGGACATAATCCACAAATTAAATGATGTCCAAAAAGAATGGAGGAGTGGGCCCTGGTTCTGGAAAGACTCAGTGCAAGAGTATAGGGGAATTCCAGAACAGGGAAGTGGGAAGGGGTGGATGGAAGAATAGGGGGACGGAAGAGGGCTTATAGGACTTGCGGGGAGTGGGGACCCAGAAAAGGGGAAATCATTTGCAATGTAAATAAAAATAAATAAATAAAAAAAAGTTTTATGCACAAGTATTGTATCTCTACATCATTTCTAGCCCTCCATCTAGTGAACACTCCTCCACTGCTGGTGGGATTGCAAGATGGTGCAACCACTTTGGAAATCAGTCTGGCGGTTCCTCAGAAAACTGGGCATGTCACTTCCTGAGGACCCTGTTATACCACTACTGGGCATATATCCAGAGGATTCTTCAGCATGCAATAAGGACACATGCTCCACTATGTTCATAGCAGCCCTATTTGTGGTAGCCAGAAGCTGGAAAGAACCTAGATGTCCTTCAAAGGAGGAATGGATACAAAAAATGTGGTATATTTACAGAATAGAGTACTATTCAGCCATTAGAAACAATGAATTCATGAAATTCTTAGACAAATGGATGGAGCTGGAGAACATCATTACTTTTCTAATTCAACAAATTTAATCTATTTTCTGTGAACTACCTGACTCAATTCATGGAGTGCCACCTGGTGGTTAGCTTCATAATTTCAAAGTGATAAATGTGATTTTACTACTATTGTTACTAATTTCAGAAAATCAACTAAGTTCCCTTAAATTAGTTATAAAATTATAAGTAGTCTATGAGAATAACCACCTGTTATTTGGCTGTCATAAATAAACGATTTTCTAGAAATTCTGCAATCTAATTTAATTTAATATATATTTTAAAAAGTATGTAACTAACATTCACAGAACTAAATTAATACAATAATGACTACTTTAAAATTTTTCTGTTTCCAGAGAAATTAGACTACAAAAGGAGGCCAAGAGGATAAAAATTGGAAAGGAAGAAGTCAAAATATCACTATTTGAAGATGATATGATAGTATGTGTAAATGACCCCAAAAGTTACACCAGGGAACTCCTATACTTGATAACCAAGTTCAGCAAAGTGGCTGGATATAAAATTAACTCAAACAAATCAGTAGCCTTCCTCTACTCATAGGAAAAACAGTCTGAGAAAGAAATTAGGGAAACAACACCCTTCACAATAGTCACACATAACATAAAATACCTTGGTGTGACTCTAATCAACTGTCTTAGTCAGGATTTCTATTCCTGCACAAAACATCATGACCAAGGTGCAAACTGGGGAGGAATGGAGCCTGCGATGGTTTGTATATGCTCATCCCAGGGAGTAGCACTATTAGAAGGTCCAACCTTGTTGGAGGAAATGTGTCACTATGGGAATGGGCTTGGGGATATTTCTCCTAGATGCCTGGGGATGCCCTTCCTGGCTTCTTTTGGATAAAGATGTAGAACTCTCAGCTCCTCCTGCACTACACCTGCCTGGATGCTGCCATGCTTCTGCCTTGATGACAATAGACTGAACCTCTGAACCTGTAAGCCAACCCTAATTAAATGTCATCTCTAAGATTGCCTTGCTCATGGTGTCTGTTCACAGCAATAAAACACTAACTAAAACAGGGAGGTAAGCTTACGCTTACACATTGCTGTTCATCACCAAAGGAAGTCAGGACTGGAACTCAGGCAGGTCAGGAAGCAGAAGCTGATGCAGAGGCCATGAAGGACTGTTATTTACCGGCTTGCTTCCTCAGCCTTGCTCAGCTTGCTTTCTTATAGAACCCAAGCCTACCAATCCAGAAATGGCCCCACCCACAGTGGCTCCTCCTGCCTTGATCACTAATTGAGAAAATGCCTTCCACCTGGATCTCATGGAGGCATTTCCTCAACTGAACCTCCTTGTGCTGTGATAAGTTGACATACAAAACCAGCCAGTACATCAAGCAAGTGCAAAATCTGTATGAAAAGAACTTTAAGTCTCTGAAGAAAGAAATCAAAGATCTCAGAAGATGGAAAGATTCCCCTATAGCTATGGATTGGCAGGATTAATACAGTGAAAATGACCATCTTGCCAAAAGCACACCACAGATTTAATCCAATTCCCATAAAAATTCCTACTCAATTCTTCATAGCAGTGGCAAGAGAAATTTCCAAATTCAATGAAATAACAACAAACCCAGAATAGCAAAAACTATTCTCAACAATAAAAGAACTTCTAGAGGAATCGCCATCCCTAATCTCAAGCTGTACTACAGAGCAATAATGATAACAACTGCATGATATTGGTACAGATCTCCCTAGAGCAATGGAATAGAATTGAAGACCCAAAAATGAGTCCACATACCTATGGTCACTTGATCTTTGACAAAGGTGTTAAAACCATCCAGCAGAAAATAGATAGCCTTTTCAACAAATGTGTTGAAACAAATGGTGTTCAGTTAGCATTTAGAAGAATGCTAATTGATCCATGCTTATCTCCTTGTACAAAGTTCAAGTCCAAGTGGATCAATTACCTCCACATAAAACCAGATACACTGAAACTGATAGAAGAAAAAGTGGGAAAGAGCATTGAACAAATGAGCATAGGGAAAATGAACAGAACACATCAACAATAGACAAAAGATCAACAATAGACAAATGGGACCTCATAAAATTGCAAAGCTTCTGTAAGGCAAAGGACACTGTCAATAGGACAAAATGGCAACCAACAGATTTGGAAAACATCTTTACCAATCCTACATCTAATAGGTGACTAATATCCAATATAAACAAAGAATTCAAGAAGTTAGACTCCAGAGAATCAAATAACCCATTAAAAGTGGGTTACAGATCTAAACAAAGAATTCTCAACTGAGGATAACTTCTATTATTTTATTGTTACCTAATAGCACATAAGGCATATATGTGAAATAAAATGTAACAATGATCAATATCATAGTAGCCAGTGATATTTTGCACATGGCACATAGTATTACCTCCCAAGTAAGTATATTAAATGCATTATCTATTTTATTTATATAATGTTAATTAATAATCATTAGCACTTTACCCTCAATATTATATACCTTAGCTATTAAGGATGGATTTCTTTCTTTGTTGAAGAAATATACACACTATATAATATTCAAATGTAGTCTGTTTAAGTAAATATTGAGCCACTTTACAAATGACAATAGGAGACTCAATGATCCAAACCCATTTTGCTGAGTAAACAGCACAACTGTGATTCAAAGGTAGATTATTTTTTCTCTAATTCTAATATTTTAAGGGAAAAAACTCACTTATTTAATGTTATTGCTATATTAAAAGCTTTTAATCATGACACATCCAAAACAATATAGTAAGCTGAACTTTGTATAGGTAAACTATATTATTTAGATTATCTTTAGACTTAGATAATTGTACATAACTAAGTCCAGCCATGGAGGTGTCTGTGTTTTGGAATTGGATCATCAAATCTAATCTTATCTGTGATAATTAGTTTGTTAAATTGAGTTGGTAGAAAGAAATAATTCTGAACTCCAGTACAAAATTGATAGCAATCTCTCATATTCAAGAGGTAATAATGCTTTGAGAAGATTTTCTATTGAAACAACAGATTGCAGAACTTACTTACAGAAAGGAATATTATCTATTTACCATTTGTTTAACATATTGATCTTTTGTCTGAGGCTTTGAGGAAGCATGGTAGCTGAAGACACAGGTCTAGTGGACTCTGAAGATGAATTCTGAGTCCACTGAGATAACTGTGTAGGGACAAGGCACTCTCAGGACTCCAATTTTCACATTAATAAAAGCAGGATTTCTGTGAAAATTCAATTGAATACTATGCATGAAGCCTTTCAAAGATCCTTGGTACTAAGTAGTCAGTGTGACTTTGCTACTTTACTCATACTTTTCTGCACTCATAAATTAATGTTAAATAATAAGTATTTAAGTTTAATTTAAGATAAATCGGTGGCAATTTCATTTGAATTATATTGATGATATTCTCTTAACCCCTGGTGTTCTTATCATTTGAGTAATAATTTAGATTTTAGTTGAAATCGAGCCACTCTCTTACACACATACATGCTCTCTCTCTTTCTCTCTCTCTCTCTCTCTCTCTCTCTCACACACACACACACAAATGCAACCCAACTTACACACATCTTCCCTGTTTCTTCCTGCCTTTCTACTGTCACTCAAGCTGTTAGGTCAATGTGGAGAAACAATTATTGTTTGTAAACTCAGATAGGAACAATTCTAACAGTTGTCTTTATAACCGAAGTGCTTAATATTTTATGCTGAGGCTCCAAACTTGCAGTCTTTTTCTAGGCAAGATATACAAGGAGTTTGATGGTCAGATGGGTTTGCTGAGTGGACACTGAAAACACATAATAAAACCAGAGGGCTTTGTCTCCGTTCAACTCAGATTACATGCTCATATTGTTCCTGACTCATTCTGTCATCACTTCATCCTCTGTCTTCTCTATATGCTTATAAGGCGTCAGCCTGCCTTTACTTTTATTTTCTTTTATACTTAGTTATATATAGGTTCATTAGTCTTTCTTTCCCTGAAGCTTCCAAAATGTTGCATTTAAATAGATAAGATATAATTGGGGTTGGCTGCACCCAATGTAGATCACACAAAAGCTCCTCAATAAAACAAGCACCTGTATTATTTAAAGATGTCAGGATAAATTGGATGTAGTGCAACCAATGATCCAATAACTTTTAAGACATCAGTAATTTTACAACATTTACTTGCTAAGGTGAGAAACAAATACACTCTGTGAGTCCTTTTGTTTGGGTTGTTCGTTTGTCTGGTTGGTTTGCTGGTATGAAAAAGTAAAGTCCCTAAATAGGCTTGTCTTTCTTTCTCAGGATTATTCCCACTTGTAAACTTAAGTGGGAATAATTACCAATGAGGATTTCTGCTATCAATATGCATCACCTTGTATTTGATTCATAATTGTAAATATAGTAGATGACATGATTGATATGACATTTAAAAATTACTCCAAAGAAAGAACCGTATGTGAGTGATGAGGACAGTATACTCACTAAGTAACAAGTAGCTTTCTGCCTCAGTTTACTCTCTCCATTTTAATGAGGGCTTAAGTAGAAAATGCCTATTTATATATATGCATGTGTGTATGTGAAGGAATACAATGCTGTAAACTTTTAAATGCTTATAACTATATATGTATATATAAAATGCTGCTCATGACATATTTTCATTGTGAGCATGAAAAGTACATGCTAAGTACAGCATTT
Source organism: Apodemus sylvaticus (assembly GCF_947179515.1). Classification (NCBI taxonomy): domain Eukaryota; kingdom Metazoa; phylum Chordata; class Mammalia; order Rodentia; family Muridae; genus Apodemus; species Apodemus sylvaticus. The sequence goes on from NC_067494.1 coordinate 418,106, forward strand.
TAATTAAAATAATTTTTATAATAAATAGCTACACCTGGATAGACAAGTTCTCACTTAACTCATTTTCATTTAACCCTTTCCTCCATTGTTATTGTTTTACCTTACAAGGAAAGTTTTAGAAAATGCATTATGTTATATTTTAAAGTAATTTATTGCAATGTTACTTTAGAAGGAAATAATACACTCTGTCTTTTATTTTTAAAATATATAAATCACATTTATATATTTATTTGTGTACCTTTGTCAAGGTCAAAGGAAAATTGCAGTAATCTCTTCTTCTTTTCTACCATTTTGGTTCCAGGAATCAAACTAAAATTGTAAAGCTAGGCAGCAGGTATGCTGAGCCATCTTTCAGATTTCGAAAATGGTATTTTTCTAGATATAAAAATATAACACCTATTACTTATTCATGTTTTTTTAGGCATTTTTAAAAGTTGTTTCATGCTTTCTATGTAAAAGTTACAAATATATAGTTAAACATATTCTTTATATGGAGAGATTTGTTTCTGCTGTTAATATCAATTTAAATAATGAACATTTATATTGCTATTGCTGAACTTGTGGAACAGTTTGATTTTATACCTAGGAATTTTTTAAGCTTCTCTTATGCTGCCTAAATCTATATGAAAATAAACTACATGTTCATAGGGATAACAATATATTCTTCAAAGGCAATTACCCAATCTTTCTATTTTCAGTTATGATCCATTTCTGCAATGGAGGCTTTGTGTGATACAATGTTAAAATTAAAATGACAATTTTAGTGTATTCTTCACTGTTCTGGATATACCTATGATAACAGAACTCTTTTTCAATCTTCATCATCTTGCTTGCTAATCATTGCTAATGAAGCAATGCTGAAATTTTGTCAGTTTTAACTTATAAAAATAATTTAAATATCTGTGTTTATGTATATCTCAGGTGACTATAACTAGGACTATTTCTTGTCCTTATTTTTTATGATTTAACAAGTCATCCTGTCTTATGAAAGTCTTAGTTGATTAGCTCTTTTATTTATATAATTTTTGTGTTATATTGTTAAGTGGAATCTTATATTCCAAAAAATGGCCTTGTATGCCATTGACTAAGAGGCCTATAAAGGTGCTCATTTTGATCAAGCATTTGAAATGTTTCTTCCTAACAAATCCTTGAGTTCTATTTGTCTAAAACAATAAATATACTTTAGGAGAATTATAATCCCACCTTCTCCATTCCCTTTGCAGTGCAGATAAATCAGCTGCCCCTGTACCAGCTTTGCAACTCAGGGATGTCTCTTAAGGACCTCTGAGCCATCCTTTTGTTATGAAAATATGGAGAGAAGTAGGGCTTTTCTTTAAGTAGGAGTCTGATAACTACCCATGTGAAAGCACATTGTAAACTAATCACAGTTATTCTGCCTCCTGAAGTCAACAGGATAGCACAGCTTAGTTGGTGTTAATAAAGTTGAACAGAGTCTAACTTCATGAGTTTTTTTGTATATAATGGATATTAGCCCTCTATTGGATGTAGAATTGGTAAAGATCTTTTCCCAATTTGTTAGTTGCTGTTTTTGTCCTGTTGACAGTGTCCTTTGCCTTATAGAAGCTCTATAATTTTATGAGGTCCCATTTGTCAGTTCTTGATCTTAGAGCATAAGCTACTGGTGTTCTGTTCTGGAAATTTTCCCTTTTGCTCATGTTTTCCAGGCTCTTCCACATTTTCTCTTCTATTAATTTCAGTATATCTGGTTGTATGTGGAGGTCCTTAATCCACTTGGACTTAAGCTTTGAACAAGGAGATAAGAATGCATCAATTTGCATTCTTCTGCATACTAAACACCAGTTGATTCAGCACCATTTGCTGAAAATGCTGTCTTTTTTTCCCACTGGATGGTTTTAGCTCCTTTGTCAAAGATCAAGTGACCATAGGTATGAGGGTTCATTTCTGGGTCTTCAATTCTATTCTATTGATCTACTTGCCTGTCATTGCACCAATACTATGCAGGTTTTATCACTATTGCTATGTAGTACAGCTTAAAATTTGGGGTACAGAGCTAAAGAGAGAATTTTCAGCTGATGAATACCAAATGGCTAAGAAGCACCCAAAGAAATGTTCAACATCCTTAGTCATCAGGAAATGCAACCCTGAGATTCTACCTCACACCTGACAGAATGGCTAAACTCAAAATCTCAGGTGACAGCAGGTGTTGGCAAGGATGTGGAGAAAGAACAGTCCTCCACTGCTGGTGTGATTGCAAGCTGGTATGACTGTGGAAATCAGTTTGGCAGTTCTTCAGAAAACTGGACCAGAGGACCCAGATATACCACTCCTGGGCATATACCCAGAAGATGCTTCAACATGTAATAAGGACATATTCTTTACTATTCTTATAGCAGCCTTCTTTATAATAGCCAGAATCTGGAAAGAACCCAGATGTCTCTCAACAGAGGAATGGATACAGAAAATGTGGTACATTTATACAATGGAATACTACTCAGCTATTAAAAACAATGAATTCATGAAATTCTTAGGCAAATGGATGGAACTAGAGAATATCATCCTGAATGAGGTAACTCAATCACAAAGAACATACTTGGTATGCACTCACTGATAATTGGATATTAGAAGCGAAGCTCAGAATACCCAAGATTCAGTTCATAGACCAAAGGAAGCTTAAGAAGAAGGAAGACCAAACTATGTATACTTTGGTCCTTCTTAGAAGGGGGTGTTAGTCAGGGTTTCTATTCCTGCACAAGCATCATGATCACGAAGCAAGTTGGGGAGGAAAGGGTTTATTGAGCTTACACTTCTGTGCTGCTGTTCATCACTAAAGGAAGTCAGGACTGGAACTCAGCAGGTCAAGAAGCAGGAGCTGATTCAGAGGCCATGGAGGGATGTTTCTTATTGGCTTGCTTCCCCTGGCTTGTTCAGCCTGCTCTCTTATAGCACCCAAGCCTATCAGCCCAGAGGTGGTACCCACAAGGGGCCTCCCCACTTCATCACTAATTGAGAAAATATCCCACAGCTGGATCTCATGGAGGCATTTCCCCAATTGAAGCTCCTTTCTCTGTGATAACTCCAGCTGTGTCAAGTTGACACACAAAACTAGCCAGTACAAAGGGGGAACAAAATACCCATGGGAGGAGATACAGAGACAAAGTGTGGAGAAGAAACTGAAGGAAAGACCATCTAGAGACTGCCCCATCTGGGGATTCATTCCATATACAGTCACCAAACCCAGACACTATTGTGGATGCCAGCAAGTCATTGCTTACAGGAGCCTGATATAACTGTCTCCTGAGAGGCTCTTCCAGTACCTGACAAATACAGAGGTGGATGCTCTCAGCCCACTATTCCACTGAGAACGAGGTCCCCAATGGAGGAGCTAGAGAAATGACCAAAGGAGCTGAAGGAGCTTGCAGTGCCATAGGAGGAACAACAATATGAACCAATCAGTACCCCCAGAGCTCCCAAGGACTAAACCACCAACCAAAGAGCACACATGGAGGGACCGATGGCTCCAGCTGCATATATAGCAGAGGATGGCCTTGTTGGACATCAAGGGAGGAGAGGCCCTTTGTCCTGAGAAGGCTCAATGCCCCAGTATAGGGGAATGCCAGGACAGGGAAGCAGGAGTAGGTGGGTTGGTAAGCAGGGAGACAAGAGATGGGATAGGGGTTTTCAGGGGAAACCAGGAAAGGGGATAACATTTGAAATGGAAATAAAGAAATCTAAAAAAAAAAGATTGGGGTCTATGGAAGGGTAACTGTGAAGAAGGATGTCATTTGGATAAAATAAATCAAATTAAAAACATTTTCTCTTTTCTAAGGCACAAGTCTCTCTTACCTTTCATAATCATAGTGAATCAAGACTTTCTGGCAGGTTAGACTCTGGTGTAGTTTTTCACTGACTTCATGATTGTCTCATAATAGAGGAATTTCAGTATATTTCTGTCTAATTTTATCACCTACTGCCATTTCCTTAACATAGAAGAAGCTGTCAGCAAAGCCACTGAGTGTCACATTGAAGATAATGATTTATTTATTCAAATTACCTATTTTTTTTTAGTAAATCATTGTTATTCAATTTAAGGATAATTTCATTTTCATTCAAATTATCCTCTTTTCAAATAAATTTTTGTTATTTATACTTATTTTCCAAACGGCCTTCTTTATCTAAATGTTATTATATTTACAAAAATTTTAGTCATCTGTTCATCCATGATTTAAAATTTTGTTTTGTCTAAAAAACATTACTGATTTTCTTCATATCTCATCTGCAATCCCTCTCTATGTTCCCTCCCTTTTCCCCTTAATCTCTCTCTGCTTCTTCTACTCTGTGGTCATTTTTGCCAAAAATTTTCTATTTCATTAATTCTTCAAGAATATTCCTAATGACAGATGCTCATCAACATCATGGATAGAAATTGCCACCCGCCACAAATATCCTACATGCTGTCTGAGGCAACAGTGAATGGATTATAAAAGTTTCATATATATGTAAAATTGAATACTATTCAGTCCTATAGAAAATATTGTCATAAAATGTTCATGAAAAATGGATGGGCTTTATGAGGTCACACATTCTCAAAAGGGGAAGGAAGAATGCTATTTTCCATATGCTTAATTTAGTCTATAATATACGTGTATTTGTGTAAACAAGTGAGCATGTAGATACAGTATAACATGTAGAAAACAGACTAAGAAAGGCTAAGTTGCTGAAGGACTGCAGAAAATGAACACTTTTTTTTAAAGAGAGTAATAGCTCCTTGCTTTTCTAGTTCTAACTCTTCCTTGGATTTTTCATTTTGATGGTGAATATATACATACAAATATATTCAATGGTCAACAGATAAAATCCAATATGAATCTTCACAGCTTCCATCTTGAATGGCTAGTCTGTGTGGAAGTTCATTTAGTTACATAGTTTTTTTTTGATTGGTTAATTTTCAAGTGTGATGTAATATATAATATTATATATGTAATATATAATAATATATGTGTATTATTATTGTATACACATATATTATTGTATACACAATATAATATAATGTATATATAATATTTTATATACAGTAATATATACAATAACAGTAGTGTTGTATATATAATATATATAATAATTATATATATATAATTATAATAATATATGTATTATATATAATATTCCCATGATGAACACATAAAATATATTTTTTATATATTTTAAAATAAACTTTAAAATTCACAAATAGAACTCCTACTAACATTTTTATGCTTATCACTTGTGATAACATTTTATGGTTCTATTTGATCTTAGAGAATATGAAGGCTACACTGGGAAATTTTATTGCTGCATTCCTTGAGCAGAACATTGGTATTTGTATTCCATCTAGGCACCTAGCCTCTCTAGTCTCAGGTTCTTGGTTATCCAAGCAGTGCTGGTAATGGTTTCCATTAAGTAGACCTCAAATATAACAGATATTGTTTGGTTACTACTATATGCTTTGTGCCACTGTTGTACTAGAGCACTTGGCAGTCAGGTTACCACTGTAGATATAAGTCTATAGCTGAGTTGGTAGTGTGAAGAAAACCTTCCAATACCATGGTCCCTAGACAGTAGGTGTTAAATAAGGTTCTGTGCAGGTACCAACTCAACTTCTCTGTGTTCAATGGGTTTAGTAGGTATTGTCTTAAGAAACAGGCCGTTACAATCCTTAGTTGTTTTTATTTTCACTAAGCATATTGTTGTGCTGTCTATATTTGTTCATTTAAGGGAAGAGGTATCTGAAAGTATAAAAACAATTTATTTGTGATTTTTGTAAAACACTAGACCAGAATCCTTGAACATCTTCCCAAAGAATTTAATTAACACTAAATAAATTTATGTCTTTTGAGTTTTATTTATTTGTGCTTTTGCTTAAAAGCAAAAATAAATCCTTAAGTAAAAAAAATCTATCTTATGTGTGGAGCAACGACAGCCTAAAATACAGCATATTGTTGAAGAAAGATAAAAATGAAAATCAGCACTTTCCTTTACAAACTTTAATCCAGTGTTGTAGTTCCATAAAATGGGTTGCACACATGCCTATAAAAAGTGCTGTGCACATTGTTGGAGACCAAACCCTAGAAAACCAGAGTTTCAACAGCCCTCACCTTGAAAGTTCACTGACCTTGCGGTTTACAGTAACCCCCCCCACCCTCCCCCCATCCCACCCCCACCCCGGGCTTCTTCACACAAGGCTGATCAACCGGTTCTCATCCTCTCAGAACACCTGGGATGGTCTGGCAGAACCAGCATTCCAGGAAAGCTGCAGGAGTCAACTTCCACCCCATGACCTTTTCTCTTTCTGTGCTTCTAGTATCCCCCTCAGCCCCTCCCTACTTCCTCTTATTGACGGTTCATAACCGGGTGTTTTGTGGTTCATTAAAGAGGCCTTGACAAAGACACCCCGATTGCTTGGCCTCCCTCTTCTTTTGCCCGTTTCTCTCTTTCAGGCTTGGGTTCTCCTCGACACCCCGAATTACTAGGTCATATAGCACATCACTATTGCTCCCCAACCACCTGTGCACACACAGAGAGTAAATGATTTTTTTTCTGTTTTTCTTCTACTATAAGGCTCAATAAATCTTTTGCAGATTAAATAACTTTTATGCAACAGAAATGGGAAAAGTGTGAGACCTAACTTGGTTGCGCCTGTATTCTTTCTACCTCAGGGTTTGGGATTAGATTTCAAAGCCCTGGTCTATGGAGATGAATTCTACCCATGGCTTAGAATATTCTGATTCAAGGTGGCTAAAAGCATGCCAAGAATAGGAGAAATTAGCTAGGCACAAGAATAAAGGTAACACACCTCACTAACACATCTAATTAAAGTCAACAAATATCTATTTTGTGACCTTTGATACTATGGGAGAGGTATCTGGTGGGAGGGAGGGGGAGAATGGTGTTAGCTAATAAAAGGTGGACAGTTTCAGTTAGGTGAGTGTTATTAGTAGCACTGCTCTATTGCCTCAGGAGAATGACTACAATAAATATAGGAACATCTTGTAGACTTTTAAAAATAGATTTTTAATATTTAGATTTTACTATGAAAGTAAGTGCATGGCAACACATTTGTTATCAATTTGATCTAATATTTCCCTTGATAAAGACATAAAAATCTCAATATATCCCCAAATGTATATAATTTTTTAAACTAAAAGAAAAATTGAAAATTATCACGTCCTTCAAATCCAGAGTTTGCTGGGGAAAAGCTAGAGCTATAAATGATATGTAAAAACTTTAAAAATTAATTGGTGGCATCCATACTCTATTTATAAAGCTAAAAACAAATAGAGTCAGCTTTCCAGCTACACTTCAATGTGTAAAATTGATATCAAAAACACTGGATTGAAAAAAACACACCAGATTTATTCATTTTTATTTGTTTGTATTTATTTGTTTTTGTCAAAGATGGGATAAGTCAGTGCTTCCAGAGGAATATATACATACATGAATATATATATTCATGTCATAAAAGGAAGACTTCAAGGTCCAGGTTTTATGGTCTTGTTTGAAGGAGGTGAGTATATGTGTTTGTATAAAATTAAAGTAGTTATATAACATAAATTAGACAGAAACCTCAAAGATGACTGTCTTTAGTTAATAGAGAAGCAATATATGAAAGAAACATGCAAGAAAGTTAATAACCACTATTACCAGATTTGGGCTTGTTTGATTTGGTTAAGTTTGGTTTGGTTTGGCTTGGTTTGGTTTAGTATGGTTTTGGTTTATATGTACCAAGGCCCCACAAACAGGATTCTTCCTTGTATGTCTATTGAGGTTTTAGGAGAAAGTTTAAGTCTTGGTTCTACCATTCTAATAGCTAAATTTGTACAAAAGGCAGCAATGTATGTTAATTTTCCTTGGCAAGAGCTTTTTACTCTTAGGTACATGAAGAAACAAGTAAGAGACTTTATATTGTCTGTGGCTATTGTGAAAGGTATAATTTCTCTAATTTCTTTTTCAGCCTGTTTATCCTTTGAATATAAGAAGGCTGCTGATTTGCTTGGGTTGATTTTATAACCAGCCACTTTGCTGAAGTTGTTTATCAGCTGTAGGAGTTCTCTGGTGGAGGTTTTTTGGTCACTTAAGTATACTATCATATCATCTGGAAATAGTAATAGTTTGACTTCTTCCTTTCCAATTTGTATCCCTTTGACCTCCTTATGTTGTCTAATTGCTCTAGCTAGAACTTCAAGTACTATATTGAAACGGTATGGAGAGAGGGGGCAGCCTTGTCTAGTCCCTGATTTTAGTGGGTTTGCTTCAAGTTTCTCTCCATTTAGTTTGATGTTGGCTACCGGTTTTCTGTGTATTGCTTTTACTATGTTTAGGTATGGACTTTGAATGCCCATTCTTTCCAAGACTTTTAGCATGAAAGGATGCTGAAAGATCTGTATGAGAAGAACTTCAGGTCTCTGAAGAAGGAAATCGAAGAAGACCTCAGAAAATGGAAAAATCTTCCATGCTCATGGATTGGCAGGATTAATATAGTAAAAATGGCCATCTTGTCAAAAGCAATATACAGATTCAATGCAGTCCACATCAAAATCCCAACTCAATTCTTCGTAGAGTTAGAAAGAGCAATTCTCAAATTCATCTGGAATAACAAAAAACCAGGATAGCTAAAACTATTCTCAACAATAAAAGAACTTCTGGGGGAATCAGTATCCTGGACCTCAAGCAGTACTACAGAACAATAGTGCTAAAAACTGCATGGTATTGGTACAGTGACAGGCAGGTAGAAGAATGGAATAGAATTTAAAACGCATAAATGAACCCACACACCTATGGTCACTTGAGCTAAAATTATCCAGTGGAAAAAAGATAGCCTTTTCAACAAATGGTGCTGGTTCAACTGGAGGTCAGCATGCAGAATGAGAATTGATCCATTCTTATCTCCTTGTACTAAGCTCAACTCCAAATGGATCAAGGACCTCCACATAAAACCAGATACACTGAAAGAAATAGAAAAGAAACTGGGGAAGATCCTTGAGGACATGAGCACAGGGCAAAAGTTCCTGAACAGAACACCAATAGCTTATTCTCTAAGATCAAGAATGGACAACTGGAACCTCATAAAATTACAAAGTTTCTGTAAGGTAAAGGACACCGTCAAAAGGACAAAATGGCAACCAACAAATTGGGAAAAAATCTTCACCAACCCTACATCTGACAGAGGGCTAATATCCAATATATACAAAGAACTAAAGAAGGTAGACTCCAAAGCGCTAAATAACCCTATTAAAAAATGGGGAACAGAGCTAAACAAAGAATTTTCACCTGAAGAATTTTGAATTTCTTAGAAGCACCTTAAGAAATGTTCAACATCATTAATCATTAGGGAAATGCAAATCAACCCTGAGATTTCACCTCACACCAGTCAGAATGGCTAAGATTAAAAACTCAGGAGACAGCAGGTGTTGGTGAGGATGTGGAGAAAGAGGAACACTACTCCACTGCTGGTGGGATTGCACCCACTCTGGAAATCAGTCTGGTGGTTTCTCAGAAAACTGGACATGACACTTCCAGAGGACCCTGTTATACCACTCCAGGGCATATACCCAGAGGATTCCACAGCATACAATAAGGACACATGTTCCACTATGTTCACAGCAGCCTTATTTATAATAGCCAGAAGCTGGATAGAACACAGATGTCCCTCAATGGAGGAATTGATACAGAAAATGTGGTATATTTACACAATGGAATATTACTCAGTAATTAAAAACAATGAATTCATGAAATTTTTAGGCAAATGGTTGGAACAGGAAAATATCATCCTAAGTGAGGTAACACAATCACGAAAGAATACACATGGAATGCAGTCACTGATAAGTGGGTATTAATTAGCCTAGAAGCTCTGAATACTCAAGACATGATTAACATGTCACATGATTCCCAAGAAGAAGGAAGGAGAGGTCGTGGAAAGGCTTGATCCAGCATTGTAGGGGAGTACCAGGTCAGAGAAATGGGAGGGGGGTGATTGGGGAATGGGCAGAGGGAAGAGAGCTATGGGACTTATGGGGGGGGACCGGGAAAGGGGAAAGCATTTGGAATGTAAACAAAGAATATAGAAAATAAAAAAAATACAAGTGTAATGAAACTATTTTCTAAATGCCTAATTCATGCTATGATATTTCCTGTAAATGTGTTTACAGATGACTTTTCTGTAATGATGCTGCTTTTACAATTTTACTGTGATTCAACATGGGTTTGGACAATATACGTCATTGGCTCTATGTGATACTAGTAAATGCTGAAATTTTTTTCCTGCACAATAAAAATAACTTCTGAAATACATTGAATTGAAGTAAGAGGCCCTTTACCAAGAGAGATCTTTTATTTTTCTTCAAAGAGCTCTCCATAGTAAGCTTCATAGATACTCTCCAGGAAGAAAATCACAAGGGACACTTTCAAATCCCAAATCTTATATGATGTATTTTATTTTCTTTGAGTTTTTTAGTAATAATGCTATATTAAAAGATAAAAAATGTATTTCTCTGAAATACTTCTTTAAAAGACATATTGGTGCTTTATTCTGACTTGTTCAAAAAACAAAGAGGTATTTTTACATAATTCTAAATGAATAAACATCAGCAACAAAATTATATTTAAGTGTATAGATACATACACATTTATAGGATTTTCTAATCAATGTGAAGATATTTGCAAAGAGTAGATAATAGTAAACAATAATTCATGAGCTATATATTCCCATGACACAGATAACAAGTAAATTAAAAGTATCTCAAACTGTATTGGAAGTAAAGTATTGTCTTTGTAGATCATAAATTGCAAAAGATGTGCATTAAATCTCAGAGGCCTATACAAATATGTGTTGGGAGAGGACAATAGAAGAGAGTAGAGATGGGGAAGCAGGGGAAAGGAAAGATGATAGGAGAGGAAGGAAAGGAGTGAGAGAGAGAGAGAGAGAGAGAGAGAGAGAGAGAGAGAGAGAGAGAGAGAGAGAAATAGAATGCTGAACTGGTAAAAATATTACTCTGACTTTCCTGCTTTATCATCATGTGATGTTTTGGCAAAGAATGCAATTCCTTTTTGCCATTATCTTAAAAAAGTTTCAAAGACTAAATTGAAGAATTTTGCATTAATGGCATTGGTAGAGCAAATTTCAAGGCTGCCTAGTAGTTCCAGTCCTACTGTTGTTAGTGACCAACCACTCTTACACGGATCTATAATAAAAAGAAGAAATGAGAACAAAGAAAAATGCAAAATATACTGTTTGAAGATAGAAAACACCAGGAAATATAATGTTGGAGGCAAGCCCTGTGTAGCAGGGGATAAAAAGTTTAAAGGAAAACTCAACACTAAACAGAATAAAGGGAGTGATGACCTCAGGCCAAGACGTTACTCAGCTGAGTTTTCAACTTATGAAAGGGAATTTAAAGAAAGCTTAAGCAGTGAAGGAAACCAAGGTCCTTGAAGCTTATGCAAACACAAGTCAAACTGGGTCCCAATTTCCACTCCCAGCAAATAGAACTTGGCACAAGCTTTTGTTCATATGTTTTGGGCATTATTATTAATGATAATAGAAAGATGTTGTAAAACTTTCCTACATGGTTTGGGAGAAGCTAAACACCTGGCTATGAAGCTATGAAGTTATGAGGCTATGAAAATGAAGAGCAGATTGCTTTGGAGATTCCAAGATTTTAGAGATGCTAGGGTCATGGGATACATGCCATGAAGACCTGTAGGCTCTGTGAGAAAGCAGCTCAAGAGAGAGAAGTATATTACACTTAACAAAGCTGAAAGTAGCTGTATTTTGAAAAGAAAATTTACATCAAACATGAAACTAGGAAATGTGGAGTTTTCTCCACTATTTTTCAGTATTGCTTTGGTCTCTTATTCTGCTCCCTTTTCTCACATCTTGGATATATAATATAAATACTTTACCATTATATATTGAAAGTATATGATCTGATATTGAATCACTATTTTACAGATGATCATAAAAACATTTGGAGTTAAACCAAAGGCATTTTGCATTATGATATGGCTAAACCCTATGGGGGACAAAGAGTGTAATATTGTGGTTTGAATAAGAATGTCCTCAATAGGCAGTAATATTTTCATGCTTACTTCTCAGCTGATGAACGCTTTGGAAGGATTAGGGAGTATGGCCTTCTTGGAGTAGGTATGTTGTAGAGAGCCTTATTTAGGTACCCTGCTACCTGGCAGGAGCTTGACATTGGCCAAGGACAAGGGATCTCAGATTAAGAAATATTTACATTTGAGTTGGTGCAAAGCTACGAACTGCCTCAGCTAGGTTTGTTTGGCACTGCTTTGTCTTGCAAACCCTATTAGAATTCTGTCTAAGCTCCACCCCAGAATTACCTGGCAACAGCCAGGTGTGCCCCTCCCCACAGTTGCCTGGCAGCAGCCAGGTAGACCTGGCCCACTATAAAAGGGGCTGCTTGCCCCTCCTCTCACTCTCTCTCATGGATCTTGCCTCTTGGCACTCTCACCTCTCTCCTCTCTGCTCCTGTTGGGCTCTCCTCACCTCCCCCCCCTCTCCAGGTGGTCATGGCCGGCCTCCACTTCTCTACTCTCTCTCTCTCTCTCTCTCTGCCTCCACTAGCCCATTAAATCCCATTCTCTGTCCTGAATAAACTCTGTTATATACCATGTCTGTGTGTGTCTGATCCCTGGGGGGGGGTGGGGGCAGGGATGCCTGGGCATGGGCCCACCTAGGCACCCCCTTCCCCCACATTCTTTAAACCTCTTTCTCTTTTTATGAACCTAACAGACCCTACCTAGGAAATTTCAAGCCAAAGCAGCATTATTACAGATCTATCCAGATGATGTTCAAAATAAACTTCAAGTTTAAGATTTATGAAAGATAATGAGGCTATAGAACTTATGAAGGCATTAAAATCTGGTCTGCATACTCCATATAGAATTATTATGGATTTGGAAGAATGTTTTTATTAGTGTTTTGCATCCTGATAATTGTAAAGGATTTGCTTCTAGTGAGCTAGTAATCATTGGAAAGTTTTGCCTCAAACAATGGCTAATAGCCTTACCACGTGTGAGAAAAAAAAATTGTCTCTGCTTCAATACAAGAAGCTAGGACTTTGAATCTTTCAGTGTATATTATTCATGGAGTTTTATACAGGATTTTGCTCTTACACAATAGGCTTTAAAATTTTGGGGGATTAGTCATTGCTCCAGAAAAAATTCAGAGGCAATATCTTTTTCAATATCTGTAGCCTCAGTTGTCACAAAATAATTCAAAGAAGAAAAGATAGTTTAATTACTTTAAAAAGCTTCTATGCCTAAAACCTCACCGTTAGCTCACCACAGGAGAACTTAAGCCTTTGCTTGATGTTCTCAAGGGGGATGAAAATTAACTGGTGAGAGACAAATAGCTTTGCAGAAAGTGGAGGAAGCTACTGTAACCAATTATTGGCTGTTTGTGTTAGTTGCTGCTACTCATGTGCTGACAGCAATTCTTTGACAAAGGGAGCATTAAAGTGGATTCATCTTTTTTCATCTCCAAGTAAAGTTTTAACATCCTCTTATGAAGCTGTTGAAGTGTTAATAAAGTATTATATGATAGAAACATGAAAGTATTTTGAAAAGAATTTCTTAAGAACCTGATAAAACATTTGTTCCTTATTTCAATATTGATATTTGTCCTATTGCATGGCAAACTTTTTAGGCAAAATTGATAAACATTATCTAAAAGGCAAGTTATTAAAATTTGCTTCCATGCATGCTTATGTATTTCCTGTAAATTTATAATACATCCCATAGAAAATGTTCTTATTGTATTTATAGATGGCTCATCTAATGGGAAACCAGCATATGTGATTAGATCATGTAAGGCCCCCAAAAACCGAGGGTGCCCCAGCACCCCACGTCCCAGAAGGCAATACCCAAATCACTCATGATTTGGGTCTTGATGCAATAATATGAGGGCTTCTTTATTCCAGAATTCTGGGTTCCACAGCCGTACACCGCGCAGGGTTAGAGGACTGTGGACCACGAGGGCCGAATTGCGATAGCTTTTATAAGTTTATGACAAAGCCTGTGAATCACAAACCAATCATTTCTTAGCACAGAGAGCCCGCGAAATGTGAGCCAATCAGTTTAAATTATCGGAGCCCACGCTCAGTGGACCAATTAGTTTCCTATTTTCTTGAATGTCTATAGCTGTGTGAACTCCTCCTGCATCGGGATAATGGCATAAGCAATTTACAGAAGCAAGATAAGCTTAGCCCATTTCCAGTTACCTTATGGGGCCGGGATCACCTATTCAAGGCCTTTCTGCTAGCTCTAAACAAAAGGGAGGGCTCTGGAATGTGACCTTTTACCTAGTTTCTAACAAAGCAAGATAGTATTTTAAACTTCTGACTTCTTGGGGTCATTAGAGTTAGGCTGTATTATTTTCTAGCCTTCCAATCACATGTTCATTCTTTTGAATTTCCCCCTACTTCAGCACAAATAATTGAGCCACGTGCTCTAGCTGCTGTTTTTAAAAATGTTGAAAAATCAAGCTTTAATTTGTATACTGATATAGCCAATATATGACTTACAATTGCTTGAAATTATTTCTTTTTTAGATACTGCTAATTCTCAAATTTTGCAATTATTTATGCAAATGCAATTCAACTTAAGAGAATGTACTGTTCCTTATTTTGTAGGCCATTTAAGAGCTCATACTGGATTGCCAGAACCCCTTAGTGAGGGTGAGAGACCCCCAACTCAATGTTTTTAGACCTCTAAACAACTAGCCCAGCACAGAGTAACTTGTTTTCTGCTTTCAGCTTGAGAAAGATAGCCCACCCTGTTCTAGTTCCAAGGTTTAACTATACAATGCCCCAAGGACATTTGCTCCAGATAATCTTTAGCCTTCCTTACTTCCTCATTCTGTACTTCCCCTTTCTGTGCATGTTTTGTCCTCCACCCCTTGCCTTGGGAATTGTGGCTTCGAACCCTTGTCTTGTGATTTTTCCCCTTTAAATACCACTGACTTCAGTTGCATAGGGTCCCTCAGTCCTCTACCCCTGTGTGGGGTATGGCTGTGGAACCCAGAATTCTGGAAATAAAGAAATCCTCATGCTATTGCATCGAGACCGTTTCTCGCGAGTGATTTGGGTGTCACCTTCTGGGGTGGGGGGATAGATAGATAGAAATAGATGTTAGAACACAGAGAGTCAGAGTTGTAGAGGCAAGACCATATTAATACTTTCATTTTCTTATTTATCATCCATATTACTTTTTAAATTACATTCAACACATTTATTGTTTCCTGTTAAGCACCAATTTTACAGTTATGAACTTGAATTTAATAATTTTTATTTAAGTACCCCTACTCCCTCTCAAGAAAAAAAATAACAAAATATTTAGAAAATATAAAAATTAAACAGTGAAAATTCTTTGTTTTGCTCTGTTCCCCATTTTTTAATAGGGTTATTTGGCTCTCTGGAGTCTAACTTCTTGAGTTCTTTGTATATATTGGATATTAGCCCTCTGTCAGATGTAAGATTGGTGAAGATCCTTTTCCAATTTGTTGGTTGCCATTTTGTCCGCTTGACAGTGTCCTTTGCCTTACAAAAACTTTGTGTTTTTATGAGATCCCATTTGTCAATTCTTGATCTTAGAGCATAAGCTATTGGTGTTCTATTCAGAAACTTTTCCCCTGTGCCCATGTCCTCAAAGGTCTTGCCCAGTTGATTTTCTATTAGTTTCTGTGTGCCTGGTTTTATGTGGAGGTCCTCGATCCACTTGGAGTTGAGCTTAGTACAAGGAGATAAGAATGGATTAATTCTCATTCTTCTGCAAGCTGACCTCCAGTTGAGCCAGCACCATTTGTTGAAAAGGCTATCTTTATTCCACTGGATGGTTTCAGCTCCTTTGTCAAAGATCAAGTGACCATAGGTGTGTGGGTTCATTTCTGGGTCTTCAATTCTATTCCATTGATGTACCTGTCTGTCACTGTACCAATAGCATGCAGTTTTTAACACTATTGTTCTTTAGTACTGCTTGAGGTCCGGGACACTGATTCCCCCAGAAGTTCCTTTACTGTTGAGAATAGTTTTAGTTATCCTGGTTTTTTTGTTATTCCAGATGAATTTGAGAATTGCTCTTTCTAACGCTATGAAGAACTGAATTGGGATTTTGATGTGGATTGCTTTGAATCTGTATATTGCTTTTGGCAAGATGGCCATTTTCACTATATTAATCCTGCCAATCCATGAGCATGGAAGATTTTTCCATTTTCTGAGGTCTTCTTCGATTTCCTTCTTCAGAGACCTGAAGTTCTTCTCATACAGATCTTTCACTTGTTTGGTTAGAATCACACCAAGATACTTTATATTGTTTGTGGCTATTGTGAAGGGTGTCATTTCCCTAATTTCTTTCTCAGCCTGCTTATCCTTTGAGTATAGGAAGACTACTGACTTGCTTGAGTTGATTTTATAACCAGCCACTTTGCTGAAGTTGTTTATCAGCTGTAGGAGTTCTCTGGAGGAGTTTTTTTGGGTCACTTAAGTATACTATCATATCATCTGCAAATAGTGATAGTTTGACTTCTTCCTTCCCAATTTGTATCCCTTTGACCTCCTTATGTTGTCTAATTGCTCTAGCTAGAACTTCAAGTACTATATTAAAATATATGGAGAGAGGGAGCAGCCTTGTCTAGTCTCTGATTTTAGTGGGATTGCTTCAAGTTTCTCTCCATTTAGTTTGATGTTGGCTACTGGTTTGCTATATATTGCTTTTACTATTTTTAGGTATGGGCCTTGATAAGTGGATATTAGCTCAGAAACTCTGCATACCCAAGACACAATTCACATATCAAATGACTCCCTAGAAGGAAGAAAGAGAGGTCCCTGGTCCTGAAAATGCTTGTTCCAGCATTGTAGGGGATTACCAGGACAGAGAAGTAGGAGGGGGTTGATAGGAGAATGGGCAGAGGGAAGAGGGCTTAGGGAACTTATAGGGAGGGGTGAACCGGAAAGGGAAAATCACTTTGGATGTAAACAAAGAATATTGAAAATAAAAAATTATAATTAATAAAAAGAATTAAATGACATGAAAAGATTGCTGTTTTGGAAAACAACTCATTCTTTATTTTGCTTATTGAAATCCCCTTCCTGAACTAAAGTCTCCATCACAACTATAGTTACACCAGAGTTTACCACCTGCAAAGAGGGCAGGTATAACTATCCTATTTTGTTATGGTCTAAAGCAAGAGCTCTTTGATAAGAAGACCATTCAGAGGCTAGATCCTTCTCAGTTCCTACAATATAGACAAAATAAAGATGTGTGTTCTCCATTGCTTTATATGTACATGTTTTCTCTGTTGGTGCCAGAGACTTAGCCAGATTTTGTATTTTATATATGACTTTTTATTGTTAAGAAAATGTCTTCTTTCTGTTATAATTGCCTTCCTCCCTCCCCCACATCCTTATAAATGCTTGTATTTTAAAAAGTATGATATTATAAACAGACTGTGTAATTATGGTTTGCACAGCTGTAAAGATAATGCCCCAAATGTACAAGGTACCTTTTCAGATACTCTAACTTACAATTATGCTGTTATATTAAATGAATTCTATTACCTTTATCTTTCAAATCTGAAGAACTCTTTCCAGGTTTTTCTTTTTTCATTTCTAGAAGAGAGCATGTAAAGAAATGTTAAAAAACCATATTATTTTATTACAAGATTTTTTTCTACGTTCTGTTTATGGGAGCTTCAATAATTGGAGGGCCTCTTCGTTGATATTCAAAATCTAGCTGTCTTCTGATCTATATTAGATTATATGGACCTTACAGGTTGTATTTAAGAATACATTTGTATGTATAAGTAGAATATGCATGAAGTAATAATTACTGAAAAAGATTAAGTATTTGAAGGGGAGAGAGGAGAGGCACATGGGAATTTTGAGAGGAAGGAAACGGAAGGGAGAAATGTAATTAAATTATAACAAAATTAAAGTTAAAAATACTATAGGTGATATTATATGAAAACTAGCATCATATGTTAATTATGTATGAGATAATGTCAGGTTCTGTCTTGTCAGAAATCCTATAGGACACATACGTTTTCTTATTCTGGCTACTGCCATAAAATTTGTAAACAATTTCCCCAGCCTTGGGAGTTAGGACACTTGTCATTTAAACTAGCTTTCTTTGGCTTAACTTCAACATCAAAAATACTAAGGGCTTTAGGACAAAGTACAAAAGCAGATTTGGGGAATGACAGGTCTTAGAGTAAGAGAGATAACTTGGAAATTTTCATCAATGAGATAAGATGCAAAGATGAAGAAATTTAGATGAATAGGGAATCCTAGACTGGACAGATCCATCAGCTAGAATTTGGCTGTGTAAGTTATATGTAACCTAAAGAATGCTGTAAAAGTAATACTGTGCAACTTGAGGGCCAATTCTGGTAAGGCCATGCCTTTTCCATCTTGAAAATCTAGAGATAGCAGCTCTGGGAATTCCAGCTAAATATATTCAAGTTCTGATGCCATACTGAAAAGTGTAGGTAAAGATAAACAGGTGCTTTTTCTTATTGGCATCCATTGTCCACCAATGAGGGAAACTCTTGATATACACAATAGTGAGAAATTTCACAAAACTTTGACTAACCTGATACTAATTTCAATCTTATTAGTTACCTCAGTGAAAATCATATGGGTTTTCTTTTCTGAATTCTGATTAAATCACATACAAAAATCAAGCATATGTCAAAACAATGAAATTGTGTTCTCCACATATAACTAGTGAATGAAATAATAGCTACTTGAACCAAAAATATTGCATTATGTCTCTCTTTAGACTTGGAAAAGATTTACTAAATTTGCTGTTTAAAATTGACAAATGAAGACAATCCTTGCAAGTTTATCTTTAGGTAAGAAGAATTTTACTGGATATCAAATACCATCATAACTGTGTAACTGAGGTAAATATATACTGTGTCTTTTAAAGACCAGAATGGTTCTTTGGTCTACAGTAGTAAATATTCTAGTAACTGAGATTTAAAGCACAGGAATAAAAAATCTTTAGAGATACATAATTTTTGAAATATATTACATTTTCCACGTTAGCAAGATCCTTCAAAACAGATAATTCAGAAGGGAACTGAAGAAATGGGTTGGTGCAACTTGTATACAAAGGTTATTATAGTGAAGCAAGTTCATCAATACATTAAAATTTTAATATAACTACTATCATATTATTTCTAATTACCAACAACCCCAAATCCTATTGGTTCTTCAAATAGATTGACACTTCTGGAGGACCCGGCTATACCACTTCTGGGCATATACCCAGAGGATTCCCTGGCATGCAATAAGGACACATGCTCCACTAAGTTCATAGCAGCCTTATTTATAATAGCCAGAAGCTGGAAAGAACCCAGATGTCCCCCAATGGAGGAATGGATACAGAAAATGTGGTATATTTACACAATGGAATACTACTCAGCAATTAAAAACAATGAATTCATGAAATTTTTAGGCAAATGGTTGGAACTAGAAAACCTCATCCTCAGTGAGGTAACCCAATCACAAAAGAATACACATGGAGTGCAATCACTGATAAGTGGATATTAATTTGCCCAGAAGCTCTGAATACTCAAGACACAATTAGCATATGAAATGATTCTCATGAAGAAGGAAGGAGAGGGCCTGATCCTGGAAAGGCTTGATCCAGCATTATAGGGGAGTACCAGGACAGAGAAATGGGAGGGGGGTGATTGGAGATTGGGTGGAGAGAAGAGGGCTTATGGGACATATGGGAGGGGGGAGCAGGGAAAGGGGAAAGCATTTGGAATGTAAACAAAGAATATAGAAAAAAAATTGTGTATGCTCCAGGAATGCTGGGGTACACTTTGGAAATCCAATGCATACTATAGTCTGAGAATTCAAAGCAACTGATGAAGGTGGACCAGATCTAATGTATATTTTGCCACCCCAGATGAAAAAGTTTCTTCTCAATCCACTTGACATTGTAAATCATCTGACTAGCTATTTTTTTCTTATTAGAATTCTTCAAATTGTCTTAGATTAGAGATGTCTTCTGAAGTAATTTGGGTACTCATGTTATTTGACTACATTTTTAACCAGTACCCCACAGACTAGAGCTTTCTTTGCACATGCTTATTGTAATGGCTGAATCACCTTTAGCAGAACACTGATGGGACTGGCATGGCTGTGTAAAGGGAGGTGGGACACAGTTTCTGCCCCTGGAGCATCAAAAAGTCATTGATCCCATGACTGCCACATGTGCTGGTAGTTGCTGTTGCCCCAAAGTTGATCTGCTGTCTTTTCTACTCTATCATCTTTCTTTTATTAATTTTCATTTCAAATGTTATCCCCTTTCCCAGTTTCCCCTCTGCAAACCCCCTACATTTTCATTTTTTTGAGACTTTTATTAATTGGATTGTATTCCTGATTTCTTTTTCCAGTATGTTTGTCTTAATACACAGAAACGTACTGATATTTTGTATAGTAGTTATATATCCTGCTACTCTGGAACAAACTTTAGGGACTTTTATGTATAGAATCTTATCTGCAAATATTTTTTTTTTTACATTTTCCTTTTGTATTTGCATCCTCAAAGTATACATCTCAATAAAATTTGACTCCTAAGAGATACAAATATGGTGCTTGAAGCCTATTTTATCATATTAGTCTTCCAGCTCTCTATTGGAAAAGAAATGGAGAAAATGAACATTGTTATCCTGTTACTGATTTTAGTGGAAATGTATTGAGATATATTTTTTGTTGTTGTTTAGCATGATGTTAGCTGTAGGTTCATTCACAAGAAAAATACAAAAGACTAAAAAATATTTTTTTAAAATGATCAACACCCTTACCAAGAAAATAAGAATTGAAATGACTTTGATATTTTCTTGTTCTTTAAAATGGTATGATATGAAAAACAAATGAAAACAAATGCTGGAGAGGATACAGGAATGGAAAACATTTTTGCATTACTGGAGAACTATGAACTAGTACATCCACAGTGAAAGTCAGTGTGAGGACTCCTCAAGTAATAGAAGTAGGTCCAGATATAGCATTTCTGAGCATATTCCCACAAGAGTCTCATCCATGCTCACCGATGCTCTATTCGTAATAGCTAGAAAAAAGAACAGCCTAGATGTTCATCAATTGGTGATAAAGATAATGAAAATGTAGAACATATAGTATATATACAGTTAAATTTTATTCATAAGAAAAATTCTAATTTTGAATATTCCAAAAAATCATGGAAATGGAAATAATCATAGTGAGTGAAGAAACCTAGGTCTGAAAAGACATACATGAATTTTGTCCTATTGACAATATCCTTTGCCTTACATAAGCTTTGCAATTTTATGAGGTCCCATTTGTCAATTCTCGATCTTAGAGCTGTTGGTGTTGTATTCAGGAAATTTTCGCCTGTGCTCATGTGTTCAGGATTCTTGCCCATTTTCCTTTCTATTAGATTCAGTGTATCTGGTTTTATGTAGAGGTCCTTGATTCACTTGGACTTGAACTTTATACAGGAAGATAAGAATTGTTCAAATTGCATCCTTCTACATGTTGACTGCCAATTGAACCAGAACCATTTGCTAAAAATGCTGTCTTTTTTCCACTGGATAGTTTAAGCTACTTTGTCAAAGATCAAGTGACCATAGGTATGTGGGTTCATTTCTGGGTCTTCAATTGTATTCCATTTATCTACCTGCCTGTCACTGTACAAATACCATGCAGTTTTTATCACTATTGCTCTGTAGTATAGCTTGAGGTCAGGGGAAGTTGGTTCTACCAGAAGGTCTTTATTGTTGAGAACAGTTTTCACTACCCTGGGCTTTTTGTTATTCCAGATAAATTTGGAAATTGTTCTTTCTAACTCTATGAAGAATTGAGTTGGAATTTGATGAGGATTGCATTGAATACCAGATTGCTTTAGGCAAGATGGCCATTTTTACTATATTAGCCCTAACAATCCATGAACATGGGAGATCTTTCCATTTTCTGAGATCTTCTTCAATTTTTTTATTCAGAGACTTGAAGTTCTTGTCAAACAGATTTTTCACTTGCTTGGTTAGAGTCACACTAAGGTAGTTTATATTATTTGTGACTATTGTGAAGGGTGTCATTTCTGTAATTTCTTTCTCAGCCTCTTTTTCCTTTGAATATAGGAAGGTTACTGATTTGTTTAAGTTAATATTATATCTAGCCACTTTGCTGAAGTTGTTTATAAGGTTTAGGAGTTCTCTGGTGGAATTTTTGGGGTCACTTAAGAATACTACCATATCATCTGCAAATAATGATACTTTGAGTTCTTCCTTTCCAATTCGAATCCCTACGACCTCCTTTTGTTGTCTAATTGCTCTGGTTAAGACTTTGAGTACTATATTTAATAGTTAGGGAGAGAACTGACAGCCCTGTCTAGTCCCTGATTTCAGTGGGATTGCTTCAATTGTCTGTCCACTTAGAGTGATGTTGGCTACTGGTTTGCTGTATATTGCTTTTACTGTGTTTAGGTATGGGACTTGAATTTCTAATCTTTCCAAGACTTATCATGGAGAGGCATTGGATTTTGTCAAATGCTTTCTCAGCATCTAATGAAGTGATCATGTGGGTTTTTTTTTCCTTTGAGTTTGTTTGTATAGTGGATCACATTGATGGATTTCTGTATATTGAACCATCCCTACATCCCTGGGATGAAGCCTACTTGATCATGGTAGATGATCATTTTGATGTGTTCTTGGATTGAGTTGGCAAAAAATTTTATTGAGTATTTTTGCATTGATATTCATAAGGGAAATTGGTCTAAACTCCTCTTTCTTTGTTGGGACTTTGGATGGTTTAGTTATCAGAGTAATTGTGGCTTCACAAAATGAGTGTGTTCCATCTGTTTCTATTTTGTGGAATAGTTTGACGAGTATTGGCATTAGGTCTTCTTTGAAGATCTGATAGAATTCTACATTGAACCCATCTAGTCCTGGGCTTTGTTTTTTGGTTGGGAGACTATTAATGACTGCTTCTATTTCTTTAGGGATTATTGTTTAGATCATTTATCTGCTCCCCATTTAACTTTGGTACCTGGTATCTGTCTAGAAAATTGTCTATTTCATCTAGGTTTTCTAGTTTTGTTGAGTAAAGGCTTTTGTAGTAGGATCTGATGATTTTTTTTTATTTCCTCAGTATCTGTTGTTACGTGTCCCTTTTCATTTCTGATTTTGCTGATTTGGATACTGTCTCTGTGTCCTCTGGTAAGTTTGGCTAACTGTTTATTTATCTTGTTTGTTTTTTCAAATAAACAGCTCCTGGTTTCCTTTGTTGTTTCTACTTGGTTGATTTTAGGGCTGAGTTTGATTATTTCCTGATATTTCCTCCTCTTGGGTGTATTTGCTTCTTTATGTTCTAGAGCCTTCAGCTGTGCTGTTAAGCTGCTAGTGTATACTCTTTCCAGTTTCTTTTTGGAGGTACTCAGAGAGTTTTCCTCTTAACAGGGCTTTCACTGTGTCCCATAAGTTTGTGTATGTCATACCTTCATTTTCATTAAATTCTGAAAAGTCTTTAATTTCTTTATTTCTTCCTTGCCCAAGTTATTGTTGAGTAGAATGTTGTTCAATTTCCATGTGTATGTGGGTTTTCTGTTGTTTTTGTTGTTATTGAAGACCATCCTTAATCCATGATAATCTGATATGGTGCATGGAATTA
Source organism: Apodemus sylvaticus (assembly GCF_947179515.1). NCBI lineage: Eukaryota > Metazoa > Chordata > Mammalia > Rodentia > Muridae > Apodemus > Apodemus sylvaticus. The sequence continues at coordinate 441,799 of NC_067494.1, forward strand.
TTTCAATCTTCTTATATCTGTTAAGGTCTGTTTTGTTACCAATTATATGGTCAGTTTTGGAGAAGGTACCATGAGGTATTAAGAAGAAGGTATATTCTTTTGTTTTAGGGTAAAATGTTCTGTATCTGTTAAATCCATTTGGTTAACTTCTGTTAGTTTCACTGTTTCTCTGTTTAGTTTGTGGTTCCTTGATCTGTCCATTGATAGAGTGGGGTGTTGAAGACACCCACTATTATTGTGTGGGGTACAATGTGTACTTTGAGCTTTAGTAAAGTTTCTTTTATGAATGAGGGTGTCCTTTCATTTGGAGCATACATGTTCAGAAATGAAAGTTTATCTTGGTAGATTTTTCCTTTGATGAGAATGAAGAGTCCTTCCTTATCTTCTTTTTTTTTGATTACTTTAGGTTGAAAGTTGATTTTATTCAATATTAGAATGGTTACACCATATTGTTTCTTGGGATGATTTGCTTGGAAAATAGTTTTCCAGTCTTTTACTCTGAGGTAGTGTCCGTTTTTATTCCTGAGGTGAGTTTCCTGTATGCAGGTAAATGTAGAGTCCTGCTTATGTATCTAGTCTGTTAGTCTATTTCTCTTTATTGGAGAACTGAGTCCATTGATTTTAAGAGATAACAAGAAGTGATTGTTGCTTCCTGTTATTTTTGTTATTAGAGGTGGAGTTATGTTTGTGTGGTTCTCTTTTTTTTGGTTTGTTAAAAGATTAATTTCTTGCTTTTTCTAGTGTATAGTTTCCCTCCTTTTGTTGGTGTTTTCGATTCATTATCCTTTCAAGGGCTGGATTTGTGGAAAAATATTGTGTAAATTTGTTTTTGTCATGGAACACCTTGGTTTCTCCATCTGTGGTAATTGAGAGTTTTGCTGGGTGTAGTAACCTCAGTTAGCATTTGGGTATGTATGACATCTGTCCAGGTTCTTCTGGCATTCATTGTCTCTGGTGAGAAACCTGGTGTAATTCTGATAAATCTGCCTTTATATGTTACTTGACCATTTTCCCTTTTACTTACTTACTGCTTTTAATATTCTTTCTTTGTTTAGCACACTTGGTGTATTAATTATTATGTGGTGGGAGGAATATTTTTCCTGGTCCAAACTACTTGAAGTTCTGTAGACTTCTTGTATGTTCATGAGCATCTCTTTCTTTAGGATAGGGAAGTTTTCTTCTTTAATTTTCTTGAAGACATTTACTGCCCCTTTAAGCTGGAAATCTTCACTCTCTTCCATACCTATAATACTTTGGTTTGGTCTTCTCATTTTGTCATGGATTTCCTTGATGTTTTGTGTTAGGGGATTTTTTTTTTTTGCATTTCTTTTGACTTTCTATTTCAACACTTTCTATGTTATTTTCTGCATCTGAGATTCTCTCTTCTATTTCTTGTATTCTGTTGTTGCTGCTTGTATCCATGACTTCTGTCTTCTTTCCTAGGTTTTCTATGGCCAGATTTGTTTCCCTTTTAGATTTTTTTTTTATTGTTTCTACCTCTATTTTTAGATCCTGGGTGTTTTTGTTCAATTCCTTCACCTGTTTGATTGTGCTTTCCTGTAATTCTTTAAGGGCTTCTACCTGTTTACCTATGTTATCCTGTATTTTTTTAAGGGAGTTATTTATGTACTTCTTGAAGTCCTCTATCAGCATCATGAGCTGTGATTTTAAATCCAAAGCTTGCTTTTCAGGTGTGTTGGAGTATCCAGGACTTGCTGTTTTGGAAGAAATGGGTTCGGATGGTGCCATGTTACATTGTTTTCTGTTGGTAATATTCTTGCATTTGCCTTTTTGCCTTCTGGTTATCTCAGGTGTTAGTTGGTCCTGCTGTCTCTGGCTGGAGTTTGTCCCTACTGTGGGCCTGCAAGCCTGTCTCAGGTCCCCTTAGAGACCAGCTCTCCCCTGGAACAGAAAGCTGTGGTTCTGCCCAGGTCCTGGTTGTAGGTGGAGCCTGAATGACTCTGTCCCAGATGCTCTGCTACTCCTGTATTCCTTGTACTCCTGGCTGAACCTGCCATCTCAGTTGCCAGAGGGAAGATGGCAGCCTCACCTCCAAAGCTGTGAGTCAAATCCCTCCTTGCAGAACAGTTCTCTCCTGGCAGGATTAGTGCACAGGTGGATGTGGTGTTGCCTAGCTCTTGGGTAAAAGTGGAGCCCAGATGGATCGTGGCCCAGCTGCTGTTCCACTCAGGTGTTCCCTGTGCTCCTGTCTGTACCTGCCTGCTCAATTGCAGCAGAGAAGATGGCAGCCTCAACTCCAAAGCTGGGAGTCAAATTGAACTAAGATTTTAGTAACTACCTTTTGAGTAAAATAATAAATTTCTTTATTAATTGATGATCATACTATATCAGAAAACCTGTACGTAAAACCTCATTATGATTGGAATCATGAAAGGTGATCATCATTATCATTATCATCATCTTTCATGATTGTTTTCTCTACTTTTCATATAAACTGACAATGTTGTTTAGTAAAATGAAATTATTAGTATCCAATAGTTTTTCTAAGGACCATAAAAATAAATAATATATAATATTTCCCAACAGTTTTACTCTTTTTTTTTCTAAAAAAATGTTGAGTGAATTTCAAAGATAAAGTAACTTCAAAACTAAATGTTTTTATAATTAAAGCACAATAGTTTTGTAATTGTAGCTTTGCTTTCTATTGTAATAGAGTCCATGATTAAAAGTAACTTGGGGAAGAACAGGATTTATTCTTCTTATAGTTTACAGCCCATCAGGAAGGGGAGTCTAACCACTAACTCAGGGCATATACCTGGGGTCAGAAACAGAAGAAGGGACAATGGAGAAACTCTGTTTAAGGATTTTTTTTCTGAGAGTTTGCTCAGCTAGTTTCTTATACATGCCAGGACTACCAAACTAGGGATAGCATTGCCCAAAGTAAGCTAGACTTTCATACATTAATTATTAATCAAGAAAATGACCCATAGACTTGCCTATAGGCCAGTCTGATGGAGATAACTCCTCAACTGGGGTTCCCTCTTCCCAGATTACACTTTTTTCTCAAGTTGACAGAAGACTCATCATAACACTTATAGTTTATAATCATTCATTTGAGGTAGTTTTAATATATAGCATTTAGCCGCTACTTATTTTCTGTATGACTTCTGCAACTTAGTTTATTTAAAATATTTTACCACAACACATTTTTGTGTAATATCAAAAATAATTCTCATCAAAATCTAAATACTAAATGAAATGCATTTTATGATATAACTAAAATTTGAAATTTAGTGGTAGATGTAATTGGATACAGGAAAATGTTAGGTTGAAAATTATTAATGTCTTAAAATTGGGTTCTTAAATATATTTTTTATCTTCCTGGTACAGAATTTCAAAATACAGTGTTTCAATATTCATCTACTGGTCTAATTGATTCATATCCCCATATACTGATTTAAAAATTAAGACTTTCACAAAATAGAAGATTTAGTTTGTAGTAAATTTGAGCTGAAAGTAAAGTACCTATATAGCCCCTCTGTTATTGAATGTGTCAATTCCTCCAAAAGTACTATTTTCAATCTTAACACTTAATGCACTGTATTTAAGTGTTTTATGGGAACACAACTGGATATTCTAGGCGTGGCATGAAAGAAAATACTGCCCTCATATAATCATAAAGTACTCTGTGGTATTTGTAATAACTGTCATAAGGAAGATACCCTCCAACAGCACACAAAGCCTTCTGTAGCATTATCCTCCTTCTGAACTTTAGAACATTTAAGATTACTAATGAACTGGTATTTTATATTATTATCAGAGGAAATCTGTAGCTCACATATGAGTTTGCTATTGTTAATTAATGGTTTACAAATTCTGATGTGCTTATTATCATCTGTGTTCATCACTGTAGTATTGTATAGAATCGATTCACCGTCCTAGAGAATCCTCTAAACTCTCTATATACATCCATCTTTTCTTCCATTCCTAGAAATCAATGAAATTTTCAAAAGCAATACACTATTTTAAGTATTTTTTTGGGAATTTTATATGATGTATCTTGGAGAATAAATAGCATTTTAATGTTAATTTGCATCCAAAACCTTAGTTTTAAGATGTTTCTCTCTTCTCTTGGGATTTTTCATAATTATGACATATTTATACAGTTTCAATTATTTCTTCTCAACTTTTATATATTTTGTTATTTTTCTGTTTTATTGCAATGAGAAAGACTGCTATATAATGCTAAATACATTCTGTAAAATGGTACATCTTTTTCTTCTTTATTATTTTAATTTCTCACCATTAAATGTAATGTTGGCCTTATTTTTCTAGACATTCTTAAAAATATTTATACCATTTCTAAACTATCTCTTTTTTATTTTTTAACTTTAATCTTCTTCTCCTCCTCCTTCTCCTCCTCCTCTTCCTCCTCCTCCTTCTTCTTCTTCTCCTCCTTCTCCTCTTCCTCTTCTCCTCCTCCTACTCTCCCTCCTCATCTTTCTCTTCCTCCTTATTTTTCTCCTCCTCTTTTTCTTCTTTCTTCATTCTTTCTTCTCCTCCTCCTCCTCTTTTCCTCCTCCTCCTCCTCTTCCTCCTCCTGCTCCTCCTATTCTTCTTCTTCTTCTCTCTAGATTTTATTGCCCTCTAGGTCTACTCTCTGACTGTTCCCCATTTCATATCTCCTTTCTGCCCTGCTGTCTTCACTAGTATGTCTCTACCCACTCACCCCCCACTCCACCAGACTGCTAAACTCTTTGGAGCCTCCAGTCCCTTGAGGGTTAGGTGCATCTTTTCTGCCTGAACCAATACCTAGCAGTCCTCTGCTTTATATGTGTTGGGTGCCTTATATCAGCTGCTATATGCTATCTGTTTGGTGGTCCAGTGTCTGAGAGATCTTGAGGGGTCCAGGTTAATTGAGATTACAAGATTGCCCTCCTCCTCAGCATCTTCCAGCTCATCCCTAATTCAATCATAGGGGTCAGCAGCTTCTGTCCATTGAATACAAATATCTGCATCCGAATCTTTCAGCTGCTTGTTGGATCTTTTGGAGGGCAATCATGATAGCTCCCTTTTTGTGAGCACTCCATAGCCTCAGTAATAGTGTCAGGTCTTGAGGCCTCCCCTTGAGTCGGATCCCAATTTGGACCTGTTGCTGAACCTCCCTTTACTCAGGATACTTTCCATTTCCACCCCTATTGTACTTTCAGACAGGAACAATTATGGGTCAGAGTTTTGACTGTGGGATGCAATCCCATCACTCAATTGATGCCCTATTTTTCTTCTGGAGGTGGAATCTACAAGTTCCCTCTCCCCACTATAGAACATTTCATCTGAGTTCTCTCCCTTTGAATCCTGAGAATCTCTTACCTCCCAGGTCTCTGGTGTATTCTGGAGGGTTCCACCACCCACCTCCTACCTCCCAAGATTGCCTATTTCCATTCTTTCTGCTGGTACTCAGGGCTTCAGTTCTTTCCCTCCATCCAATACCAGATCATATTCCCCTCTTGATGTTCCCTTTCCCTTCCAGGTTTCTCCCTTTCTCCTCACTTGTGATTGTATTCTCCCTCCCAAGGAGGATCAAAGCATCCTCACTTGGGTCCTTCAGGTTGTTGAATTGTTGAGTTCTGTGGATGGTATCTTGAGAATTCTGTAATTTTTTTTCAGCTAATATCCACTTATTAGTGAGTATATGCCATGCATGTCCTTTTGGGTCTGAGTTAACTCACTTAGGATATTTTTTAGTTCCATCCATTTGCCTGGTTTGATAAATTTTAAAATTATGAACATGTTTTTAATTTAGTCAAATGTTTGTGAACATCTTTGAAATTGCTCCTTTTTCTTCTTAAACTCATTAATATGATAGATCACATTAAACAATTCACTAGATCAGCTTTGCATATTTTGATTCAATTTTATTATCTATATCTAATGCTTTTCAGAGTTGATATATTAATTATTTAGCATTCTATAATTTTTAATTCACCATCATAATCTTTTAAACTTTACAAATTATTATATTATATTATATTATATTATATTATATTATATTATATTATATTATATTATATTATATTATTATATTATATTATATTAAAAATGATGAGATTTTAGGGTTTTGGAAAAGTCATAGTTAGAATGAAAGAAAAACCAAAATTATAAACAAACCCACAGTTCCCCCCCAAAAAAACCTGGAATTCTTTCCTACAATATTTAGTGTGACAAACCAATTTTCCATGCAAGCCCCAGCATATACTCTAGTATGTTAAAAGTAAAACATGTAGTTTCATTTTAATAGAAAACTAGATAGATTTAATATTTATTCTATAACTTTTCTACCTTTTGAGTGAGAAACTTTAGAAGAATGTTTACAGTTCATCTATGCTGAAATGACCCAATTAAAGGGAGAATGAAATAAGATTTCATTGAAATACTTGCATTTATGTTGAATACTGGAAGTGATATTAAGTTTGTATTAAAAGAATAAATATAAATCATCATAGGCATATGGAAAATATATGAAATCCAAGGAATAATAATTTCTATTGTTGGTCTCTGGCTACAGAATTGTGGCAAAGTAATGGGAAATTCACACTGAGGTTTAGAGACCTAAAATTTACATCATTATACTGATGACAATTATTTTTATTTTCTATTTTTATTATTTGAATCAATTTTTAAATTTACATATATTTTATGATATTTTCTCCTCCCCATGTTCTTCCAGACCCTCTCCCTTTTCTAGCTACCTAACTTTAAGTTTTATTCTAAAACAATCAATCAAGCAAAAAACTAATACAACAATAGAACCTCCCAAAACCAATTAATTAAAACTATACCCAGCAAAACAAACAAATAAAAACCAATAAAATGTACCCTAATAGAAGTACACACAAAATTTGTGAACTACCTTATTTGTTGGTCAACTAATGTCTCTGATTCTTGTATCTTGAGGACTGTACTGAGGACTGTACTGTAGTGGTTCATATACCCATGGTTACCTCATATCTCTATTGAGAACCAATTTTTCCTCTCCTAGTAGATATAAGTGATAGTTCAGTTGTTAACTTTTCTCTTAGTGTATAGGTTTTCATTCATTTATTCATTCATTCATTCACTTACTTTTAAAGATATAACCAAATAAAATATCAACAACAACAAAAAGACCTGTTAACTAGAAGTTGGACAAGCTACTTCACGCATAAGAAATGGTCAAAAAATCCAAGGAAACAAGCCAATAATTTATTAATCCAATCAATGAATCAATTAATCAGCCAGTCAACATTTCATAGTGTGTTGGCACAAGTAACATTTTAATATTCTATATACTATTTCTATTTAAATGTATCCATAATTTATCTTCACTTTTCACCTGCTTTCACCATGAGAATTAAACATTAAAACTTTCTCATCGTGTTCTTTTCTTGTGTTTTCTTCCTGTTTTTGATAATTTGTCACTTAATATATCATGGTTATGTTTTTTTTTCCCTTCCTATACTCTTTGCAGTTCCTTCCTATTTCACCTCCCATATGCATCCACTCTTTTTCTCTCTCTTTCATTAGAAAATAACAGACCTCTAAAAATAATACTAATAAATACAAGGAAATAAAAACAAAAAATAGTATACAGAAGATGGACAGAATAAACCAACAAAAGAAAGCCTAATAGAAGATACAAGAATCAGAGACCCACTCAAGAGCAGACTCGGCACCTTGTAAAAACATTAAACTGTATATATTGGATATTAGCCCTTTGTCTGATGAAGGGTTAGTGAAGATCTTTTCCCAATTCATTGGTTGCCTATTTGTCCTTTTGACAGTGTCTTTGCATTAGAGAAACTTTGTAGTTTTATGAGGTCCCATTTGTAAATTCTTTTTTCCCTTTTTTTTTCTATTTATTTTTTAATTTTTCTTTTTTTAAAAATATTTTTATTTTCTATATTCTTTGTTTACATTCCAAATGATTTCCCCTTTCCGAGATCCCCCCTCCCCATATGTCCCATAAACCTTCTTCTCTCCATCCATTCTCCAATCACCTCCCTCCTTTTTCTCTGTCCTTTTATTCCCCTCCAATGCTAGATCAATCCTTTCCAGGATGAGGACCCTCTCCATACTTCTTCATGGGAGTCATTTGTTATGCGATTTGTGCCTTGGGTATTCAGGGCTTCTGGGCTAATTAATACCCACTTATCAGAGATTGCATTCTATGTGTATTCTTTTGTGATTGGGTTACCTCATTTAGGATGATATTTTACAGATCAAACCATTTGCCTAAACATTTTGTGAATTCATTGTTTCTAATTGCTGAGTAGTATTCCATTGTGTAAATATACCACATTTTCTGTATCCATTCCTCCTTTGAGGGGCATCTGGGTTCTTTCCAGCTTCTGGCTATTATAAATAAGGCTGCTATGAACATAATGGAGCATGTGTCTTCATTGCATGCCGGGGAATCCTTTGGGTATATGCCCAGGAGAGGTATAGCAGGGTCCCCGGAAGTCTCATGTCCAGTTTTCTGAGGAACTGCCAGACTGATTTCCAAAGTGGTTGTACCATCTTACAGCCCCACCAGTAGTGAAGGAGTGTTTCTCTTTCTCCACATCCTCGCCAACACCTGCTGTCTCCTGAGTTTTTGACCATAGCCATTCTGCATGGTGTAAGGTGAAATCTCAGGGTTGTTTTGATCTGCATTTCCCTAATGAGTAATGATGTTGAGCACTTCTTAAGGTGCCTCTCGGCCATCTGAATTTCTTCAGGTGAAAATTCTTTGTTTAGATCTGTACCCCATTTTTAAATAGGGTTATTTGGTTCCCTGGGGTCTAACTTCTTGAGTTCTTTGTATATATTGGATATTAGCCCTCTATCAGATATAGGGTCAGTGTATATACTTTCCCAATTTGATGGTTGCCATTCTGTCCTTTTAACAGTGTCCTTTGCCTTACAGAAACTTTGTAATTTTATGAGGTCCCATTTTTCTTCTTCTTTTTTTTTTGTTTTAAATCTTTTTTTTTTAATTTTTTTTATTCGATATAATTTATTTACATTTCAAATGATTTCCCCTTTTCTAGCCCCCCCCACTCCCCGAATGTCCCGTAAGCCCCCTTCTCTTCCCCTGTCCTCCCACCCACCCCTTCCCACTTCCCCGTTCTGGTTTTGCCGAATACTGCTTCACTGAGTCTTTCCAGAACCAGGGGCCACTCCTCCTTTCTTCTTGTACCTCATTTGATGTGTGGATTATGTTTTGGGTATTCCAGTTTTCTAGGTTAATAACCACTTATTAGTGAGTGCATACCATGATTCACCTTTTGAGTCTGGGTTACCTCACTTAGTATGATGTTCTCTAGCTCCATCCATTTGCCTAAGAATTTCATGAATTCATTGTTTCTAATGGCTGAATAGTACTCCATTGTGTAGATATACCACATTTTTTGCATCCACTCTTCTGTTGAGGGATACCTGGGTTCTTTCCAGCATCTGGCAATTATAAATAGGGCTGCTATGAACATAGTAGAGCATGTATCCTTATTACATGGTGGGAAATCCTCTGGATATATGCCCAGGAGTGGTATAGCAAGATCTTCTGGAAGTGAGGTGCCCAGTTTTCGGAGGAACCGCCAGACTGATTTCCAGAGTGGTTGTACCAATTTGCAACCCCACCAGCAGTGGAGGAGTGTTCCTCTTTCTCCACACCCTCTCCAACACCTGCTGTCTCCTGAATTTTTAATCTTAGCCATTCTGACTGGTGTAAGATGAAATCTTAGGGTTGTTTTGATTTGCATTTCCCTAATGACTAATGAAGTTGAGCATTTTTTAAGATGCTTCTCTGCCATCCGAAGTTCTTCAGGTGAGAATTCTTTGTTTAACTCTGTACCCCATTTTTTAATAGGGTTGTTCGGTTTTCTGGAGTCTAACTTCTTGAGTTCTTTATATATATTGGATATTAGCCCTCTATCTGATGTAGGATTGGTGAAGATCTTTTCCCAATTTGTTGGTTGCCGATCTGTCCTCTTGATGGTATCCTTTGCCTTACAGAAACTCTGTAACCTAGTTTACTTATGAGGTCCCATTTTTCAATTCTTGCTCTTAGAGCATACGCTATTGGTGTTCTGTTCAGAAACTTTCTCCCTGTACCGATGTCCTCAAGGGTCTTCCCCAGTTTCTTTTCTATTAGCTTCAGAGTGTCTGGCTTTTTAGAGCATAAGCTATTGGTGATCTGTTCAGGAACTTTTCCCCCATGCCCATGTCCTCAAGGGTCTTCCCCAGTTTCTTTTCTATTAGTTTCAGTGTGTCTGGTTTTACATGGAGGTCCTTCATCCACTTGGAGTGAAGATACATGGAGATAAGAATGGATCAATTTGCATTCTTCTGCATGCTGAGCTCCAATTGAACCAGCACCATTTGTTGAAAGGGCTATCTTTTTTCCACTGGATGTTTTTGGCTCCTTTGTTGAAGATCAAGTGACCATAGGTGTGTGGATTCATTTCTGGATCTTCAATTCTATTCCATTGGTCCACTTGTCTGTCACTGTGCCAATACCATGCAGTTTTTAACACTATTGCTTTGTAGTATTACTTGAAGTCAGGGATACTGATTCCCCCAGAATTTCTTTTGTTGTTGAGAATAGTTTTAGCTATCCTGGGTTTTTTGTTATTCCAGATGAATTTGAGAATTGCTTTTTCTAACTCTGTAAAGAACTGAGTTGGGATTTTGATGGGTATTGCATTGAATCTGTAAATTGCTTTTGGCAAGATGGCCATTTTAACCATATTAATCCTGCCGATCCACGAGCATGGCAGATTTTTCCATTTTCTGAGGTCTTCTTCAATTTCCTTCTTCACAGACCTGAAGTTCTTGTTGTATAGATCTTTTACTTGTTTGGTTAGAGTCACACCAAGATACTTTATATTGTTTGTGGCTATTGTGAAGGGTGTCATTTCCCTAACTTCTTTCTCAGCCTGCTTATCCTTTATAGGAAGGCAATTGATTTGCTTGAGGTGATTTTATAATCAGCCACTTTGCTGAAGTTGTTTATCAGCTGTAGGAGTTCTCTGGTGGAGGTTTTCGGGTCACTTAAGTAGACTATCATGTCATCTGCAAATAGTGATAATTTGACTTCTTCCTTTCCAATTTGTATCCCCTTGACCTCCTTATGTTGTCTAATTACTCTAGCTAGAACTTCAAGTACTATATTGAAAAGATATGGAGAGAGAGGACAGCCTTGTCTAGTCCCTGATTTTAGTTGGATTGCTTCAACATTCTCTCTGTTTAGTTTGATGTTGGCTACCGGTTTGCTGTATATTGCTTTAACAATGTTTAGGTATGGGCCTTGAATTCCTAGTCTTTCCAAGACTTTTAGCATGAAAGGATGCTGAATTTTGTCAAATGCTTTTTCTGCATCTAATGAGATGATCATATATTTTTTTTTCTTTGAGTTTGTTTATGTAGTGGATAGCATTGATGGATTTCCTTATATTGAACCATCCCTGCATCCCTGGGATGAAGCCTACTCGATCATGGTGGATGATCGTTTTGATGTGTTCTTGGATTCGGTTGGCAAGAATTTTATTAAGTATTTTTGCATCAATATTCATAAGAGAAATTGGCCTGAAGTTCTCTTTCTTTGTTGGATCTTTGTGTGGTTTTGGTATCAGCGTAATTGTGGCTTCATAGAATGAGTTGGGTAGAGTTCCTTCTGTTTCTATTTTGTGGAATAGTTTGAAGATTATTGGTGTTAGGTCTTCTTTGAAAGTCTGATAGAATTCTACACTAAAGCCATCTGGTCCCATGCTTTTTTTGGTTGGGAGACTTTCTATGACCCTTTTTATTTCTTCAGGTGTTATGGGACTGTTTAGTTGATTTATTTGATCCTGATTTAGTTTTGGTGTCAGATATCTGTCTAGGACACTGTCTGTTTCCTCCAGATTCTCCAGTTGTGTTGAGTATAGTCTTTTGTAGTAGTATCTAATGATTTTTTGAATTTCCTCAGTTTCTGTTGTTATATCTCCCTTTTCATTTCTAAGTTTGTTAATCTGGATACTGTCTCTGTGTCCTTTGGTTAGTATGGCTAAGGGTTTATCTATCTTGTTGATTTTCTCAAAGAACCAGCTCCTGGTTTTGTTGATTCTTTGTATGGTTATCTTTGTTTCTACTTGTTTGATTTCGGCCCTGAGTTTGATGATTTCCTGCCTTCTACTCCTCCTGGGTGAAATAGCTTCTTTTTGTTCCAGGGCTTTCAGGTGTGTCATTAAGTTGTTCGTGTATGCTCTCTCCATTTTCTTTTTGGAGGCACTGAGGGCTATGAGTTTTCCTCTTAGTACTGCTTTCATTGTGTCCCATAGATTTGGGTATGTTGTGCCTTCATTTTCATTAAGTTCTAAAAATTCTTTGATTTCTTTATTTATTTCTTCCTTGACCGAGGTATCATTGAGTAGAATATTGTTCAGTTTCCACGTGTATGTGGGTTTTCTGTTGTTTTTGTTGCTATTGAATACCACTTTTACTCGATAGTGATCTGATAGGAGGCATGGGATTAGTTCGATCTTCTTATATTTGTTGAGGTTTGCCTTGTGACCAATTATATGGTCGATTTTGGAGAAGGTACTATGAGGTGCTGAGAAAAAGGTATATTCTTTTGCTTTAGGATAGAATGTTCTATATATATCTGTTAAATCTAATTGGTCCAAAGCTTCAATTAGTTTCATTGTGTCCCTGTTCAGTTTCTGTTTTCCTGATCGGTCCATTGAGGAAAGTACAGTGTTGAAGTCACCCACAATTATTGTCTTAGGTGCAATGTGTGCTTTGAGCTTTAATAAAGTTTCTTTTATGAATGAGGGTGCCCTTGCATTTGGAACATAGATGTTCAGGATTGAGAGTTCTTCTTGTTGTATTTTTTTCTTTGACCACCAAGAAGTGTCCCTCAGAGTCTCTTTTGATGGTTTTGGGTTGAAAATCAATTTTATCTGATATTAGAATGGCTACTGCAGCTTGTGTCCTGAGACCATTTGCTTGTAAAATTGTCTTCCAGCCTTTTACTCTAAGGTAGTGTTTGTCTTTGACCCTGAGGTGTGTTTCCTGTATGTATCACCATGTAGGGTCCTGTTTACATATCCAGTTGGTTAGTCTATGTCTTTTTATTGGGGCATTGAGTCCATTGATGTTAAGAGATATTAAGGAATAGTGATTGTTACTTCCTGTCATTTTTGACGTTATTTTCAAAATTTGATTGGTTAACTTCTTTTGGGTTTGATGAAAGGTTACTATCTTGCTTTTTCCAGGGTGAAGTTTCCCTCCTTGTATTGGTGTTTTCCTCCTATTATCCTTTGTAGGGCTGGGTTTGTGGATAGATCTTGGGTAAACTTGGTTTTGTCATGGAATATCTTAGTTTCTCCATCTATGGTGATTGAGAGTTTTGCTGGGTATAGTAGTTTTGGCTGGCATTTGTGTTCTCTTAGGGTTTGCTTGAGATCTGCCCAGGATCTTCTAGCTTTCATAGTCTCAAGTGAAAAGTCTGCTGTGATTCTGATAGGTCTTCCTTTATATGTTACTTGGCCTTTTTCTCTTACTGCCTTTAATATTCTTTCTTTGTTTAGTACATTTGGTGTTTTGATTATTATGTGACGGGAAGTATTTCTGTTCTGGTCCAGTCTGTTTGGAGTTCTGTAGGCTTCTTATATATTCATGGGCATCTCTCTCTTTAGGTTAGGGAAGTTTTCTTTCATAATTTTATTGAAGATATTTGCTGGCCCTTTAAGTTGTAAATCTTCACTCTCTTCTATGCCTATAATCCTTAGGTTTGGTCTTCTCATTGTGTCCTGGATTTCCTGGATATTTTGGGTTACAAGCTTTTTGCGTTTTGCATTTTCTTTAACTGTTGAGTCCATGGTTTCTATGGTATCTTCAGCATCTGAGATTCTTTCTTCTATCTCTTGTATTCTGTTGTTGATATTTGTATCTATGTCCCCTGATTTCTTCCCAAGGTTTTCTATGTCCAAAGTTGTCTCTCTTTGCATTTCTTAGTTGTTTCTACTTCTGATTTTTGACCCTGGATGGTTTTGCTTAGCTCCTTCACTTACTTGTTTGTGCTTTCCTGTAATTCTTTAAGAGATTTTCGTGTTTCCTCTTTCATGACCTCAGCCTGTTGACTAAAGTTCTCCTGTATTTCTTTAAGTGATTTTTGCATTTCCTCCTTATTGGCTTTTGTATTCTCCTGAATTTCTTGCAATGATTTTTGTGTTTCCCTTGTAATGGTTTCTAACTTTTTTGATCCATTTTCTCCTGAATTTGTTTAAGTATGTCCTTCATGTGTTCCTGTACCAGCATCATGACCAGTGATTTTAAATCCAAATCTTGTTTTTCTGGTGTGCTGGGGTATCCAGGACATGCTGTTAAAGGAGAATTGCGTTCAGATGCTGCCATATTGCCTTGATTTCTGTTAGTGATGTTCCTGCATTTGCCTTTTGCCATCTAATTCTCACTGGTGTTAGTTGGTCTTGTCAATGCTGGACTCACCAGTGCTAGCTGCCTCTTCCCAGGTGGCCTCTGTTGCACAGCTGACCTCCTGCACTGCCTGGAGACATGGTGTTGTGGCCCAGGCTGTTCAGATCCCACTGGGGCCTGCTGGACTCACCAGAGCACACTGACTCCTCCCAGCCTGCCTCCGGGATGCCCCTCTTGCCTCTTGCAGGACCTGGAGATGTGGTGCTGCAGGCCAGGCTGTTCTGGATCCAGAAGCAGAGATCTGAACACTCTCACTGCTGCTGGAGCAAGCTGTTCTCTCCCAGTCTGCTTCCGGGTGCACACCAGGTCTCTAGCACTTCCTTGAGATGAGTGCTGTGGCCCAGGCTGTTCAGATCCTGAAGCAGATACCTGAAGGCTCCCTCAGGGGCCTGCTGGACTCACCAGAGCACACCGACTCCTCCTAGCCGGCCTCCCGGATGTCCCTCTTGCCTCTTGCAGGACCTGGAGATGTGGCGTTGCAGCCCAGGCTGTTCTGGATCCAGAAGCAGAGATCTGAAGGCTCCTGCCAGAGGCCTCAGGACCGGAACCTAAGCTCTGTGCCACTAGAGCAAGCTCTGTGCTCCCAGTCTGCTTCCAGGTGCACACCAGGCCTCTTGCACTTCTTGGAGACCGAGTGTTGCAGCCCAGGCTGTTCTGGATCCTGAAGCAGAGATCTGAGGGCTCCAGCCAGAGGCCTCAGGACTGTAACCTAAGCTCTGTGCTGCCGGAGCAAGCTGTGTCCCATTTGTCAATTCTTAATCTTAGAGCATAAGCTATTGGTGTTCTGTTCAGGAATTTTCTCACTGTGCCCATGTCCAAGGGTCTTCCCCAGTTTCTTTTCTATTAGTTTCAGTGTGTCTGACTTTATGTGGAGGTCCTTGATCCACTTCTAGTTGAGCTTAGTACAAGGAGATAAGAATGGATCAATTCTCATTCTTCTGCAAGCTGACCTCCAATTGAACCAGCACCATTTGTTGAAAAGGTTATCTTTTTTCCACTGGATGTTTTCAGCATCTTTGTCAAAGATCAAGTGACCATAGGAGTGTGGGTTCATTTCTGAGTCTTCAATCCTATTCCATTGATCTACCTGCCTGTCACTGTACCAATACCATGTAGTTTTTAATATAATTGCTCTGTAGTATTGCTTGAGGTCCAGGATACTGATTCCCCCTGAAGTTCTTTACTGTTGAGGATAGTTTTAGCTATCCTGGGCTTTTTTTGTTATTCTAGATGAAATTTAGAATTGCTCTTTCTAACTTCATGAAGATCTGAGTTGGGATTTTGATGGGTATTGCGCTGAATCTTTATATTGCTTTTGGCAAGATGGCCATTTTTACTATATTAATCCTGCCAATCCATGAGCATGGAAGATTTTTCCATTTTCTTCGATTTCCTTCTTCAGAGACCTGAAGTTCTTCCCATACAGACCTTTCACTTGTTTAGTTAGAGTCACACCAAGATATTTTACATTGTTTGTGGCTACTGTGAAGGGTGTCATTTCCCTAATTTCTTTCACAGCCTGCCTATCCTTTGAGTATAGGAAGGCAACTGATTTGCTTGAATTGATTTTATAACCAGCCACTTTGCTGAAGTTGTTTATCAGCTGTAAGAGTTCTTTGGTGGAGTTTTTTGGGTCACTTAAGTATACTATAATGTCATCTGCAAATAGTGATAGTTTGACTTCTTCCTTTCCAATTTGTATCCCTTTGAGCTCCTTATGTTGTCTAATTGCTTTAGCTAGTACCTCGAATACTATATTGAAAAGATATGAAGAGAGGGGACAGCCTTGTCTAGTCCCTGATTTTAGTGTGATTGCTTCAAGTTTCTCTCCATTTAGTTTGATGCTGACTACCGGTTTGCTGTACATTGCTTTTACTATGTTTATGTGTGGGCTTGAATTCCTGTTCTTTCCAAGTCTTTTAGTATGAAAGGATGGTCAATTTTGTCAAATGCTTTTTCAGCATCTAATGAAATGACCATGTGGTTTTTTTCTTTGAGCTTGTTTATGTAGTAAATTGCATTGATGGAAGAACTCAAGGAGTTATACCCCAGAAAACCAAATAACCCTATTAAAAATGGGGTACAGAGCTAAACAAAGAATTTTCCCTTGAAGAACTTCAGATGGCTGAGAAGCACCTTAAGAAATGTTCAACATCATTAGTCATTAGGGAAATGCAAATCAAAACAACCCTGAGATTTCACTTCACACCAGTCAGAATGGCTAAGATTAATAACTCAGGAGACAGCAGGTGTTGGCCAGGATGTGGAGAAAGAGGAACACTCATCCACTGCTGGTGGGATTGCAAGCTGGTACAACCACTCTGGAAATCAGTCTGGCGGTTCCTCAGAAAACCGGGCATGACACTTCCAGAGGACTCTGCTATACCACTCCTGGGCATAACCCAGAGGATTCCCCAGCATATAATAAGGAAACATGCTCCACTATTTTCATAGCATCCCTATTTATAATATCCAAAAGCTGGAAAGCACCCAGAGGTCCCTCAATGGAGGAATGGATACAAAAAATGTGGTATATATACACATTGGAATACTATTCACTCATTAGAAACAATGAATTCATGGAATTCTTAGACAAATGGATGGAGCTGGAGAACATAATCCTAAGTGAGGTAACCCAGTCTCAAGAGACCACTCATGGTATGCACTCACTGATAAGCAGATATTATCCTAGAAGCTTGGAATACCAAAGATACAATCCACATATCAAATGATGTCTAAGAAGAAGGAAGAGTGTCCCCTGGTTCTGGAAAGTCTCAGTGCAGCAGTGTAGGGGAATACCAGAACAGGGAAGTGGGAAGGGTTGGATGGGGTAACAGGGGGAAGGAAGAGGACTTATGGGACTTTCAGGGAGGGGGGATCCAGGAAAGGGGAAAATATTTGAAATGTAAATAAGGAATATATTGAATAAAAAACCCCATTAAACTGGATGTCATAATCGATGTGCCAAGGACCTGCTGCAGACCCACACAGGCCCTGTGCATGCTGCCTCACTCTGTGTTCACATGAATTTTGCCAAAGTTAATTTGTCTTGTTTTCTTGGTTCCCTCTATGCAACCTGAATCTTAAACTCTTCAGCGGCATTCTTTCAACCATGTAGGAAGGAATTTGATCGAGGCATTTCATCAAATTTAGTACTGATTCTTCCAAGGTCTCTTACTTTCTGCCTAATGCCTGTCTGTGGGTCTCTGTATTTGTTCCTATAAGCTGCAAAAGGAGGCTATTTTGATGGTGGATGAATTATAAACTGATCCATGTGAATATCATTAGGAGTCATTTTATCACTGCATTTTTTCTTTTTTCTTTTCTTTCTTTTTTGGACCAGATTTATTTGGTTTTACCATATCTCCCTGGGCTATATAGTCTGATGTTCTTGTTCACCTAAGCAGTGCAAGGAATGGGTTCCATCTCAAGTGGGCCCCAAGTCAAATTAGTTATTGGTTGGTTACTCCTATAAACACTGTGCCACCATTACCCCAGCATATCTTGTAGGCAGTACACCATTGTAGATGAAGGATTTGTATGTATCTTGATGTTTATGCTTCTCTTTTGAAAGCATGTAGAGTACTTTTAGTACCAAAGACAGTGGAAAATAGGAGAATGGCATTGATATAAGGTATCAGCTAAACATCTTTATGTTCAATGAGTTGTGTGGGTATTATCTTGAACAATGAGCCTTTCCTTTCAATTTGAATAAAACAATCTATAACTTGGCAACATTCTGAGTTTGGGGGATTCCTGCCAGGACTCTTTGGCCAACAACTTAATTAGATGTAACTCAGTCCCAGTACTGTAAGCTTCATTTAGTGACAAGACATGGCCAGTTGAGAATCATTCTTCTCCATTATTTGGTGATCTCATTTATATTGGCTTCATATATGTATATATTTTAGAAAGTTTCTACTGAATAAAGCCTCCATACTAACCCTCAATATAGCCCCCCCTTTAGCTGTTTCTCCCTTATGCCATACCAGAACCCCCCCTTTCTCCATTTGATCTTCCTAGTCCAGTCCCCATCCATCCATAATTATCTATTCTATTTCCCTTTCTTCAAGATATCTGTCTGTTCATTCTACTCCCTTGCTCTATACTTATCCTCTGTTATTCTACAGATTGTAGCTTGAGTTTTATTAAATTGACCGCCATTATCATCACATAAGTGAATGCATATGACATTCATCTTTTTTAGTCTGGTATACCTCACTCTGGAAGATTTCCTACAAATCCATTTGCCTACAAATTTCATGAAGTTTTTTTTTTTTTTTGCAGTATTCAATTTTGCAAATATACTATTTTTTCATTCCTCTGTTGAAGGATATCTAGAGTATTTCCAAATTCTGGCTATTGTGAAAAGAACAGGCAATAAACATGGTTGAACAAGTGTCTCTAAGGTAGGATGAAGCAGCTACCACAAGAGTTGTATAGGTAAATCTTGAGGTAGATCAATTCCCATTTTCCTGAGGAATCACCATACTAATTTCCATAGTAGATGTGGTGTATAACTTTGCAATCCCACCAGCAATGGATGAGTGTTCCTCTTACACCACATCCTATCCAGAATGAGCTGTCACTGCGTTTTGTTAATTTCAGCCATTCTCATTAGTATAAGATGAATTCTCAAAGTACTTTTGATTTGCCTTTCACTTAGTCTACAGAAATTGACCATTTTTAAAAGTGTTTCTTAGATATTTAAGTTTCCTCTATTGAGAATTTTGTTTAGAGCTGTTGTTCAGTTTATAATAGGGTTATTTTCTTTAAATGTACCTTTTTGTGTACTTGATATATTTTGGATACTAGCCTCCTATCTAATATATAAAGTACACAAGAAGCTACATTTAAAGAAAATAAGCCTTTTATAAAATGAAGAACAGCTCTAAACAAAGTAGAGGAAACTTTCTTTCTCCACATTTTCGCTAGCATCTGCTGTCACCTGAGTTTTGCCTCCTCCCAGAAACCCACTATCCCATTATCCCTCCCCCTGCTTCTATGAGGGTGTTCTTCCACCCACCCCACTCCCACCTCCCTGCCCTCAATTCCCTTACTCTGGGGCATCTATCAAGCCTTCATAGGACCAAGGACCTCTCCTCCCATTGATGCCTGATAAGGCAATCCTTTGCTACATATGTACTCCTTGGGTTATTGATGGCTTAGTCCCTGGGAGCTCTGGGGTATCTGGTTGGTTGATATTGTGTTCTTCCAATGAGACTGCAAACCCCTTCAGCTCCTTCAATACTTCTCTAACTCCTCCATTAGGGACCCCACGCTCCATCCAATGGTTGGCTGAGAGAATCTGCTTCTGTATTTACAAGGCTCTGTCAGGTCCTCCCAGGAGCCAGCCTTAATTGGGATCCTTTCAGCAAGTATTTCTTGGCATTCACAATAGTGCGGGGGTTTGGTGGCTGTGTATGGGATGAATCCCCAGGTGGGACAGTCTTTGGATGACCTTTCTTTCACTCTCCGCTCTACACTTTATCTCTATATTTACTCCTGTATTTTGTTCCCCTTCTCAGAAGAACGAAAGCACCTACACTTTGGTTTTCCTTCATCTTGAGTTTCATGTGGTCTATGAATTGTATCTTGGGTATTCTGAGCTTTTGGGCCAATATCCACTTTTCAGTGAGTGCATACCATGTGTGTTCTTTTGTTATTTTGTGATTGGGTTACCTCCCTCAGCATGATATTTTCTAGTTCCATCCATTTGCCTAAGAATTTCATAAATTCATCATTTTTAATAGCTGAGTAGTACTCCATTGTGTAAAAGTACCACATTCTCTGTATCCATTCCTCTGTTGAAGTACATCTGGGTTCTTTCCAGCTTCTTGATATTATAAATAAGGCTACTATGAACATAATGGAGCATGTGTTTTTACTACATATCAGAGCATCTTCTGGGTATATGCCCAGGAGTAGCATAGCTGGGTCCTTAGGAAGTACCATGTACAATTTTTTGAGGAGCCACCAGAGTGATTTCCATAGTGGTTGTATCAGCTTGCAATCCCACCAGAGATGGCAGAGTGTTCATTTTTCTCCACATTTTCACCAGCACCTGCTGTCACCTGACATTTTGATTTTAGCCATTCTGACTTGTTTGAGGTGGATTCTCAGGGTTGCTTTGATTTACAGTTCCTTGATAATTAAAGATGTTGAACATTTCTTGAGGTGCTCCTTGGCCTTTTGATATTTCTCTGTTGAAAATTCTTTGTTTTTAATAGGGTTATTTGGTTCTCTAGAGTCTTATTTTTCAGTACTTTGTATATATTGGATATTAGCCTTCTGTTGGATATAGGATTAGCCCTCTATTGGATGTTGATGAAGATCTTTTCCCAATCGGAGGGTTGCCATTTTGTCCTATTGACAGTGTCCTTTGCCTTACAGAAGCTTTGCAATTTTATGAGGTCCCATTTGTTGATTCTTGATATTAGATATTTGTGTTCTGTTCAGGAAATTTTCCCCTGTGTCAATGTGTTTGAGGCTCTTCCCCACTTTCTCCTCTATAAGTTTCAGTGTATCTGGTTTTATGCAGAGGTCCTTGATCCACTTGGATTTGAGCTTTGTACAGGGAGAAAAGAATGGGTCAATTTGCATTTTTCTACTGCTGACTGACAGTTGAGCCAGAACCATTTGCTAAAAATGCTGTCTTTTTCCCACTGGATGGTTTTAGCTCCTTTGTCTGAGATCAAGTGACCATAGGTGTGGGGCACCTGCACATATACTGCTGGGATTTATCCATTTCTAGTTCATTTTTATGCAGAGTGATAAGTATGGATCTATTTGGATTCTTCTACATGCAACCATCCAGGTTGACTAACATTATTCATTGAAAGTGCTCCTTTTTTCCTAGAATGTATATGGTCTTCATATGAAAAATGAGGTACCAATTGATTGTGTGGATTTCTGTCTGGGTCTTCCATTCAGTTCCACTTATCAGTGTGTCTGTTTTCCTTCTACTACTCCTTTCAAGCATGCTTTTCAGTGTAACTTGAAAGTAGAAATGGGCCTCACATATTTCTTTTATTATGCAGTATTGTTTTAGCTATATTGGGGTTTGTGTGTTTTCAGGTGAAACTGAAATTGTTCATGATTTGTGACAATTTTTGTTAGAATTTTGATGAGAGTTTCAATGAAACTGTAGATTGATTGTGGTAGAATGATGATTTGAGCATTGAAGATCTTCTATCTGCAGATATCTTCTTTAATTTATTTCTTAAAAGACTTGAAGGATTTTTACCATACAATTCATTTACTTGTTTGTTTAGAGATACTCCCAAGATATTTTATATTATTCAGGGCTATTGTGAAAGGTGTTGTTTCCCAGATTTCCTTTTCAGACTGTTGGTAATTTGTATATAGGAGGACTACTGTTATTTATTAGTTGGTTTTGGATCCAGCACCTTGCTGAATTTATTTATTAGCTGTAGGAATATCCTGGTAGAGGTTTTTGGATTAGTTATGTATACTATCATATTCCAACCTTCCTTTTGTTCATAATATTAATCCAACACAATTTTGATGAAAGAAATGTGGTACAAACTGAAGAACTAAGAATTCATTATTACATTCTTGAAAACATAGTTACCCACACATAGTTACATCATCTACAAGCTTCTTCCTCCATAGGCAATATGTTTGACATTCTATATTATTTTACTTTTTATATAATGGGTATTACATCTACAATACAACTTAAGTCATTATTACTGAACCTTATGCTTGAATTCATGTTTTCAGGAATTTCATTTAATTTATTCAATATCCAATAGTATGTTTTGTTGCACTCCTTTGAAATTAATTGTAAGCAAAATATATCCAAAGTCTTTTAGATATAGCATTTTAATCAGATTATTTCTAGACTTGTCTTTTAACCATTTAGAGTTTCTTTTTTTCCAGAGTGATAACTATGGATCTAGTTGGATTCTTCTACATGCAACCATTTAGGTTAACCAGAATTATACATTGAAGATTCTCCTTTTTTTGTCCAGAATGTATATGACCTTCATATGAAACATTTCTGTGCCATGATTTGTGTGCCTAGGCAAGAAGGTAACTTTTGGAAGTGGAATGTCTTCTTTTATATTTACATGGGTTGAGGGGTAAAACCCAGATCTCTAAGATTTCATAGCTACCCCCTTTATCCACAAAGCCATCTTACTGGTCTTACAATATTTTAACTATTTTTATTTGGAATCTGGATCTGACTTTGATGCTTCTATTTCACATAGACTGCTCTTGGATCAATAATTCAGGCTATTCTTCAGCATTTATAGAAAATGTGAATGATTTGGATATAGGATATTTGTCTTTCAAATGAGAATTATATAATGTCACTGCTTTCTCATAAAATGAAAGGTCATTCAAGAAATGATTAATAAAATAATTGATCTTAGCCATTCTGACTGGTGTAAGGGTTGTTTTGATTTGCATTTCCCTGATGACTAATGAAGTTGAGCATTTTTTAAGATGTTTCTCCACCATCTGAAGTTCTTCAGGTGAGAATTCTTTGTTTAACTCTGTACCCCATTTTTTAATAGGGTTATTTGGTTTTCTGGGGTCTAACTTCTTGAGTTCTTTGTAAATATTGGATATTAGTGCTCTATCTGATGTAGGGTTGGTGAAGATCTTTTCCCAATTTGTTGGTTGCCGATTTGTCCTTTTGATGGTGGCCTTTGCTTTACAGAAACTTTGTAATTTTATGAGGTCCCATTTGTCAATTCTTGATCTTAGAGCATACACTATTGGAGTTCTGTTCTGGAACTTTACCCCTGTACCAATGTCCTCAAGGGTCTTCTCCAGTTTCTTTTCTATTAGCTTCAGAGTGTCTGGCTTTATGTGGAGGTCCTTGATCTGTTTGGAGTTGAGCTTAGTACAAGGAGATAAGAATGGATCAATTCGCATTCTTCTGCATGCTGACCTCCAGTTGAACCAGCACCATTTGTTGAAAAGGCTATCTTTTTTTCCATTGGATGTTTTTAGCCCCTTTGTTGAGGATGAAGTGGCCATAGGTGTGTGGGTTCATTTCTGGATCTTCAATCCTGTTCCATTGATCCTCCTGCCTGGCACTGTACCAATACCATGCAGTTTTTAACACTATTGTTCTGTAGTATTGCTTGAGGTGTGGGATACTGATTCCCCCAGAATTTCTTTTGTTGAGAATAGTTTTAGCTATCCTGGGTTTTTTGTTATTCCAGACGAATTTGAAAATTGCTCTTTCCAACTCTATGAAGAATTGAGTTGGGATTTTGATGGGTATTGCATTGAATCTGTATATTGCTTTTGGCAAAATGGCCATTTTAACTATATTAATCTTGCCGATCCATGAGCATGGGAGGTTTTTTCCATTTTTTGAGGTCTTCTTCTATTTCCTTCTTCAGTCTTGAAGTTCTTGTCATACAGATCTTTCACATGTTTGGAAGACTCACCCCAAGGTGCTTTATACTGTTTGTGGCTATTGTGAAGGGTGTCATTTGCCTAATTTCTTTCTCAGCCTGCTTATCCTTTGAGTATAGGAAGGCTACTGAGTTGCTTGAGCTGATTTTATAACCTGCCACTTTGCTGAAGTTGTTTATCAGCTGTAGGAGTTCTCTAGTGGAGTTTTTGGGTCACTTAGGTAGACTATCATGTCATCTGCAAATAATGATAGTTTGACATCTTCCTTTCCAATTTGTATACCTTTGACCTCCTTATGTTGTCAAATTTCCCGAGCTAGTACCTCAAGTACAATATTGAAAAGATAAGGAGAAAGGGGGCAGCCCTGTCTAGTCCCTGATTTTAGTGGGATTGCTTCAAATTTCTCTCCATTTAGTTTGATGCTGGCTACCGGTTTGCTGTATATTGCTTTAACGATGTTTAGGTATGGGCCTTGAATTCCTGTTCTTTCCAAGACTTTAA
This sequence comes from Apodemus sylvaticus, assembly GCF_947179515.1. Taxonomy (NCBI): domain Eukaryota; kingdom Metazoa; phylum Chordata; class Mammalia; order Rodentia; family Muridae; genus Apodemus; species Apodemus sylvaticus. The sequence continues at coordinate 466,159 of NC_067494.1, forward strand.
GCACAAAAGGGTGCTGAATTTTGTCAAATGCTTTTTCAGCATCCAATGAAATGACCGTGTGTTTTTTTTTCTTTGAGTTTGTTTATGTAGTGGATTGCATTGATGGATTTCCATATATTGAACCAACCCTGCATCCCTGGAATAAAGCCTACTTGATCATGGTGGATGATCGTTTTTTATGTGTTCTTGGATTCAGTTAGCAAGAATTTTATTGAGTATTTTTGCATAGATGTTCATAAGGGAAACTGGTCTGAAGTTTTCTTTCTTTGTTGGATCTTTGTGTGGTTTTGGTATCAGCTTAATTGTGGCTTCATAGAAGGAGTTGGGTAGTGTTCCTTCTGTTTCTATTTTGTGGAATAGTTTGAAGAGTATTGGTGTTAGGTCTTCTTTGAAGGTCTGATAGAATTCTGCACTGAAGCCATGTGGTCCTGTGCATTTTTTGGTTGGAAGGCTTTGTATGACTTCTTCTATTTCTTTAGGGGTTGTTATGGGACTGTTTAGATGATATATTTGGTCCTTAAACCAGTCAGAATGGCTAACATTAAAAAATCAGGAGACAGCAGGTGTTGGCGAGGATGTGGAGAAAGAGGAACACTCCTCCACTGCTGGTGGGGTTGCAAACTGGTACAACCACTCTGGAAATCAGTCTCAGAAAACTGGACACGTCACTTCCAAAAGATCCTGCTATACCACTCCTGGGCATAAACCCAGAGGATTCCCCAGCATGTAATAAGGATACATGCTCCACTATGTTCATAGCAGCCCTATTTATAATAGCCAGAAGCTGGAAAGAACCCAGGTATCCCTCAACAGAAGAATGGATGCAAAAAATGTGGAATATATACACAATGTCGTACTATTCATCCATTAGAAACAATGAATTCATGGAATTATTAGGCAAATAGATGGAGCTGGAGAACATGATACTAAGTGAGGTAACCCAATCTCAAAAGATCAATCATGGTATGCACTCACTAATAAGTGGATATTATCCTGGAAAACTGAAATACCCAAAACATAATCCACACATCAAATGAGGTACAAGAAGAATGGAGGAGTGGCCCCTGGTTCTGGAAAGACTCCGTGTAGCAGTATAAGGCAAAAACAGAACAGGGAAGTCAAAGGGGTGGGTGGGAGAACGGGGGGCGGGGAAGCGGGCTTATGTGACTTTCGGAGAGTGGGGGGCCAGAAAAGGGGAAATCATTTGAAATGTAAATAAAAATATATCGAATTAAAAAAAAAGAAAAAAATTGATCTATAAAAGTAGCCAGGACAAGACTAGCCAATATCACACAAGAATTACTAATAAGGACCGGCTAATGTCAGTTTCATTTTGAGGTTACTTTATATTGAATTAATATTTCACATCTATCAATAAATTACATATTTTTTCTTCTTAGAAGCCATAAATCAAAAGTCCTAACCCAGTAATTTTTTCCACAAATATTATTTTCAGGGCTTTTCATGAGAATATAGAACTGTTAGAGACTATATAACTATACTTTATTTCAATTAAAACTCAAATGAATGAAATTAAATGTTTTATACTATAATCATGAAAAACTTTCCTTTGAGCAATGTTTTGCCAATACAAACTCACACAGGAAACTGAATTGATTCTTGACATTTCAAGAACTCTCTAACAACCTTATACTATCAGCCTACCCAAAAGTAAGGCAAGAATAAACAAGTTCAAATTATTTTTGGTGTTAGAATTCATACTAGCTCTTGACATTCCCTAAAATGTGTACTTTTCTTTAGTGTGATAAAGTGGAAGGGTTAAAACTTTCAGACTTCTTCTGCACATAGATTCTAGGTGATTATGCCAACAATCTACAAATTTATACAATGGTACATCATATAAGTTAATGCAAAAATATGGCAAGTGCAAATTTATTTCATTTTATTATAAGTAGACTTTTAGTAGCAAACCAATATGTACATAAAATAATTAAGGCAATATGTTTAAAAGAATTAAAGATTTACCTTTGTCTAACCAATCAATTTTATAGTGCAGTCATTTTGCCTTGTTTTCTGTTCAAAGGATATAACCAATATATGGATTCAGTTTATTGGCATGAAGGAAATAGATTTTCATAAAAAGAAAACATAACAAGCAGTTGAATAATTCCTCTTGAGATCATAAAGTAGCATTTATTTTCTGTGCTGAGTGGTAAAAACTGCTCAGCAGTAATGTATTTCTTTAGCCTCCCTACCACTCACTTTAGAAAGGCACAGAATATGCAAGTTTGAGTTTTCTATGTGGACCTGATTCATTTAATCCTCAGTTATCTATGTCAAATATTTAATGTTGCTTCTATGTGCCAAATCTTAATAATTATCAAAATGATATTTGAGGAAAAATAGTATGTGTAAGGTAACTTTCCTTGTGGTGTAAAATGGAAAGGAAACCTGTACCTGATGCTGCACCTGAACCTGGAGCTGATCCTGAACCTGAGGTTAGGGTGTAGAAAATTATCAAAATCATTTACCTTTTTGCATTGATTAAATTTTTTAAAGTATATTATCTAATATCAAGGAACTGTAAAATACTTTTTCATTAAATTAGGAGGTCACATGAAATTCAGTATCATATTTATAATTAGACCTTGTAATAAGAAATGGTTCGTATTTGTAATTTTTAGCTTTCACATTTGCTCAAAGTGTAATATTGATAAGTGGTACAGGGACACACAATTAATATAGAATGTTTTGCTTTTAGAAGAGAAAACACTGAATTATTATCAAGAAACTGCACTAGTGAATCACAGAAGGTACAGAATGATGGCAAGGTAGGATTGATGCTTTGTTCATAGCTGTGTTTCCTGCCCTGACAAACAATGTGCCTAGTAAGCCCATCTACCAACAATCTCCTCTCATCTTTTTCTTACTGAGGCTCCTGGATGCACATAATAGTGCTTCACATACGTAGGATAAGGCTGATGAACTAGAAAAAAATCTGATATGTATGCTCATATCTTTGTGTTTTGAAAGAAATGAATAGCATTGATGCACATCATCATCATGATCTCTAAACCTCATTAACATTGACTCAGGTGGGCTTTCACCTGGGGGATATTGTCTTTAGTCTTGGGTGGTGATGATATTAATAAACAAAGTCCCATACATCAAATACTGCATGACAGATAATGGCGCTTTGTGAAAAACAAACTCCCTTGAGTGATGTGTTATTCTGTCACATGTGGAATTTATTTATTGAAAGGAGTAGAAAGGAGAAAAAGTGAGAAAACAAGAACTGGAAAGGAATTTCTTATATATCATATCATTGTAGAAGTATTAAATAAGGATAAGAAGAGATAAAATGTTCATATGAGCAGGGAAAATGATGAACTGCTTAGTATTCTATCAACATATGCAAAAATATGTTTAAAAAAGCATGGTGGACTTATTTGCATGTGTTTTCTGGGGTTGTTTGTAGGTCTACCCTTCTCTCTTGAGTCAACCCAGTGCCTCTTACCCTTCCCCAGCACCTGGCCTGTTGTGGGCGCTCAATAAATATTAAACAATTGTGATATAAACTGTTTTCAAAGAAGTGAAATTCACAGAAATCAATCATATTGTTGTTATTAAAATTTATTGAGGGTCAACAACAATACTTAATCAACATGTGCAAGTTGCTTACATTAGCTCACATATCACCCAAATCATTAAATACAGTTGGATCAAGTAGGCCTTTCGTTTCACTCTATTGAATTTTTAAAGGTTAAATCTGACATATCAGGAAATATAAGTACAATTATTAAAATAAGGAGGATTGTCTCAGAAATCACTGTTCTCAGATATTTTTAACAATCACTTAAAACTACAGGATGTATCTACAATAATTTCACAGGGCAGATTCAAAACCAATATACATGTACAGTTACTGAAAGCATCTGTCTATTTTGATAGTGGAAAGTCATGTCTCTCATACAATGGACTTGTTTTCCACCTGCTCGGACAAATTTCAAAGCTTTTACAACTATATGCTAACACTATTTACAGAATCACATCAAATCCAAAGACAGAAATCCTTCAGGTACTATATACAGATTAGATTACTCATGTGGGTTGAAATGTTTTTAAATATATGGCAAAACTGAATTTCTTTTCACAGAAAATTAACTTTGATACAGTTTTGATCTATATTTTCCAATTTTATCTTTCATAAGATGAGTAATTTTGTTCAAATTCACATTCTTAGCTAATTGTCGTGTTCCAGATTAATTGGTTTGTAAAGTCGTATTTTTTTTTTTTTTTTTTTTTTTTTTTTTTTGCAGAGGAAAGGGTTTATTCATCTTACACTAGAGTGCATCACCTACAGAAGCTGAGGCAGGAGTTCAAGGCAGGAACTGAAGCCAACACATGGGAGAATGCTGCTTACTGCTTTGTTCCCATTGGCTTGCTCAGCTTGCTTTCTTCTTTCTTTCTTTCTTTCTTTCTTTCTTTCTTTCTTTCTTTCTTTCTTTCTTTCTTTCTTTTTATTTACATTGCAAATGATTTCCCCTTTTCTGGGTCAGATGGAAGAATGGGGGACGGAAGAGGGTTTATGGGACTTGCGGGGAGTGGGGACCCAAAAAAGGGGAAATCATTTGCAACGTATTTATTTTATAAGAGGATAGAACACAATACTTAATAATTCTGTCATCATTTTTATACTAACTTTGATGTACTGACTGTTCATAAGCATTTAAGAATATAAAGTATGGTTTTCATTCCAATGTTACAATTAAAAAATGAGAGGCTTCTTTGACAAGTCCTCCTAAAAGACATAACTTTTTGGTCAGAATTTTTTCGTTTGAAAAAAGTAATAGCCTTTTATAGTTCCCAAACTTTGTAATTGTGTTTTAAAACCTAGGATAAGGCATACTATCCTGAACATGGCATATCATGTGACCTAATTAAATAATTATTTAACGTTGTCTTCCATTTGGCATTGTTAATAAGTTCACTTTAACATATGTGCAACTAGTAAACTTAACAACAATTTCCATATTTTTCCATATACTGTTCACCACACAGGAATTTTTAAGAACCAACTACAAATATATGAGAATTGATAGAGCTGACTAATAATAGTTACTTGTCTTGATTTCTACTTTTAAATTTATAAGGTAAAGGCTTAATCTAACTTATGAAATAACTGTCTATCTTCAGTGTTAGAATTTTGACTTATAGAATATTACTTTAGCTTCACAGTGTGTTAGGCACAAGTTGTTAAATTCTTGGATAGCTAATCTTCCTTTCTCTGTGTTTTCAGTCAACTAACCATTTTTTTAAAATTAGGTATTTGCTGTTTATAGGCTACAGTGATAGACTCTTAGAACAAATTCTAAAGAAGGTATCAAAAATGTCATGAACCAAGTGAGTGAAGAAAAAACAACTTGCAAATAATTTATTTGTAGCTATTTTTCCATCTTTTCCCTTTGCAGAACAACTTACTCCAAGCTTATCACTGAGAATCAGAATTGTGTTAATTGGTTTCTTCCCATACCTCAGAGCACTTCCTAAGAGTGGGTGTTTTGCCTCCCTCAGCTAGTACTAAGAAAATCACATCAGTCTGTTCCTTCTGAAAAAGAACAAACTGGTATTTAAGACTGTGGTTCTATTTTGACAAAGAACACATACAAAAACCATATAATCTCAATAAATTAAATTCTACAAACCAGTAGTTTTCAGTAATGAGCATTACATCAATGAACTACAATACACTATTTCAAATACATCATGTGAATTATAGTGATGCAGCACATGTGTGACATGTTTATTTTTGGCATGCTGGGTCTCCCCATAAGCACAGTCATATCAGGTGGAGAAAACATGTCATGAGAGCCATCCTATATATAATCTTGTTATTGTTTTACTAACTAAATATCTTTTAAATGTAAGGATACACAAATTCTTAAATCTATCTCTCAAATCTATTCAACATAAGATCTGCATGAGAAAAATAAAAATAAACTACCATAAATTAAAATAAAATCTAATTTATTTTAGTTCTGTAGATCTTAGGCCTTCAAGTGATCAGAGCTCTTCTTCTAAATTAGATTCACTGGAAATTAATTCAACCTTTTCCAAGCAATGTATTTCCTATAATGTAAAGTGGTGCTGAGTTAATTTGATCATGCATAGCAGGGATGCATCTACATTGAGATGTTCAATGTGCACAACTAGATTCAAACCACACAGCACATTGAAATCTGATAAGAATTAGAACAATCATGGTTTATTCCATAAAGATTTCCAGAAGTTAAAACTTAAATGAATGAAAAAAAGCATCTCTGATGATATTTAATTAATTATTCTTCAATAAATTATAAACTTATTTTAGATAATGAATATTTCTAAAGTTAACTAAACCTACATAAAACTGAAAAGACAACAGAGTCTTTAAACATCCTATCATGAATAAATATTAGAATTCCATCATGAAACATATAGAGCAAAGTTATGTTTGTTTTTTATTTTTTACATGCAATCTCCTGCCTTTAATCATGTCTTAAAATACCTATTTTACTCATCACCTTAGCTATACCAACACAAGGAATATTGTATTTAAACATACTATTTTCTTTTATATGTATACTTTAATATATGAGAGTGCACTCACAATTAAAATTAAAATCTTTTACGAAAATTATAGCAATAATTTTATTTTGTTTTATATAAGCCAACAAACCTGAGTTTTCATAAGATAAGATGTAAGTTTAGGAAATTTAGAGTAAAATTCATCTGAAATATTAAGGTCACATCCTAATGAGCCATTGTCCATTTGAGGAAACATCAATGAGTTAATAAAAGTGACACTTTTAGAAATAAACATTCAGTATTTTGTCTATCATGTTAGGTACCATTCTATTTATTGCACTGTCTCCATTATTAGTCAGTATACTTTTAAGATGCTATAGTGATTTTAGAACATCTTGCTAGGATGAGGATATTGCTTAATTTTGCAGTATTTGCCTGGCATGCTTTAGACCTTCAGTAACAAAACAAACAAGGAATAAAAGGCAAAGCAAGTTCTGATAAATAATTGTTATGACTAGAAGGCAGAAAAACATGAAGACTGTTGGATTAAAGTATGCTTTCACAACTTATCAAAATTGTTTTTGGGAAAAAAGACCTAAGTAAGAATATATATAATTTGGGAATTTATAATTTGTTTCATCCTTTATACATGTGACTTCTTATTTGGGCTACATAATATCTAAGTCAGAAAAGCAGATTGGAAATGATTGTCTCCAATTTGACTTAACAAATTTAAGTTCTGAAAGCTGCATAAATGAGCAAGCCAAAACACAAACCTGTGTTTGTGCATTATATTTCAAACACTGACACAGATATTTTGTTCATATTGAGCTGCCTTGACTCTTAAAATTGTGTGTGGTACCCAGATGCCAAAATAAGGAGAAAAACTTTATTGATAATAATTATCATATTATTTTCATTATTCAAAGCTCCCAAATTCTTAATCTTTTCATTTAGTTGAGTTTTAATAAAAGTAACAATATTACTTTCAATGATTTAAAACAGTGGTCAAGAGCATGTTTAAAGTATATTGTGGAGTGATAATATATATATATATATATATATATATATATATATATATGTGTGTGTGTGTGTGTGTGTGTGTGTGTGTGTGTGTGTGTGTGTGTGTGTGTGTAATGACTTTACAATGTATAACAATAGATTTTCAGGCCTTTTGGGTAAATCAACCATTGAAGTCACCATATCAACTAAAATAACTTCTATCATTTGCCCCAGTGTCTTAATTTAATGAATCATTTTTAAAGCAATATAAATTATTTTTTCATAAAAAGGGTTGAATTGTGTTTATTCTTTGGACAGTTATCACCGAGGTGGTATGGAAAACAGAAGACCAAACAGAAAATAAGTCTACCAGTTATCTAGCCCATCTTATTATTATCACTCTTCAGCACGTCTGATGATGTAGAGAAGCAGTTCTAAATGTATCCTCAAAGGTTGATGCACAATAGAAAAACAAGGCCAGATAGTTATCCCCCATCCTCCCTGTCCTGAAAAACATGTAAGGATGCTGCTGTAGAGCAAGAGATTTAAAGGTTATTGTCTTCTGCCTGTCTGAAGCCAGTGTTTTCCTCCTCATGTAGTTTTCTTTCTAAAGAAGATAATGTCAACCTGCTTCACTTTTTTTTTTACCTTGCTCCACTTTCTTGGCTTTCTCTTCTTTCTTTCCATGCAGGGCTGCAAAGCAAAGATAAGGTTTAAATAAGAGTTCCAGTATGAAATGTTTTTTTTTTTCTGCACATAAAAGCATTTGGGGATGCATTCAATAACTAATATTGCTTCTAAACAAGCTATTCCTTAATCCTTTTTAAAAATAATTCTCATCTCAGTGTAACACAATTTAAATCTGGCTTAAATCTAATCTTAAGGAATTAGAACAAAAACAAAAAGTAGAAATTCCTTCATCTTCAGGCTAATTCTTCCACACTCTTTTCTATTTTATCCCTTTATAATGTGCTTTGATAAACAAGCTACAAATAATTGCACTGGACAGGACTATGATTAATTGGCTTACAATTCAGTTTATGGTTGTAGTCACTTAGTGTTATACAAATGTCAATAATATACTCCTTAAAATTCAGAGTTAGCACATCTTAATTAACTTAAAGGACTATGTCGTCATGCTTGAGATGTATTTAAATATAAAACGAAGACATTCTACATCACAAGTAGTCAAAAAGAGATCTTTGAAAGCATTACATCCGGATTCAAGTTTTTTTCTCAGATTTATTGCTTTCAGTGGAAGATTTGCAGTTTACCTAGTTAAACATGAAATAAGCAGAAACTTTCATATGAACTAAGTGCAGCTGAAGTAATTGACACAAGAAGGAATCTTTAGAGAATTTGAGCAAAAGCTAGATTAAGAACTGATGTGGAATTGAGAAAACAGAATCATGCACAGCTCTACAGAGAGCTGTAAAGGGGAAAATACAACTTTCAAGTGAATAAATGCATCTCCCACTGGCTTTACTCATTTTGGAAATAGAAGTATTTATTCATCCGGGCCTCTAGAGAGATGCTACTTCTTTTTGAGAGACCATGTAATGTTTTGACTATTCTGCAGTGTTCCTGTGAAAGCATCTAAGTGAAACAGGTCTGGCTTTCATTTTAATCAAATTCAGGGTGTAGTGAGCATGTTAAAAATATTAGGAAGAAGAAATCATGCATATAGAATAACATTGCTAACTTCCTATAAATAAAGGAGGAAGGAAAAGTAGGAGAAAAGAATAGAGGAATAAAGGAGGGGCAAGCAAGGACTTAAAACAAGGAAAGCAAATCTAAACAAAACAAAGAAAAATGCGATTAATTTTCATCATTGCATGCATCTCCTTCAAAAATACCCTAAAGTTTGTTACTATTTATTAGAAATAAAAACAAGTAGGTTTTTAAGAAAACATTGTACTCTAACCTCTATATGGAACTCAAGAGTGAGGAACATATTTAGCTCTAAGCAAATTAGGTTTTCTGAATTTCACAAATCCCACTTGTACAAAAAGATTTTGAATAAGGGGAACTTACAGGCCTAAAAGGGGATACCAATGAAGTTGTGATCTTATTTTCTATTCTGTTAAACTATAGTCAGTGTTAGGTTAGGATCAATCAAGGAGGATTGGGACCTGGCTTCCATATAGTATAATTAGTGCTGTCATACTACTAAAATGACAATTCCTAGGAACCGAATTGCTCTACGAAATGAATGGCATGGTTAAGATTTTTGTCACAAATATTACAGGGTGTCATGTATCCCAGGAAAATGAGCAAGACTCTCAAGTGTACATTCCCACTTTGTTATATAAAAGCTGTTGCAATGATGGTCCGTTATCTAATATTGAGCCTTAATATTTAAGTGATAATGCAGGCAATGCCTCCACTTATCAAAACAAAGAAACACTTGATCAGCTAGGGCAAGCACAAGGCCCGGTAGGCAGTTGTAACTCTTGCATGGTTTCTTTCTTTCCTTCATGTTTTTTTAATCTACGTTAAACACAATCATCCCTCTCATAAAATTTTTTGTATTATTTTTTCCAATGCTACTTAAAAATATAACAGATAATTAATGAAAATGAGAAATAGATGAATTTAACAAGGTAAAAACTAGGTAGGACTATCAATCCATAGTGAAATAATATGATAGAAATCCACCAAGAGAGTCAAAATAGGAGACATGCAGAATAATTAAACAAACATGAATAACAGAATAAATTTTAACATAAATAAAATTAGAGTTTTCAAAATAAACAACAATAAGGATAAAGAAGCATCCATATTTGGAGGGAAAAAAAGACTTGAGAATGGCAAGCACTGATGTTCACATCCTGTAAGCCCAAGGCTCCTAAAGGGAGAACTCCTTAAATGCACATCTTTTCCTCAGTTTGTTACCCAAATAAATACTTAATTTTTTATTTCTTTCGCTAGGTCTGCTTGGTGTACATCTTTTAAACTGGCAGTTGTAAGGCTAAGGCTTGAGAATTGAGTTTGAGACAAAGACTAGACTGTATACTGAAAGCCTATGGAACTCACTAACTAATAAAATAAATAAATAAGTAAATAAATGAGGGTATACATCCTAGTACTATCTCTTTGAAAAGGTTCAGTCTTCCTAGTCATATAATCAAATTGTTAATTTAATTGGAATTTAATTTCTACCTAATGATGATATATTTTTATTTACCATCATATATAATATCCACATATATATGCACTAGCTTGACTTCTTCATGTTCAATGAGTTATGTAGACAATGTCTTTAGCAATAGATCCTTGTGGTCAGTTTGTGGGGAGCAACAAATAACCTTGGCAACAGCGTGGGTTGCTTGGGATTCCAAGGAGACCCCTTTGGCCATCAATTCAATTAGATGGGATCCTTCTCTACTCATGGAAGTTTCGTTTGGTGACAATATCTGGCCCTTTGGTACTCTGTCTTCTATTATTCCATTATTTAGCAATATAATTTATAGCATCCTCCTATGTCTATATAATTTAGAATCTTTTACTGTATTAGGTTTAGTCACTCCCTGTATTTATTTCCTTGTCCCCTTCTTTCCTCATTCTTCTTGCAGGTAAATATGTCTGTCCAGTTTTGCAGTTGTGACTGTGGCTATTGTTAGGTCACTGATTTTAGCCTCCAACTTCTTTGGCTTTCTAATAGAGACCTCCCTAGGAATTTTATATACTTTCTACAGCAAATTGAGACTCCTGAGGTACCCACTATCATGACACAGGCATCTATTAGTTTCTCAGTGTCTCCCATAGCTTCATGACATTAAACTCCCTAATCCCTATCATATTACCTACTCTAGTGACTCTCCATTTATTTTTTATGTTTTTATTACTTTTGATTAGATATATTCTTTATTTACATTTCAAATGATTTCTCCTTTCCTGATCCCCCCCCCCCAAAAAAAAATCACATAAGCCATATACCCTCCATCTGTTCCCCAATCAACCCTCTCCTGCTTCCCTGTCCTGGAATTCCCCTACACTGCAGCATCAAGCCTTTCCAGGGCCAAGGGACTCTTTCCTTTGATGGCCAACAAGGCCATACTCTGCTGCCTATGTGTATGGAGTCATGGGTAACACCACATGTACTCTCTGGTTGATGGTTTTGTCACTGGGAGCTCTGGGAGTACTGGGTGGCTCATATTGTTGTCCCTCCTATGTTGCTGCAGACCCCTTCATCTCCTTGAGACATGCTCCACTATGTTCATAGCAGCCCTATTTATAATAGCCAGAAGCTGGAAAGAATGCAAATGTCCCTCAATGAAAGAATGGATACAGAAAATGGCATACTACTCAGCTATTAAAAACAATGAATTCATGAAATTCTTAAGCAAATGGGCTGAACTGGAAAATATCATCCTAAGTGAGATAACCCAATCACAAAAGAACACACATGGTATGCACTCACTAATAAGTGGTTATTAGCCCAGAAGCTTGGAATTCTCAACACACAATTCACATATTAAATGATGCCCAAGAAGGAGAAAGAACAAACTATGGATACTCTGGTCTTTCTTAGAAGGGGGAATAAAATACCCACAGAAGGAGATACAGAGACAAAGTGTAGAGCAGAGTCTGAGGGAAAGAGACCATCTACAGACTACCCCATCTAGTGATCCATCCCATATATAGTTACAAAACCCAGACCCAGTGCCCACAAGTACTTGCTGACTGGAGCTGGATATAGCTGTCACCAGAGAGGCCCTGCTAATGCATGACAAAACAAAGGGGGACACTCTCAGCCAGCCATTGAACTGAGCACAGGTTCTCCAATAGGGGAGCTAGAGAAAGGACACAAGAAGGTGACTCTCCATTTATAACATGTATATTTTCAATTGATTCTCTTTTTGTAGAACTCCTGACTGTTATAGATTGATATATTTTGAATGGCTCTAAAAGAGTAGAGTTATAGGGACAAGCTTCTCTAATGAGCATTACAGTATCTGTAGCTGACTCTTCAATTCAGCTATACATAATGGTGATTTAAAAATTCTTCTAGTATTAGGGAAACCACTGATAATCCAAGAGGTGAATGGTTCAGTAGGCTCCCATAAGTCTATATGTGTTTCTTTCCCTCCTCCCTTGCTTGGATCTTTTATTTGTTTGATTGTTTTAACCTATCCTGATTTCTTTTATATTTTATTTTATTTTTCATTAGTTTAATTTTTCCTTAGATGCATTTTTTCCCTAAGGAAAAAAAAACAGTATTGATAAAGATCGAATGGAGAGTTGCAAGAGCTGAGAAGTGTAAGGAAAGAGAAAATGGCAATCAAAATACATTGTATGAAAAATATTTTTAATTAAAGAAAACAAAATAGTCATTAATGTTTATATGTGTGGGAGTTTATGACTAAATCTGGAAGGAGGGGAATGAATACGATAAAATATATATCCTATTAAAATGGTACCCTACAGAACAGAAACAGATTTTCACCAATTCCACATCTCATAGATGGCTAATATCCAAAATACATAAAGAACTCAAAAGACTAGAATCTACAAATAAATCAATTCAATTTAAAAATAGGGTATAGATATAAACAGAGAATTTTCAATAGAGGAATCTCATATTGCTGAGAAATCTTAGGAAATATGCAGCATACTTAGTCATCAAGAAAATGCAATCAAAACTATTTTTGAGACTCCATCTTATACCTGTCAGGATTGTTAAGATCAATAACACAGGGCCAACTCATGATCCCAAGGATTTAGAGTAAAGAGACACTTCTCCATTGTTGTTGGGAGTGCAAACTCAAAGATCCGCTATGGAAATCAATATGACAGTTCCTTGGAAACTTGGGAATCAATCTGCCTTAAGAACTAGCTATACCACTCTTTTGAATATACCCAAAAGACACTCCATTCTACCACAAAGACATTCTACCACAAAGGTCAACTCTGTTATATTCATACTGGCTTTATTAATAATAGACAGAAACTGGCGACAACCTAGGTGTCCCTCAGCTGAAGAAAGGATACAAAAAAATGTGGTATATTTACAAAATTGAGTATTATCCAGCTGTTAGAAAAAAAAGGACATCATGAAATTTGAAGACAAATAGGTACAAATAGAAAACAAATCCTGTGTCAGGTAACCCAGACCCAGACAGACAAGCATTATGTATACTCACTTATAAGTTGATATTATTTGATAAGTAAAGTTTGCTTACACTACAACCCACAGACCCAAAGAAGTTAGATTACAAGCAGAGGTCTAGAAAGGAAGCATAGAACTCCTAGGGAAAAAGAAATTGAGTTGATTGTTTTGGGTATACTAGGAATAAATGAAGATGAGAACCAGAGGAATTGGGTAGGGGAGAAAGGGACAGAGGGAAAAACATAGGAGAGAAGATTGAAATAAATGAGCTTTTAAGGGATAATGTAGAATCTAGTACAATAGAAACTTCCTGAAGCCTATGAGGGTGACCCTAGCTAGAACTCTCACTAATGCAGGATATGGAGCCTGAACAGACCATCTTCTGTAACCAGGCTAGTCTTCCAGTGGAAGTAGGACCTAATATAGCCACAAAACCTTCCATCCACATCCTGTCCTGACTGCAAGATATGCTGGGGTAAAGGTGGCACATAGCTTGGGGCAATGGCCAGCCAATTATTTGTCCACATTGAGATCCATGCCACAAGAGAGTACCCATGCCTGACACGGCCTAAACCAGATAGGTTAGAGTCCTAGGGTAGACTCAGACATGACTGACAAAAAATAAGTAAGTAGGTAAGTAAATAAATAGTAGCATAACATAAAAAGTAAATTATTCCTAATGATATTCTGTTATACCCTTAGATAAGTGCCTAGCCCAATCATCATCAGAGTCTTTGTACAATAGATAATGGGGGTAGTTGCAGAGACCCACACCCAAATGTCTGACTGAGTTTGAGAAGCCCAGAAGTAGAGGAGGAGGAAGGATTGTAGGAGCCAGGGAGGGGGCTGAGGACATCAGAAAAACATAACCCACAGAATCAGGGCTCACAGTCTCAGAGATGCTTAGGTAGCAATCACAGAACCTACATGTGTCTCTGCTAGGCCCTCTGTAGACATGTTGTAGTTGTTCAGCTTGGGGTTTTGTAGAACTCCAAAGAGTGGGAAGAGAAATTTTTTTATTGATATATTTTTTATTTACATTTCAAATGATTTCCCCTTTTCCGGGTCCCCGCTTTTTATCTGCTTATGGGGTTCTTTTCCTCCCACTGGGTTGGCTCTTCCAGCCTTGATATGAGAGTTTATTTCTAGACTTATTAAATCTTTTTATGCCATGTCTCACTGATATTGTGATGGCTGCCATTTTTAAAAAGAGAAATGGAAGAATAATGGGTCTAAGATAGAGGGTAGATGGAGTGGGGAACTAACAGGAGGGAAAGGAGGGGCTGTGGTAAAGACATAGTCTAAAATTTTAAACTAAACTAAAATTTGGATACTTAAAATAATTCCTTAAAACTAGAAGACTTATTTTTTTATTTTCTTTTAATTTAAAATGTTCAAACCAATCCAAAGAGGAGGAAAAAGAGTCAGAGATATGCCAATGTTCAATGTTAGGAGTTTCCCAAGAATACCAAGCTCATAGTCTTAACATAGAGGTAGAGAACCTGGTGTAGATCCTCACAGGCACTGTGCTTGCCACTTCAGACTCTGATGTGTATCCCACTCTAAAGTGAATATTCACTTTAACAGATAAGCCTGTCAAGGAAGAGAATACTTGGACAAAACTGCCAGGTGTGAAACTGCATTGTGTATGGCAAACAAACAAGTGTTTTGCCAAAGGATAATGCTTTTATATGTTTGTTTATTGGTATTTAAGAAGTAAATAAAATGAAAACTTTTCTCTTTAAAAAACAATGTGCATGATAAATACCTTTGATACTTCTTACACATCCCTTGTGAGGAGCAAACTATTTTGTGACACACAGACAGACACACAGACACACAGACACACACACACACACACACACACACACACACACATACACACGTATAGATACTTTTCTAAGTCTGTCATGAAGTCTAAGGAGCATAATGATGCTGATCAACTACTTCTACCATAAAAAGAATAAGCATAATAGAGATAAAACTTAATTTCTCATGACATATTTAAACAATTTAAAGACTTTTGCATATGTCTTGAGAAAGAATCATCTCTCCCACAGTAATTAGGCTGAAGTTTTTTAAAAGTCAAACAACAAAACAGTAAACCCCTTTGAAATAAAATAGCAATTTCTCATACGATTGGCTGAGTTATAATAAAAGTATATGTCCTAGTCTCAAGGAACATTGACAAAAAATAGGATCTAGTAACTTAAGGTGGGAATTATGGGCAGACTCTGTGGAGACTGAAAATACTGATCTCTGAGATTCTCTTGGGTTATTTTGACTAATGTAAGTTTTGTCTCTGTCCTATGCATTACTCAGTCTTGCCAGGGTAAATAATCTACTGTCTATCAAACCAGCAATGAGGTTCTCTGAATGGGATACAAAGCAAAATTATGCTGATCCATCACATACACACACACACACACACACACACACACATACACACACACAACATATGTATACATATATACATATTATTTACTATATTCATATATGTGTGTGCATATACATGTATGTATATGTGGAGTATATATCTCCCAGTGTGTGTGCATGCATAATCATGCACACAAGTGATATATGCATGTATACAAATATATGTGGTTGTATGCACATATGCATGAAGTTGCATTTACAGAGACCAGATGTTAATGTAAGCTCTTTTGCCATAGCTCTTCACTTCATTTTTTAAACAAAGAATTATTCCCTGATGCAGGAGGTCAATGGTGGGCTAGCATGACAAGGCAGTGGACATCAAATATCTACCAGTTTCTGTCTCTCTAGAATTTTGGATTATAGACACATGCAAATACAGGCATTCCACAGTTGATGGGAGCCAAGCTCAGGAATTCATTTTTATGTGGGAAGTACTAGGTCAACTTTCTATGTAGAATATTTTATTGCTCTTTTATGTCATATTTTATAGTGGTAACTACAGATATTCAACTGAATAATTGACATATAACAAATCTAATTGCATTTCACACTAGCAGTGGGTGGGTAACAGCACTAAACTTCCAAAAGGCAACAAAGTATGTATAGCAACCATATAGGAAAACACAGGAAATTAAATCATTGAGATGACTGATTCATCATATTATTTCTAGAAGTAAAGTAGATAGAGAAGTTACTAAATGTATGCTCATGTAAATAAGCAAGAAATTTTCAGGACAAATTAATTGAAGGCCGCTTTGAGTCACAGTGACAGAAAATCATGACTCTTCAACAAATTGAGTCACTTTCTAGGTCCAAAATACTGAATGTAAGAGAAACTAGGTTCTATTAAGGAAGCACTTTTTATAATACTTGTTTCACTATTAATATTTATCCTCAAAGAGACCTATTATTCAGGTAATTGTACATTGGTAAAATACAATAAACAGACCTCTGAAAGCCTGCTATGGACTGGCAATGATTCATCATTAATTACAGATGACTACACATAGCATTGTAGCCTCCTAGTTGATGCAAAACCATAAGGTCAGTGGCAGTTTAGTCAATATCTGACTAATAGTGGGTTCACACAGTCTTCAAACTCATCCCGTGGTTATTTCTACAGTTATGGAATGCATAATTTGTGTACATACACTTTGAATTTGAAAAATTATGTTGGTTCCCTGACCTATTTTTGGAACAGCTAAGTAGAAGGCAATAAAACAAAATCTATGAATGAAAATAGTGAACCATAAACCACCTTTTTCCATAGAAAGTTTACATAAATTAGCATCATCATTAATGACCTGAATCATAGTTTTTACCATGTATCCATTTATTTCTATTTATCTTATACATAAAATGGATGGAGAATGATAAATGATTATACTGAACTTAATCAAATAGTGACTCCAGTTGAATCTCTTCTATTACATGTGGTTACTAAAGAGATTAACATATCATAGCATATCTGACATGTATCTTCTAATCTTGCAAATGCACTGTTTTCTTTATTCCTGTCCATGAGCAAATAAGCAATTTGCTTTCAGATGAAAAGACTAGACAATCTCAAGAATATAGTAATTCTCTAGTCCTGTATCACAACTAACTTCATATAGATATTGTTCCTCCATGTCTTCGACAGGATATTACAGTGGTCAATCATATTGATGATATTAGGTTGACTCAGCCAAGTAAACAAAGGTAACCACTATTATTTACTCATTGATAAATCCCATGAGTGTCAAGAGGAGGGGAAGAAGCCAATAAAAACCCAAATACCATCTACAACTAAAATTCCTGGAGTTTCAGTGATGTTCAGCATTTAAATATTCTTTTTCTTTTTACGGTGAAGAATAAATTGTTGCATATGGGACTAACTACCATCAAGAAGAAACTGCAGCATTGAAAAGAATTATTTGCCTTTTGAAGGCAGCACATGTCTCAATTTTGGGTGTTACTATCCTCAATAAGCCAAGAGACTCTAGATGTTTCTGTATTGTCATATAGGCCCAGAAATAGAAAAGGCTCTGTAGCATATCCAGCCCACATCATACAGCAGACCTGGTAGAATTTGAGGTGCTAATGATAGTTAGCAATGCTATTCAGTGGGTCTAATCAACTTCTATAGGGAAATACAAGTTGAGGCCAGTGGAATTTGTGAATAAGGTTTGGCCATCATGTATAGAAAACTAATCTCTCTTAAATAGACAGTTCTTGATCTTGAAGGAAACCAGACATCTGAAATTAAGAAAACAAACCACCAGGTCAACATGCAATTAAAGATGCCCCTTGTGAGCTCTGTGTTACCTGATCCACTAAGCTGCAACAGTGGATAAACACATCATCAAATATAAGTACTATACATGATATGATCTCAGGAGAATATGCAGTGAGTTGCATGAAGAATATTCAAATGTCTCTTGTGCCTTCTCCTGCTATGATGCCTTCTGTCACTATTGATGCATCTATGACTTCAGGAGATAAGCCTTATGATTAGTTTACTGAGGAAGGAGAGATTAGTACCTAATTAATAGATGATACTACGTGCTCTGCAGGCACCACCCAGAAGTAGAGAATGATGGGATTATAGCCTCTTTTTAGGACAATCTTGTGCCAGGAGTCATCCTCACTTAGATCTGAATGCCAAGAACTCTCCACACCAGGAGCCATCCCCACCTGGCTCTCAATGCCAGGAGACCTCGATACCAGGAGTCATTCTCACTTAGATCTCCATGCCAGGAACTATTCCTATGTAAATCTCAAAACCCCCTCCTTTTGAAGTTCATCTGTAGATAGGTTACTATAGCAACCCCTTTCCACTTCACCGCCTCATGACCCCCTTTTATCATGCCAGAATTCCAACAGCAATAACTAGCTTTACCAAAAATTATGAGAAACTGTTTCTTAGAAATGATGCCAACCCCCTGAGATTGTTCCCCCTTTACCCGTCCCAAACCTTGTATGCTTCCCTTTATATTGACTTGTGTAAAAATTAAAGTTTGACAGCTTGATCAGGATTAGACAGGCTGTCTGGCCTCTATTGTATTGTCGCCCGATCGCCTTTCTTCTAGGTGGCTTAAGGAACCCTGTTGACTGTCCTGCGGGTCAGGACAATCTTGAAAGGCATCAATGAAGTGAAATCAAGACACCAGGCAGAATATGACACTGGCCCATATATTTTTCTTGGAAGGAAAAAATATCAAGTATGTGATTACATATTGATTTAAGAATTGTAGTTAATTGTACAGCTGTGTGGTTCAGGACATAAAGAAATGTGAAAATATTTGTGTTCTGTATAAATTCTCACCAAAAGGTAACCTCAGCACAGAAAGACTTCTTTGCGATCCCTAATTGCCCTATGGGCATATAAGCAAAGTTGACAAGGTGGCAGGCAACATAGACTTCCACTCAGCAAAGCTGAACTGATAGATACTTCTGAGTGCCAATAGCAAAGACTATAACTAAGCCCCTAATATGGAACTGTGTTTCAGGGTGATCAGTGAAATGGTAAAGGTTGATTGTACTGGACTCCCTCCACCATTGAAGTATTTTGTCCTTATTTTAAAATATATTTAGCCGGGCATTAGTGGCACACACCTGTAATCCTATGGGAGGCAGAGGCAAATGGATTTCTGAGTTCGAGGCCAGCCTGGTCTACAGAGTGAGTTCCAGGACAGCCAGGGCTGTACAGAGAAACCCTGTCTCGAAAAAAAAAAATTCAAAAAAACCAAAAAAAAAAAAAAAAAAAAAAAGCAAAATACATTTAAATCTGGCATGTGTTTGCATTTCCTGTATGCAATGCTCCTACAGGACTACTATCCATGGACTGACACTTCTGCAGGTAAAAAAGAAAGATTTTTTTTTTGAGGTGCCCATTAAGAGTAGAGAAAATGTGAAATGAATAGCTAAAACTGATAGCCCAAAATACTAGTACCATATAGGAGCCTTTCAAGTCTTCAGGTTGAGGTTGGGTCTGCTGTGGCTACCAGCTTAAATGGCTAACCATCTAAAGGGTTCTCTACCACTATATAGATGCCTGTCACAGGACTATACAGTTCCTATTGTAGCTGTCAGTCTAGTGAATCATCTTTTATATTATGCATATTGTACTAGTTCTGACTCTCTAGAAAATCATGTCCAATACATTCCAACAAGCTTACTGAAAATGCTGAAAGTCTGTATGGAAAAGAGGACATTTTGAACATCATGTTTATCTTTTGATTTCAAATTTTAATAGAAAATTCATCAGGCCCTTTTTATGGTGAATAAGCTGTAGAAATAAATGATTCATTTAAGTAAGAAGACTTTTCTCCCTGTTAGGTATCAAAAGAAAACCCTAATCAATTTTTCTTCATATAACAGAGTACCTCAAACTTTCTTTGGTGTTGAAAGAGTACATTTACTTTTCTCTATGTTTGAAGATATTTATTGTAAGAATGGGGGGAAAGTAGATATGTATTATACAATTTCAGAAAATTCAATCATCATATTATAAAACATATAGAAATGCAATCAATGTAAAATAAACAAAAGCTGACTGTATATTTATTTATTACAGGGGGCATACACAGAGTCCTGAGGCTTTGTAGACAAAGAAAACTTTGCATGAGTGGTTTTGTTCCTCCCTCCATGTGAGTTCCAGGGATCAAATTCCAGTTTCAAGACTTTGCAGCAGGCACCTCTCTACCTGCTGGGCAATCCTTTTGTTTTTTTTTAAATTAGATATTTTCTTTATTTACATTTCAAATGTTATCCCCATTCCTGGTTTCCCTTCCAAATGGGCAATTACTTTTACTCTTAGATGATAATAATGGATTTAGCTAGGCTTGAGCTGAACTAGGAAGAAAAGGTGTGCTGTATTTTCATTACTCATTGGATTTTATTATTGTTCTTTAAAGATACCTTAGACCTTAAATGTTCCCCATAACCCTCATAGTTTAAGATATGTCCTTAAAATCCCAGGCAATGAGTATTATCTAAATATAGAAGATGCCAGGATACTGGTAATGAGGTAAGTTGTACACAATTTTAAGAGTACCTGTGCCACTCTTGCATACATATCTAGGATAAAGTCCCATAGCCTTGGAATAATATAATACTATTTTGATGCATGCAATGTCACTAGTCCAAGATCACTTGTATGTTAAAGGTACTACTTGAAAAGGACTGAAACAACAGAGTGTATCAATATCTGTAGAACAGAAAGTAGTATTAATTAGATCTTTGTGTATATATAGTAGGAAGGTAGAAATGTGGGGTTTATTTTTGCATCAATTCTCAGATGTACATAAAATATTTAGTAGTAAGTGCATCCATCTGCATCCAAGTATAAATATACATTACACATATCTATTTAGAAGTATGTGCAATATAGTGTTATTGCATATATAAAACTGTATTATGAAGGTCAATTTAGAAAATAATAAAAACAAGATAAATCATGAGGATTCTATTAGCCATTTTAATGAGGTTGGATCTTATGAGTAGCTAGAGGAAAGAATTTCAAATAAAATTATTTATTCAGTGTTGTGGCTCTGATGTTTTTCTATGGCCTTTGCTGAGTTTTAATATTAATATACACACCTGAGGCCAGTTATGGGTCAGAACAGTAATTCAGGAAGAAGATAATATAGCTTTGACTGTGCTGACAGTCAGGGCTATGACTACAAACACATACACAGGAAATATTTGTGAAGTGAAAATGGAAATACATTAAGATTATTTGAATAAGCATGTATAAGAAATAAAGAGAAAACTGAAAATTGTTCTCTAGCAAGGTAAAGAGTCGGAAATGAAAAGCAAATGCGGAGGAGAGAGTAGCCAGTTTAAGTTGAAGAGTGATGAATCTTAAGTTGTTAATTGAACAGATGAGAACAGAGGCCTGAAATGCATAGTAAAATCAGGAATGAAGATACACCACAAGTCAAGATAGAATATGTAGCCTAAGTTAATAATGGAATCTCTGGGATGCCAACTGTTAAGGTCTATACAGTAAATGTATGTAAAAATTTTATAAGTAAAGTTCAGAGTCTGATGAAAATTAAAGAATATTTTGTCTTAGAAACTTCTCACCAGACAAGGAGCAGAGACATGAAATTTTATGCTGAAGACTTTAATTATTCACAGATTAACAGGTTTCATTTCTTCAGAGAAAGAAATAACATTCACATTTACCACAGTAACAGTGTCATGCCTCATCTTGAGACTAAGGACCCCTCCTGAGTTACGGATCCTCATATATGTCCTGCAAAGCTCCACTGCCATGCCTTGCTCTATTACTTAGACCCAAGGTGCTCTCACAGATCATTCTCATCAGCATCACACTGCAAATACATATGTTAAAGAACACTTGCTTCTGAAGTCACTACAAAGAACATCTTTTGATAATTTCAAGGAAAAAATAAATTATAAACTGCCATGTCACCTTATCTGAATTTATCTCCCTTTTGGACTTCAGCCTTGAGTTACAGCAATGCTGGAACATTTTTACTGATAGCGGAAATAGAGTACATATTTTTTGAGTATTTTATATTCAAGAGTAGCATTATCTCCTGTATTTTATTTTACACATAGTATGATATCCATAAGTATATGCTGAGTGACTGTGAAAATAAGTAGAAATTTTTAAAATTCAAAACAGATGGTGTCAAATGAGGTTTTAATATTATTTCTCTTCAAATAAAAAATTAAGGTAAAACAATTTATACAAATATAAATTAATACATTATACCTTATCTAGTACATTGTAATTGAATTATTTGTAACTGTGAAAACATTACAACAATCACAAAATCAATTGTTTTCACCGTATCATGTATAATCCCTTGTTCAAAGTCAACTCAAAGACAAAAACAACCACTATTCAATTTCTTGTTTTTATTAACTGTGAGAGATTAGAAGGTGGCAATTTCTAAGTTTTCTCTAATTTCTTAGCTCATTTATCATTTGTATAAAGGACAGCAATTGATTTTTTTTTTAGTTAACTGTGTATCCATCTGGAGTTCTCTGATAAAATATTTGATTCCTTTATATATATACTATCATATGATTTCTGAATAGCGATACTTTTAATTCTTTCTTTCCAATTTCTATACTTTTGATTTAATTTTCGTATTGCTCTATGGGTGAATCTTGAGAATATCATCAAGAATGAGATAACACAAAGCCAGAAAGACAAGAATGGTGTGTACTAGCTTATAAGAGGACATTAGCATTAAGTACAGGTTAAAGCTATAATCCTCAGACCGAAAGAAATTTGATAATAAGGAGGTCCCAAGGAGGAGGCATAAATATCACTCAGAAAGAGAAACAAAATAGTTGCAGGTGGACAGAGAGAGGGAACTGGGTAAAAGAGGGAGTGAGGAAGCAAACTGGGGTAGTAATCATATGTGAGGAGAAGGGGGACAAGAGAGGACTGGGAGGACTGGAAATCAGTTGGGGACATCTTTGGGACTACTTAGAAGTCTTAGCTAACAAAATAGGGAGTCTATTCATGTGACCCTAGCTGAGATTCCTGAGCTTCCTACCAGAGGGAGACACAGAGACAAGATGAATAGGGATAAAGATGGAGCAGAGACTGAGGGAACAACCAACCAATGACTTCCTCAATTTGAAACCCAAACCCATATGTGAGAGCTAACCCCTGATGCTGTTTAAGATATTCTGCTATGTTTACAGACAAGAACCTAATATAACTCTTTTTTGAGAGGCTTTATCTAGCCCCAGTTAGAGTCACATTCAGAGACCCACAGCCAAATATTAGGCTGATCTTGGGAAGTCTTGTGGAAGAGTAGGGAACAGAATTGAGCTAGCCAGAAGGGTCAAGAACACCAAAAGAATACCTACAAAGTCAAATAACCAGGGACCATAGGGGCTCAGAGACCAGGCTACCAGCCAGGCAGCATGTAGGGACTAGATATAGATCACTTATACATCTGTGGCAAATTTTCAGCTTGTTATTCATATGGGTCACTTAACAAGTAGAGCAGAGACTATTTTGGTCTCTGTTCCCTGCCATTGGATCCCGTTCCCCTATTCTGGACTGCCTGGTTGGGCCCAGAGGGAGAGGATATGTCTAGTCCTGCTAGTACGGATGTCCTAGGCTGGGGTGGTGCCCAAGGGGGCTCCCTTTCTCTGGAAAGAAGGGGCTGGGGCCACAGGGAGAGACATCTGTAAGAGTAAGACTAGGAGAAAGGGGAGGAGGACTATGATCATGATATAAAGTAAATTTTAAAAAAATAATTTTTGAAAAGAAAGCCTCAATCCATGCATGTACCCAATGTCAGTAGTTCAATATTTGCTTCTTTCTGTAGACATAAAGAAACTTGTCCCCATCACTAATTACCCAAAGAGGATTATGTAATCAAATTACACAAGAACGCATCTACTGTTTTCTGGACACAGTGTTGGTGTCACTTTTAGCTACAGATATAAATGCAGCATGATTTCATCTTCCGTCCTGCTTTTAAATTTGTCAATAACTTTATCTTATTGACAGAATGTGAGACCCAAATACCAATGTCCAGATTAACAACTTTGTGTTATTGTCTGTTAATATCTGCAGCCTATTCATAACACTAACATCTCTTATTATTTCCAGAAACACAATACTAATGAGTCATGCCACCACCTGACTAATACAGATGTACACACTCACAGCCAACCATCATATGGAGCCTGGGGACCCTAATGGAAGAGCTAGGGGAAGGACTGTTAGAGCTGAAGGGGATTGCAACCCCATAGGAAGAACATTATCAACTAACCAGACCTCCCAGAGCTCCCAGAGACAAAACCAACTAAAGAGTATACATGAACAGATCCATGGCTCCAGCTACACATGGGTAGCAGACAATGGCCTTATCTGGCATCAATGAGAGGGGAGGCCATTGATGCTGTGAAGGCTTGATATCTCAGCATAGGGGCATACTAGAGTGGTGAGGGGAGAGTATGTGGGTAGAGAAGCAGCCTCATAGAGGCAAAGAAGAACAGGAATATGTTGGGGGTATTGTGGAGGGAAATCTGGGAAGGGAGACAACATTTAAAATATAAATAAATAAAAATAATTTTAAAAGATGATACAACATAAAGCTACTTTAATTTAGGTTTCTGTCAGCTATGGTTAAATTACATCAATTAAACATAATGTGATATACCTACATAACATCATACAACCATATATAAGAATATATAAATTTATAGATGTAAATCAACTAATAGTAGTATATGGAATATATTAATGAATGTGGTACACATATTTATACATATAATGATAGAAGAAGCATGTAAATTAATGCCATGCATATTTTATTAGTTTTACAATTTTATGTATGTTTTGTTCTTATACATATATAGTGCAATTTTTATTAGTATTCATATTGTCGCAAATGTATAATTAAAACAGACTTATTAAATATTCTTATGAGTTGCTTTTAAAGACATTGTTAGAATTACTGTTTTCCCTTGCAACTTCCCATTTTGCTTTTCAAAACACAACTTCCCTATGTCAGCATCTCATGGAACATATTTCTTATTCATATAATATTTTCATACAAAATGAACATACTATGTGAGTATTCTTGGACAATTTTTAATTTATTCAATACTTAGTTTTTCAAAGCTGTGTGTTGAATCCAAAAGCTCTATGGATAAATGAAATCATACTGCATTTAAGCAGGATACTTAAAAAATTTTTCAAAAATTGTATTTCAATTTAGATATAGTAACAAACATTAATTTATAGATATAGTGGGCTAAAACTGATTGCAATAGTGAACTAACAAAACTTTGTTAATGTAGATATGATAATAATCATGCAAAGTTTGATTTTGTGTTAGTGAAATGGCAAAATCAGCAAGCACAGCTTCTCTCAATGCACTACACAGACAGTAGTTAAAAGCTTCAGGATCAAGTTTTACTCATATCAGCTTTTTTTTTTTTTCAGCTGTGTTTACCTTTTTTTGTTGAGGCAGCAGCAATCTCTTCCTTGGCTTGTTCAGCTTCTGCAAATTCAGTTATTTAAAGAATAAGCAATGGCTATCAGAGTCTTCAGAACAATAGCATATATAGAACAATATATAGAGCATATATAAGAACAATAGTATTATAGTCAGACTAAAATGCATTTAATCAAAACATGAAATGCATATAGTACCTGAGACACACCGAGAGCAGTGGGGAAGTGAGAGGAGAGAGAAAAAAAAACATTTATTTCATGTTTTGTTTTTTGATAAATGAAGTCTATGTAAACTCCTTTCCATGGTATAACTTTATGATATCAAAATTGTATTCTTATGTATTCATGGTGCTGATAAAACATGTCTTATTACACAAAAATAGCTGTTAAAGTATCAGTATTTAATCACAGTCTGATTTATGAATTTTGGGAAAGACCTTATAAAGGCCTTCTTTGTTCAGTTTTTTATTAGGTAGATGGTCAAGAATATTTGGCGTAGGAAGCTGAGTGTGAGCAGTATTAAATATTAGTCACAATATTATTATTTTAAAAAAATATTTGCATTGCTTCTTTAAGAAATAGTAGTAATTTAAAAGCCAAAACCTTTGTCATGTGGGGCACTTATTTGAATATCTAATAAAGAAAATAAGAAAGCTTCACTAAATATAAATGATGGAATCTGAACCTAGGACAAAATATTTCATTGTGAAGTAAAAATAGGTGAAGCTTTCTGCAGTTTAAAGAGGGAAGAGAAAGCATTGATATGGTAATATATTTTTGTAATGCTTCTCTTCTCATTTTATAAACATTTCATTAGTTGAGGTAATGTTTATTCTCATATATTTATACATACTACTTGTTATAGTATCTATTGATGGAGCATACAAAATACAGAATCTTTTTAAATGTACAGCTTATATGCTTTCCTAGAGGGTTTTAAACCTCTGCTTGTGTTTCAAGAAAATGCCTTTATACTTCTCTACACACATATTTTAATGGACTTTTCTCATCTGGGATGATGGCACTCCCTTTAAGAGCCAAACACACCCTAACATAAAGTTCCATACTAGACATAAGAAGTCCTATTTTGAGTTGTTGGCCAGAGCTATCTACTAAGTAGGTCCCTAAATATACAACCTATTGCTCATGTCATTGGCTACAGCCCAGAAGTTAAAGCTAAGTTACTACTGCTGAAGATAGTATGCACTTCAGAAACAGGGTCCAGAGGCCCCTGAGCTAAAATTTACCAAAATGCTCCTCCCTGCTCTAGATTCCATAGTACCAAGAGGACCTTTCAAGCTTCCAAAGGAGAGAAGCAATGAACTGTTCTACCCAGCTATGATACCTATGAATCATGTCAATGATCATCATGCCCTACAACTGTACAGATTGGACATACTGCTCTTTCAATAAGAGACATACCATGTCTAGTACTGGAAACCTAGTTAACTTTTCTTATGAAGTCATGGTTCCTGCAAGAGCCTCTACAAATACTAATTTAGTAAACCAGAATAAGGCTATATTCCTTGTTCTTCCAGAAATACTTCAATGGCTTTCAAACAATATTCCATTCTCTTTGTATAAATTGCTACTGTTCTTTCAATGATAAATACCTAAATTCAAAATTTCCTTACTCTTTCTTCAGCTCCTTATCTGGGCTGCTCCCCAATACTTCCAAGGCACATTTTAGTAGTGGGAGACCTCACACATATCAGGACACTGAAGTTAGATTAATCAACCTAATGTTGGCCAAACATATGAAAATATGTGCAGGACTAAAATCGGAGGATGAAAAGTGTTTGTTAGCATTTTAAATGAATAATAAAGACAAAAGTTCAGTTTTGTCTGGCCTAAGGTAAATGTTTTGTTAATAACTCAATTGACTGGAGGTTATTTGTAGATTGTGTAAACTATGTGACCTACATCCTAAATTACTCAATGTGGAAATCATTAACTACAGTAGTGTTTCTAAAGATCATCAAGAGCTCTGTGTATAACCATTCACAATAAAATAGAGATTATGCCAGCATATTTTTAGTAAGTACTGTGAACATAATGTCCTTTTGAATAACCACTATGGATAGTATTACATTTGTTACTTAATCTATACTCCAAAACTCCAACTGTCTTGCCATCTTCTATAACTAGTTATAGAGATAGCTACTTATATTATCAACCACAATACCATTCTATTCAATGTTAAAAGTGGCACATTTAAGTGAATACAAGGGTGAAAATGGGTGTTTGGACACATTTCTGGCTTTGCTTGAATAGAGAAAAGAATCTATCAATTTGGAGACGTTCTAAATCTAGATTTGGCATTTATGCCTCTTTGAGGACTCTTTCTCCATCAAATTCACTTCATGACATTGTAGGGGTACTAAGAAGCCTTAATTAAAATTGTATCATTGAAACATGGAGGGGTTCTATTTTCCTCAGGTCTATAATACCCATGAGAACCTTTGCTTCAAACCAATGAATGTTTTCTTCTACAGCGATATTAACTATTTTACAGGAACTGAGGTAAATGGTTCCTTCCTCCTAGTATAATCTACTTTCTAACTATGATTTCAGTGTTAACAAACAATAGTTTTTTATGAATTTCTCATTTCTCTTTCCAGTCAATCCTAACTCTCCTTTTAAATTCAATGCATTGAATCACATCCATACTTGATTAGTGTTAATTTATCTGTATATCTAACTGTCTTACATACCATTGTGATTTGAAATAATAGAAACCATATTACAGATGATCAGGTAATACCTACAAATTGCAAAATACAATATGGACAAGTTAAAGCATTTTTAAAACTATCCATAGTATGAAACTTTCACCTTAGGCATTAATCTTTTAGTTGTTGATGGTCTATAATAACTGTGTAAAATCTGTTACATTTAATGATTTCAATATTAAAAGGCCAGTTCTTAGATAAATATGTAACTTATGAAATATTTTAAATTAAATTTGTAGTGAATAATAATATTTATGTCAAGCTCAATGCTCTCAATTGTATAAAGGGTTGAGTATTACCTCTTTAAATTTTAAGTTGGGTTTAAGTAATTTGACAAGCTAGTTTAATGGTTTACTGCAAAAGATGCATATCTCTTCAAAATGTGATTGGACAGTGTTTTACAGATGGATATAATTCCAGACTTTTTTCTTGTAGATAAATATTTTATCTGTGTCATATTTCCTCATGAGAAATGTTAAATTTCAGAATAATTTTCGATATAAAGCTTTCTATTAGTGATACAAAATTGTCAGTTTCATTTTGTACATTTTCTTGATTATTCATTTCCATGGCTTAGCATATTAAAACAATCTGTGGTACAAAGTTGCAGTTAGCCTTACATTCAACTTTTAACTCCAGCTTTGTATGAAAATATAGACAGAATTATAGGTAATGAATAACTATTTTTTATTCTTTAAATGTTTTGTGTTTGTATGTATGTATAAGTATATATGTATGACTCTGTGTGTGTATATGTAGGTATGTGCATGTTCATGGTTTTGTATACACGTGGATGGCAAATAAGGACATTGGAAGCTCGGGAACTGGAGTTATAAGCAACTGTAAACCATCATGAGTGTTGGAAATTCGAAAACTCAATTCTTGTGGAAGAGCAGCAAAGAGCAGCAAGTATTCTAACTGATGAATTAGCTCTCTAGTCCTAATCTAAATTGTTTGAGAGTGGCTAAGTTAGTGAGCATGGAGAGGAAGCATGGGATGGGGGGTTTCAGAGGGGAAAAAAGAAAAGGGGATAACATTTTAAATGTAAACAAATATTTAATAAAACATGTAAAAACTGAAGGTTTTTTAATGTCTTTGTGACAATTGTAACTGTAATGTTCTATTTTTAAATAATATCAAGCTAACTAATACTTTCCAATTATTCTGTGATATATCCATCAACAATATACTGTTTCAAAATAAACCATAGAGCTCCTTTATGTATTAGCACCAGGGTCAATATGCATGCACCTTAACCCAAAACAGAATCATAAATATTTTCTATATTGTGTGTTTCTTATATTCTACCATTAATCTTATATATAAAGCATAAGAAAATTAGTTATAAGGAAATGACTTATTTACTTAAATATTTATTAATAAGTGTTTTATTAATAACTATTGAAATAATTATATTTTATCTAATCAAAAAAAAATAAGCAAAAAAATTCAGCATTTTTCTCTAAGCATGAGAGCTGCCACTGATGTATCTATCATGATAACTCTGTTACCAGAAAAAAATAATTTGAGCATACAAACATTAAAAAAGAATTGGAACTCTACAAAAAAATTTAATAAAGTTTTAAGATGTCATTCATTAAAAAGGAAACTTTTATAGTAGACAAAGCTACTTATTGGGATCCTTCAGTAATTAATTAGAAAATACATAAAACAATAAAACTACGTTTAATTCTGTGAGAGGTGAATTTAGAAATTACAATCTAAGTAAGTCAAAACTCATAAATTTAAACTCTCTAGACAAATTTTTATAAGAAACACACACACAGAAAAGAATATGAATTATTTTGTATGTTATTTCACAGTAACAATTCATCTTGTAGAAATGCAGACAAGTGGGATTAAAAAAATCAGGATTAAGAAAGTCTACAGAAGAACATGTAAGCTAGTAGGCTGCTAAACCATGCTATTCTTAGCAAGCTTTGTTCAACATACTTGCTTTTATCTGTTTTTCACTTGAAGCTGCAATGACAAGAGAGAAACAGGTCTTCATTAATTAGTAGTCTATGTTCATTAAAAATAACTTTGAGGCTTTCTTAGAAAGACAGAAAGTATAATATTGGAAACTGAAGCAAATTATATCTGGAAAGAAAATGTAGCTTTGCAACTTTCTTTGCTATGCTCTCAGGTGGACTACAAAGCCCACAGACTTGTCAGGAGAGTCTAAGAATCTTTCAATACTGCTCATGCTTCTTTTACAGGTCTTCAGTAGTTATCAAGTAGCCTGATTGCTGACATGTTTAGAGAAGTGCATTTTCCAGATTGCTCCTAAAGTATAAATTAAGTTGATAAATGATACAGTAACATCACTTTAAAAAATTATCTGATAGCTTGCTCCGGTGAAATGGAGCTTACGTTCCAGTCCTGAGGC
This sequence comes from Apodemus sylvaticus, assembly GCF_947179515.1. NCBI lineage: Eukaryota > Metazoa > Chordata > Mammalia > Rodentia > Muridae > Apodemus > Apodemus sylvaticus. Next base: position 497,310 of record NC_067494.1, read on the forward strand.
CTCTGGCCAGAGCCTTCAGATCTCCGCTTCGGGATCCAGAGCAGCCTGGGCTGCAACACCACATCTCCAGGTCCTGCAAGAGGCCAGAGGGGCACCTGGGAGGCCAGCTGGGAGGAGTCAGTGTGTGATCTGGTGAGTCCAGCAGGCACCTGCAGGACCCTTCAGGTGTCTGCTTTGGGATCTGAACAGCCTGGGCCACAGCACCCTGTCTCCAGGCAGTGCAGGAGGTCAGCTGTGCATTAGAGGCCACCTAGGAAGAGGCAGCTTACACTGGTGAGTCCAGCATTGACAAGACCAACTAATACCAGTGAGAACTAGATGGCAAAAGGCAAACGCAGGAATGTCATTAACAGAAATCAAGGCAATATGGCAGCATCTGAACCATATGAATTCTCCTTTAACAGCATGTCCTGGATACCCCATCACACCAGAAAAAAAGATTTGGATTTAAAATCACTGGTCATGATGCTAGTAGAGGAACACATGAAAAACATACTTAAAGAAATTCAGGAGAAAATGGATCAAAAGTTAGAAGTCCTTACAAGGGAAACACAAAAATCATTGAAAAAAATTCAGGAGAATACAAAAGCCAATAAGGAAGAAACACAAAAATCACTTCAAGAAATACAGGAGAACTTTGGTCAACAGGCTGAGGTCATGAAAGAGGAAACACAAAAATCTCTTAAAGAGTTACAGGAAAGCAAAAACAAGCAAGTGAAGGAGCTAAGCAAAACTATCCAGGATGTAAAATCAGAAGTAGAAACAACTAAGAAAACTCAAAGGGAGACAACTTTGGAGATAGAAAACCTTGGGAAGAAATCAGGGTACATAGATGCAAATATCAACAACAGAATACAAGAGATAGAAGAAAGAATCTCAGATGCTGAAGATACCATAGAAATCATGGACTCAACAGTTAAAGAAAATGCAAAATGCAAAAAGCTTGTAACCCAAAACATCCAGGAAATCCAGGACACAATGAGATGACCAAACCTAAGGATTATTGGCATAGATGAGAGTGAAGATTTACAACTTAAAGGGCCAGCAAATATCTTCAATAAAATTATGGAAGAAAACTTCCCTAACCTAAAGAGAGAGATGCCCATGAATATACAAGAAGCCTACAGAACTCCAAACAGACTGGACCAGAACAGAAATACTTCCCGTCACATAATAATCAAAACACCAAATATACTAAACAAAGAAAGAATATTAAAGGCAGTAAGAGAAAAAGGCCAAGTAACATATTAAGGAAGACCTATCAGAATCACTCCAGATTTCTCACCTGAGACTATGAAAGCTAGAAGATCCTGGGCAGATCTCATGTAGACTCTAAGAGAACACAAATGCCAGCCAAAACTACTATACCCAGCAAAACTCTCAATCACCATAGATGGAGAAACTAAGATATTCCATGACAAAACAAAGTTTACCCAACATCTATCCACAAACCCAGCCCTACAAAGGATAATAGGAGAAAAACACAATACAAGGAGGGAAACTTCACCCTGGATAAAGCAAGATAGTAACCTTCTTTCATCAAACCCAAAAGAAGTTAACCAATCAAATTTTAAAAATAACATCAAAAATGACAGGAAGTAATAATCACTATTCCTTAATATCTCTTAACATCAATGGACTCAATAAAAAGACATAGACTAACCGACTGGATATGTAAACAGGACCCTACATTTTGCTGCATACAGGAAACACACCTCAGGGTCAAAGACAACACTACCTTAGAGTAAAAGGTTGGAAGACAATTTTACAAGCAAATGGTCTAAGGAAACAAGCTGGAGTAGCCATTCTAATGTCAGATAAAATTGACTTTCAACACAAAGTCATCAAAAGAGACTCTGAGGGACACTTCTTGCTCGTCAAAGGAAAAACACAACAAGAAGAACTCTCAATCCTGAACATCTATGCTCCAAATGCAAGGGCACCCTCATTCATAAAAGAAACTTTATTAAAGCTCAAAGAACACATTGCACCTAAGACAATAATTGTGGGTGACTTCAACACTGCACTTTCCACAATGAACTGATCAGGAAAACAAAAACTGAGCAGGGACACAGTGAAACTAATTGAAGCTTAGGACCAATTAGATTAAACAGATATATATATATATATATATATATATATATATATATATATATATATATATATATATAACATTCTATCATAAAGCAAAAGAATATAACTTTTTCTCAGCACCTCATGGTACCTTCAGCGAAATCAACCATTTAATTGGTCACAAGACAGACCTCAACAAATATAAGAAGATCGAACTAATCCCATGCCTCCTATCAGATCTCTATGGAGTAAAAGTGGTTTTTCAATAGCAACAAAAACAACAGAAAACCCACTTACATGTGGAAACTGAACAATATTCTACTCAATCATACATTGGTCAAGGAAGAAATAAAGAAAGAAATTACAGACATTTTAGAACTTAATGAAAATGAAGACACAACATACCCAAATCTATGGGACACAATGAAAGTAGTGCTAAGAGGAAAGCTCATAGCCCTGAGTGCCTCCAAAAAGAAAATGGAGAGAGCATACACTAACAGCTTAATGACACACCTAAAAGCCCTGGAACAAAAAGAAGCTATTTCACCCAGAAGGAGTAGAAGGCAGGAAATCATCAAACAAATGTCCGAAATGAATCAAGTAGAAACAAAGAGAACCATACAAAGAATCAACAAAACTCGGAGCTGGTTCTTTGAGAAAATTAACAAGATAGATAAACCCTTAGCCAGACAAACCAAAGGGTACAAAGACAGTATCCAGATTAACAAACTTAGAAATGAAAAGGGAGATATAACAACAGAAACTGAGGAAATTCAAAAAAATCATTAGATCCTACTACAAAAGCCTATACTCAACACAACTGGAGAATCTGAAGGAAATGGACAGTTTCCTAGACAGATATCTGACACCAAAGCTAAATCAGGATCAAATAGATCATCTAAACAGTCCCATAACACCCGAAGAAATGAAAAGGGTCATAGAAAGTCTCCCAACCAAAAAAAGCACGGGACCAGATGGCTTCAGTGCACAGTTCTATCAGACTTTCATAGAAGACCTAACACCAATACTCTTCAAACTATTCCACAAAATATAAACAGAAGGAACTCTACCCAACTCGTTCTATGAAGCCACAATTACGCTGATACCAAAACCACACAAAGATCTAACAAAGAAAGAGAACTTCAGACCAATTTCTCTTATGAATATTGATGCAAAAATAACTTAATAAAATTCTTGCCAACCGAATCCAAGAACACATCAAAATGATCATCCACCATGATCAAGTAGGCTTCATCCCAGGAATGCAGGGATGGTTCAATATAAGGAAATCCATCAATGCTATCCATTACATAAACAAACTCAAAGAAAAAAAACAATATGATCATCTCATTAGATGCAGAAAAAGCATTTGACAAAATTCAGCATCCTTTCATGCTAAAAGTATTGGAAAGACCAGGAATTCAAGGCCCATACCTAAACATCATTAAAGCAATATACAGCAAACCGGTAGCCAACTTCAAACCAAATGGAGAAAAACTTGAAGCAATTCCACTAAAATCAGGGACTAAACAATTCCACTAAAATCAGGGACTAGACAAGGCTGTCCTCTCTCTCCACATCTTTTTAATATAGTACTTGAAGTTCTAGCTAGAGCAATTAGACAACATAAGGAGGTCAAGGGGATACAAATTGGAAAGGAAGAAGTCAAATTATCACTATTTGCAGATGACATGATAGTCTATTTAAGTGACCCAAAAACCTCCACCAGAGAACTCCTACAGCTGATAACCAACTTCAGCAAAGTGGCTGGTTATAAAATCAACTCAAGCAAATCAGTTCCCTTCCTATACTCAAAGGATAAGCAGGCTGAGAAAGAAGTTAGGGAAATGACACCCTTCACAATAGCCACAAACAATATAAAGTATCTTGGTGTGACTCTAACCAAACAAGTAAAAGATCTATACGACACGAACTTCAGGTCTCTGAAGAAGGAAATCGAAGAAGACCTCAGAAAATGGAAAAATTTGCCATGCTCATTGATCGGCAGGATTAATATAGTTAAAATGGCCATGTTGCCAAAAATGATCTACAGATTCAACACAATCCCCATCAAAATCCCAACTCAGTTCTTCACAGAGTTAGAAAAAGCAATTCTCTGGCTAAGGTCAAAAACTCAGGAGACAGCAGGTGTTGGCGAGGATGTGGAGAAAGAGGAACCCTCTTCCACTGCTGGTGGGATTGCAAGATGGTACAACCACTTTGGAAATCAGTCTGGCAGTTCCTCAGAAAACTGGGCATGACACTTCCTGAGGACCAGGTTATACCACTCCTGGGCATATATCCAGAGGATTCCTCAGCATGCAATAAGGACACATGCTCCACTACGTTCATTTGTAGTAGCCTGAAGCTGGAAAAAACCCAGCTGTCCTTCAATGGAAGAATGGATACAAAAAATGTGGTATATTTACACAATGGAGTACTATTCAGCCAGTAGAAACAATGAATTCATGAAATTCTTAGACAAATGAATGGAACTGGAGAACATCATACTAGGCGAGGTAACCCAGTCTCAAAAGATTAATCATGGTATGCACTGATTGATAAGTGTATATTAGCCTAGAAACTTGGAATAGCCAAGACATAATCCACATATTAAATGATGTCCAAAAAGAATGGAGGAGTGGCCCCTGGTTCTGGAAAGACTCAGTGCAAGAGTATAGGGGAATTCCAGAACAGGGAAGCAGGAAGGGGTAGATGGAGGAACAGGGGGAGGGAAGAGGGCTTATGGGACTTGCGGGGAGTGGAGACCCAGAAAAGGGGAAATCATTTGAAATGTAAATAAAAATATTTCAATAAATAAAAAGAAAGGGCAATTCTCAAATTCATCTGGAATAACAAAAACCAGGATAGCTAAAAATATTCTCAACAACAAAAGAAATTTTTGGGGAATCAGTATCCCTGACTTCAAGTAATACTACAGAGCAATAGTGTTAAAAACTGCATGGTATTGGCACAGTGACAGACAAGAGGACCAATGGAATAGAATTGAAGATCCCGAAATGAATCCACACACCTATGGTCACTTAATCTTCAACAAAGGAGCCAAAAACATCCAGTGGAAAAAAGATAGCCTTTTCAACAAATGGTGCTGGTTCAATTGGAGGTCAGCATGCAGATGAATGCAAATTGATCCATTCTTATCTCCATGTACTAACCTTCAGTCCAAGTGGATCAAGGACATTCATGTAAAACCAGACACACTGAAACTAATAGAAAAGAAACTGGGGAAGACCCTTGAGGACATGGGCACAGGGGAATAATAGTTCCTGAACAGATCACCAATAGCTTATGCTCTAAGATCAAGAATTGACAAATGGGACCTCATAAAATTACAAAGTTTCTGTATGGCAAAGGACACTGTTAAAAGGACAAAATGGCAATCATCAAATTGGGAAAGGATATTCCCCAACCGTACATCTGATAGAGGGCTTATATCCAATATATACAAAGAACTCAAGAAGTTAGACCCCAGGGAACCAAATAACCCTATTAAAAATGGGGTACAGATCTAAACAAAGAATTTTCACCTGAAGAAATTCAGATGGCCGAGAGGCACCTTAAGAAGTGCTCAACATCATTAGTCATTAGGGAAGTGCAAATCAAAACAACCCTGAGATTTCACCTTACACCAGTCAGAATGGCTAAGGTCAAAAACTCAGGAGACAGCAGGTGTTGGTGAGGATGTGGAGAAAGAGGAACACTCCTCCACTGCTGGTGGGGCTGTAAGATGGTACAACCACTTTGGAAATCAGTCTGGCAGTTCCTCAGAAAACTGGACATGAGACTTCCAGAGGACCCTGCTATACGTCTCCTGGGCATATACCCAAAGGATTCCCCCAGCATGCAATGAAGACACATGCTCCATTATGTTCATAGCAGCCTTATTTATAACAGCCAAAAGCTGGAAAGAACCCAGATGCCCCTCAAAGGAGGAATGGATACAGAAAATGTGGTATATTTACACAATGGAATACTACTCAGCAATTAGAAACAATGAATTCACAAAATTTTTAGGCAAATGGTTTGATCTGGAAAATATCATCCTAAGTGAGGTAACCCAATCACAAAAGAATACACATGGAATGCAATCTCTGATAAGTGGATATTAATTAGCCCAGAAGCCCTGAATACCCAAGGCCCAAATCACATAACAAATGGCTCCCATGAAGAAGTATGGAGAGTGTCCTGATCCTGGAAAAGATTGATCTAGCATTGGAGGGGAATATAAGGACAGAGAAAAAGGAGGGAGGTGATTGGAGAATGGATGGAGAGAAGAAGGTTTATGGGACATATGGGGAGGGGGGATCCGGGAAAGGGGAAATCATTTGGAATGTAAACAAAGAATATAGAAAATAAAAATATTAAAAAAATTATCTATGTATCTAGGCATGATGGTGCGCACCTTTAATCCCAGGCCTTGGGAAGCAGAGGCAGGAATATCTCTATGAATTTGAGGCCAGCCTGGTCTATATAGTGAGCTACAGGAAGGCTAAAGCTACCTGGAAACAACTTTTGTATAAAAACAAAGTAAAATAAAATGAAATTGCCCAAGTGTTAGTAAACTGCTGTATTCTATTCACACTTGGAGATGAACATACACTGACAATAATACTGATAATACTGATCACTTAAATTGCTTGTATCAATACTTGTGTATACTTCTGTATGTTTTCAATGACACACTATTTTTGCTTTCCTCATATATATATATTAATGAGTAGGTGTTGTCTCATTCACTGTGGGATTGTACTTCTACATAAATAGACTTCACTGTATATTGTAGACAAAATATTCCTTTTCTAAATGGCAGTAGCTTGACCATTAATGTGAAATAATAAAACATACTATTATTTCATCTCTTAAACTGTGTATCTGAAAATTACTCAGTTTTTTTGAACTTTATAACCAATTATTCTATTTCATATTCTTCTCTTCATCTAGTAAACTGTTATAAAGCAAAAGCTTATAGATAGGTTATAATTTAGCCATATTTACTTGGTTATTGACAGAATATTAAATGAATGCTGTTTAATTTCAATTATAATTAAATGTAATAGGAGCAGCTGGAAGATGATAATTGAGGCCACATCTGCCTGCACACATGCACACCCACTGGATATATGCACAAGATTTAACACCTATACTAGCCAAAATTTATAGCTTACAGCCTGCAAACATGAACAGTCACATACCTTGCACACACAGACACATTCACATATCCTACACACTTACATACACACAGACATGTTCATATATATGTATATGTATATATATATATTCATATATCCTTTACATACACATACACACACACACACACATGAGAGTGGAGAGAGACAGAGACAGAGACAGAAAGAGACAGAGAGACAGAGAGAGACAGAGAGAGACAGAGAGAGAGAGAAAGAGAGAGAGAGAGAGAGAGAGAGAGAGAGAGAGCACAAAAGCCTCAAGAACATTATTTGAGTAATACTTGTCCCTTCCCCCCACAGCATTTAGCTGAGACATTCCTGGCCTACAGCCTCCACCCTTCCCCTGGTGTTATCTCTGGCCCTTGTTCCATTGGGAACAATACAGCCACTTTCACCTTAACTACCAAGGCCGCCTCAGGGCAGTTTCACCTGGAGACCAGCAGAAAACTGTGTGACTGGAAGCAGGCAACCCGCTGAGAAGAAGATCCAACGAATTCGTGGCCATTTGGGGGGCAGGGTGGTTTTCCAAAGACTATAAATATTGGCTTAATAATAGTAAAGTCAGTCTCTATCTGCAACTGTCTTCTTGACTAATTTCTCTTTTGCCCCCTTCCTGTTACCCCCAGAATTCTCTTCCAGGTAATCCGGTTCACATGTGGCCACAGGCGGCTACAAATACTCACCAAGAAAAATTTATAGGTGGTGTTTAATGAAAGATCAAATAAAAAGTATTTAGAAATTTTCCTTTGAAATAACTTACCTGATCTGGTTAAATTTTAGAAACTTTATGGAAATGATTTTGTGTCCATATTGACTGTACTTCTTTTTTCTGTTGTTTTACTTGTTGGTCTGTTGGTTCTAATTTTAATTTTCTAATCTTAGGATATTGATATATTGAGAGCAATACCACAGAACAACATAAAATATTATTTTGTAAAATGTTATTTTATGATTAAAGAGAGAGTAGTTTTGGAGATGAATATTTTATATTTCAAAAGTAAAACTATGTGAGGTGCATTTATAGAAAAAATGTTTTGTTTTTACTTTATCATCTTAGCTTTAATTATAAATATATACGTCTATAAAACAGTGTCTCTAATCACAGATTCATATAGACTCTAGAAGCACTGAGGATATAAACCTTTGTAAATATCTGTGAGCCATAATTTAAGTCAGATGAGTGCAAATGGAACAACACACACTAGCTGTGGGCAGCCATGGGCTGTTGTCCTGGACTGATGAAAAGGAAAATCAGGCTAAAAAGAGTAGTCATTACTTTCTCAAGACTGACTCTGTATATAATGTAACTTACTACATTAAGATCCTTTGCTTTGATGGATCATACCATTGAACTATGAGTTAAACATTCTTTTCTAAGTTGCTTTTTCTCTGGTAGTATTTCCACCAACAGTGTTTCTCAGACACTGTATAAATAGATGCTCAATGATATTACTAAGATGAAGATTTTTATTTAGTTGGTCTGGGGTGGAACCAGATATAGGCACTACTGATATCTCAGAGGATCTGTTACTGCCAGTTTATAGACACATGTTTAGCAACAAGGAGACAACACAATATTTGCTCCCCTCTCAAACTGTATTGATATTGATTCAAGAAAGAGCTCAGAAGAGGGAGAGTGAGATGGAGTGATTTTCCTGTCTTTACCTGGCATTGCCTTTATAAGTTCATCTCAGGCTTACCTCCTGGGAAAATCAAATTAGGTACATCAGTCTCACTCACCTGGATATTCCTTTTTTGGTGTCTTTGCTGTGTGAAAAAGGAAGAAAGAGGGAAGAGGGTGAATAAACAATCTGTGACAGCCATTAAATTTCAGTATTCAGGCATGAGTTAAATGACATAAAAATTTAAAAATAGAACATTAAAATTGTTACCTGTTTCTATGTGCTTTTCTTTCTTTTCTTGTTCTAAAACAGATTATCATTGTTATTATAATTATACTTTTATGATTTCTAAATAAGTTGTTTTAATACAAACATTCATTGTTGATGCTAGACAACAGCAACTCATAAGTGTCACAAAATGATGAATATCTCATCCTCAGGCTAGCCTTCTCTCCCTATTTCAATGAGTGTGTTCTCCTAGATTCACCCTAAAATATTCTGAATATTAACTTTTGGAAATAGAAACCAGAAATGTAATATAGATCCCTGCTCAAGGATATTAAAGGATAAATAGGATGAGTGAAGTAAAAAGCAAGGGAAAGGCAGTCTGAAGTTGCCACCATCTTGGCTCCTGTGACAAGTGGCCAGCTCAGCTAGGCATGCAGAGAACACGAGCATGAGGATTGCTTAGGGCACAGCCTGCCTGGGTTCCTTCTGCATGTGGGAGCTGGGCAGCTCTACAGCTGCCTGGGCACATATTCTGCAGGGGAGCATCTGACCTGCAGGGAGTCCCACGGTTAAAGGGAGCCCCAGATGATATGATAGTCTACCTAAGTGACCCAAAAAACTCCATTAGAGAAATCCTACAGCTGATAAACAACTTCAGCAAAGTGGCAGGTTATAAAATCAACTCAAGAAAATCAGTAGCCTTCCTATACTCAAAGGATAAGCAGGCTGAGAAAGAAATTAGGAAAATGACCCCCTTCACAATAGCCACAAACAGTATAAAGTACCTTGGGGTGACTCTTACCAATCTTGGGGTGAAAGATCTGTATGACAAGAACTTCAAGACTATGAAGAAGGAAATGGAAGAAGACCTCAAAAATGGAAAAACCTCCCATGCTCATGGATTGGCAGGATTAATATAGTTAAAATGGCCATTTTGCCAAAAGCAATATACAGATTCAAAGCAATACCCATCAAAATCCCAACTCAATTCTTCACAGAGTTAGAAAGAGCAATTCTCAAATTCATCTGGAATAACAAAAACCCCAGGATAGCTAAAACTATTCTCAACAATGAAAGAAATTCTGGGGTATCAGTATCCCTGACCTCAAGCAATACTTCAGAGCAATAGTGTTAAAAACTTCATGGTATTGGTACAGTGACAGGTAGGCAGATCAGTGGAACAGGACTGAAGATCCAGAAATGAACCCACACACCTATGGCCACTTGATCCTCGACAAAGGGGCTGAAAATATCCAATGGAAAAAAGATAGCCTTTTCAACAAATGGTGCTGGTTCAACTGGAGGTCAGCATGCAGAAGAATGGGAATTGATCCATCCTTGTCTCCTTATACTAAGCTCAACTCCAAGTGGATCAAGGACCTCCACATAAAGCCAGACACTCTGAAGCTAATAGAAAAGAAACTGGGGAAGACTCTTGAGGACATCGGTACAGGGGGAAAGTTTCTGAACAGATCACCAATAGCGTATGCTCTAAGAGCAAGAATTGACAAATGAGACCTCAGAAAATTCCAAAGTTTCTGTAAGGCAAAGGACATCATCAAAAGGACAAATAGGCAACCATCAAATTGGGAAAAGATCTTCACCAACCCTACATCAGATAGAGGGCTAATATCCAATATATATAAAGAACTCAAGAAGTTAGACTCCAGAAAACCAAATAACCCTATGAAAAAATGGAGTACAGAGTTAAACAAAGAATTTTCACCTGAAGAACTTTGGATGGTGGAGAAGCATCTTAAAAAATTCTCAAGTTCATTAGTTACTAGGGAAATGCAAATCAAAACAACCCTGAGATTTCACCTTACACCAGTCAGAATGGCTAAGATTAAAAATTCAGGAGACAGCAGATGTTGGCGAGGATATGGAGAAAAAGGAACACTCCTCCACTGCTGGTGGGGTTGCAAATTGGTACAATCACTCTGGAAATCAGTCTGGCAGTTCCTCTGAAAACTGGGCACCAGAAGATCCTGTTATACCACTCCTGGGCATATACCCAGAAGATTCCCCAGCATGTAATAAGGATACATGTTCCACTATGTTCATAGCAACCCTATTTGTAATTGCCAGAAGCTGGAAAGAACCCAGGTATCCCTCAACAGAAGAGTGGATGCAGAAAATGTGGTATATCTACACAATGGAGTACTATTCAGCCATTAGAAACAATGAATTCATGAAATTCTTAGGCAAATGGATGGAGCTGGAGAACATCATACTAAGTGAGGTAACCCAGATTCAAAAGATGAATCATGGTATGCACTCACTAATAAGTGGGTGTTAACCTAGAAAACTGGAATACCCAAAACATAATCCACACATCAAATGAGGTACAAGAAGACCGGAGGAGTGACCCCTTGTTCTGGAAAGACTCAGTGAAGCAGTATAGGGCAAAACCAGAACAGGGAAGTGGGAATGGTTGGGTGGGAAAATAGGGGGAGGGAAGGGGCTCATGGGACTTTCAGGGAGTGGGGGTCTAGAAAAATCATTTGAAATGTAAATAAAAATATATCAAATAAAAAAAGAATCAACAGCATCATAAATAAATTATCATAAATGTGAAAAAATGGGGTACAGAGCTAAACAAAGAATTTTCAGCTGAAGAACTTCGAATGGCTGAGAAGCAATCTTAAGACATGTTCAGCATCATTAGTCATTAGGGAAATGCAAATAAAAACAACCCTGAAATTTCAGCTCACACCAGTCAGAATGGCAAAGGTTAAAAACTCAGGAGACAGCAAGTGTTGGCAAGGATGTGGAAAAAGAGGAACATTCCTCCACTGCTGGTGGGAATGCAAGTTGGTACAACTACTCTGGAAATCAGTCTGGCAGTTCCTCAGAAAACTGGGCATGATACTTCTTGAGGACCCTGCTATACCACCCCTGGGCATATACCCAGAGGATTCCCCTGCATACAATAAGGACACATGCTCCACTATGTTCATAGCAGCCTTATTTATAATAGCCAGAAGCTGGAAAGAATCCAGATGCCCTTCAATGGAGGAATGGATACCGAAAATGTAGTATATTTACACAATGGAATACTGCTCAGCAATTACAAACAATAAACTTATGAAATTGTAGGCAAATGGTTGGATCTGGAAAATATCATCCTAAGTGAGGTAACCCAATCACAAAAGAACACACATGGAATGCAATCTCTGATATGTGGATATTAGCTCAGAAGCTCTAAACACCCAAGACACAATTCACATATCTAATCATTCCCAAGAAGAAGGAAGGAGAGGGCCTTAGTCCTGGAAAGGCTTGATGTAGCATTGTAGGGATTACCAGGACAGAGAAGTAGGAGGGTTTCCTTGGAGAACAGTTGGAGGGAAGAGGGCTTATGGGAAGGGGGAACTGGGAAAGGGAACATCATTTGGAATGTAAACAAAGAATATAGAAAATAAATAACAACAACAAATGAAACAAAAAAAATCCAGGGAAATATTTAACGTTTTATTTAGTGAGTGCAATCAGAAGATAGGAAGATGTTTACATTGAAAGAATTCCATCTACCACATTTTGGTATATGAAAGAGTGTCACAGACTCTTCTCTGGATAATACACCAAACTCTCCTTGAACAATTTTGTTTTTCAAGACTGTACTGACATATGTATTTTAGGCAACATATTCTCCTCTGACACAGTTAACGGCAGGGAAATAAATGAACAAATAGTTTGAACAAATGTTAAAGGGAAAAAATAAAAGTATGTGTTGATTAGCTAAAGCTAAACATCCTGAATGCATTTCTAAAAGTACAAGTAGTATGTTGAACAATTGTGAAGTTTATTTTATTTATTTCATCTTAACAATTTTCTAATGAGTCTGTAACACTTGTAGGGAGAAGGAATATGAGCATGTCAAAATATTTGTTGATTACAAGGGTATTAATAACATGGAATAGTCCAGAACACAAGACCCATTGAGTGTTTTCTAAAAGCTGAGCACTCATTAGATCACAACACTAAATATACTAAATATATTTATATACTAATTATATATATATATATATTTAATAGCATTTCTCAAATCTTTAGTTGCCTCTATGTTCATGCTGGTGTAATAGTTTATGGTGTGACTTCTAAATCTGTTTGCCAGATATCACACCAGGTGTATACACTCATCAATCCCGGCATGAAATAATGTATACTGCTCTCTATATAAATTGTTCTCTATTGCTGGTTTGTAGCATAATTTCACATTTCTTTCCAGGGGATAATTTAGAGCAATTTTATATTAGGATGTTTCAATATCCTAACAACTAAAATATGCATATTTAAGCAAAATATTTGAATGCTAATGGAGTCATACATCTATCTTCCTAGAAATATGCTAATTTAAATGACTGTTAAATTCTCCCTTAAGTATGCTAGCTATAGTTTTAGAAAAACAGAGACCTAGATGCATATAGCTTTACTCAACTGTTTGGCAAGCAATATCAATAGTGCATTGTATAATTGTAGATGATCCTTATGAAATAGATCTCTAAAAATTTTATGGCAATGAGGTTATAATACTTTCCTGGAAATTGAATATTAATATATCAAAATACTTGTAGGTTACAAATGTTAAGTCCTAGGTAAAAGAATAAGCTATAGAGGAAATGTTAAGTCCTAGGTAACTGCTACCTGGTGAGCTTGCCTTTATAAGGAAACTTTCTTCTGTTATTTCTGCTGTTACTAAAAAACTTTCTCATGGTCAAGTGGATTACATATTCTGTTATGTGCCCTGGGAATAATAAGCTTGGATCCAAAACAACCACCCAGCAGCACTTCCTGAACCTGTGTATAAGCTATTTAATTTATTTGCTTTCACAAGTTGCCCCTTGTGAAAAGAATGGACCCCAACATCAAAGAGACATCTGCATCAATATAAAAACTATTTTGTATAAGACTTAGATTTTGATTTATGGTCAAGTTAAGTTTAAGTTTCCAAGACCTCCATGGGAGCTGAGATTCTATTTGTCAGAAAAAGACATCTATGTAGGTAACTTGCATCATGGCTTGCAAGTTACTACATGAATATTAGACAAGATAAATCCCATCCTCATAGACAACTTGAGACATGAATATTAGACAATTGAACATCCCAACCAATGAGAAGAGAATAATATACAACAAAGACATGTTCCTAAGCAAATTGCCTATCCCTAAATATTGATTGGTGGAATAACTTGACTCAAATATCTGTGAATTTTAGGCTTAAAAACCCTGTAGGATCTTAACTCAGTTGCGCAGTTCAGTTCCTGAATCTGGACTGTGGCTCTGATCAATCATTCCTGGGCATATGCTCAGTAAACTAGCCCTGTCTGATTGATATTGGTGATCATATGGTCTGTGAGATGATTCCTGAACCTCAACAACAATTAGATAAAAGGAAAGAGTGTGGAAAACAATACGTAGTGTTTTCTAAGAATGGAGAAGTAACTAGACATCAACACTAAACTTAAACAATCATTACATCATGAGCATCAGTGGAATACAGGTATGGTAAAAACAAATTCAAGATTTTATTAGCAATTTCTGTGAGTCAGATGGTTGTGAGAAGGCTTGCTATGGCTTGTATGCTACTCTGCTCCCCAGTTTACACATTCTCAAGTATGCAGAAAAATCAATAAATAAAATAACCCCCCTAAAATATTCTTAGCAAAACAAAAATAGAGTCCATATGTATTAAACACTGAAATTTGAAATATAATTATACCAGCAGGCCAAATCTATATAGTAGAAACAAGTTTGCACAAACTTTAGACTGCATGCATTTCCTTACTTTTTCCCTTGGGTTGTTCTGTTGAAAGAAAAAGAAGCATGGAACCATTACTCTTAAAAGATTTTGAGATACATTTACTGTATAAACAATTGATAGAGTCTTCTCCAACCTGCCTCCCCATTAGTTCTCCTTTTGAATTTCAGTGTGTCCTGCTTTGAGGTATCATTAATTATTCCTGGTATCAACAGACACATTATCCAACATCAAAAGGTCTGGAATTATACTGCTTAATAACCTGAGCTATTTATATCTAATAGTCTTGTACACTAAGAACTTATACATATAGAAGTTCAGGAAATAGAGGGTAACTTGACAAATGGGTAATGATTGAAGTCAAGAAAAAGAAGGTATACTCCTAACTGAAGTTACTATGTTGAAAAGAAAATGAAGTAACCAAATATATATATTTGATATGTAACATTGCTCAGTGTTTCATAAAATAGTCATATTTTTGAAAACAATTGAATAGGTTCATGATAGGCAGATATAGCAATATATCATAACTTGACATCATTATTATTATTGGTATTGTTTTGTGTTTGCTAGAATATAAGCACGGAGTCTTACACATTATAGACAAGTATGCCATTCCTAAACTAAAGTACTCCCACAACCATCCCTTATTCTTGCTTTCTTTTTTTTCTTCTTTTCAATTCCATTTAAAGATTTTTCTTCTAGGCAAATCATTAAGGGGTAAAACTGCAACTTAAGTGCCCATTAAATACCAAGTATTAAACATCCCTATCCCCCCAAATAAAGTATTTCAAGTATTTCTCTTACCTTCTGGATGCTTTCTCATTTTCTTGGATTCTGAAAATGCAAAGATAAATTATTGATAATGTAAATGTAATTAAATTAACAACTGAATAATTAACAAGATTTTATAAGCTCAAAATACTTTAAATATTTTTTAAACTAAATATACAAGTTATAATATATACACATAATACATATAGATATATTCATAATGTATGCCTAAACAATTATTGAGTTTTGAACAGTTATTTTAGAATTTTATACCTTAGTTACCATGTTTGTTTAAAGTATCTTATTTCTTATTTTCTTTATTGTAACTATAGCTTTAAAATTTGTTTTTACTGAAATTAGAAACATAATAATAAGCAAAAATTTTTTTATTTAAAAAGGGTGGCTACAATGTTTTCTGTCTGATGCTTATCTGCATGAGAACCTAAAACAGTAGACTGTCACTATCTTAGGAGTTTGTGTAGTCTATGATGATATGATAACTTTGAATGGCTATGCAAGGGAATAGATATAATTGAAGGATGACGATATACTTATATTTTTTTATGAAAGTAACTTAGATGGTCCTTTCCATCCATGGAACAGCCAATTCAGTTAACAATTTAGCATATTTCTATAGAAATATATTTTAAAAGGCAATAAGAGAAATAAATCAGCATCATAAAATAAGTTTCCTTTTTTAATTTTTAATTTTTATTAGATATTTGCTTTATTTATATTTCAAATATCCTCTTTCCATGTTACCCATGCCCATGGATTGGCAGGGTTAACATAGTAAGTCTTCTTTTAATACATACATTTCTAGAAATCTAGAAAGAGAAAACAAGCATAAATTCACAAATGAGTATGTGAGAAGATTCTTCTGGAATGACAGTAGGTTTAAACTTCAAATTGTGGAGATATTAAAACAGTAAGAGGATGTGGTTGAAGACATGCTAAATTTGTATGAGAAGAAAAGGTGCAGATTGTCTAGATAACTCAATGCTGTTCTGTGGCAGGTAAAATCATACCATATAGAATCATTGCTATTTTTTCTCTCCCTTCCTTCTCAGCTCTGTGTATCAATGATGCATTTTATTAAATATAATTGGTATTAAGATGAAAACGTGAATAGAAAGTTGAAGCCCATTGAAAGAAATAAAGTATTTCATAAACATATTTTAGAAAATTACATGTGCTTTAACAAAGATTTCCAAGTATATTTGCTTTATGGAATGAATTTCTGTAGTAAAAAATACTTAATCTATTATTTGATCAAATGCAACAGATGAAAATACCTTATACGATTACTATCTATGAAGCTAAAATATGTTCCTTACTTTTTTCAACATTGAATTCTTTTTCTTTTTTCTTAGATATTTGCTTTATTTATATTTCAAATGTAAAATTTGAAAAGTTTTGAATTTGAAAATTTGAAAAAAAACATTTCTGCTTTACCCCTCCAAAAACCCACTATCACATTCTACCTCTTCCTCTTCACCCCCTCCCCCTATTTCCTGACTGGCATTCCCCTACACTAGGGTATCAACTCTTCACATGAACAAAGGCCTCTCCTCTCATTTATGTCTAAAAAGGCCATCTTCTGCTACATATGTAGCTGGAGCCATGGTTCCCTCCATGTATACTCTTTGGTTGGTGGTTTAGTCCCTGGGAGCTCTAGGGGTACTGGTTGGTAAATATTATTGTTCCTTCTGAAGTGCTATAAACTTCTTCAGCAAATTGGGTTCTTTCTCTACCTACTCCATTGGGGACCCTCTGCTCAGTTTATTGGTTAGCTGTGAGCCCTGGGTATTTTGATCAACCTTCCAATAAGGATCAATGTATCCACACTTTGGTCTTCCTTCCTATTGAGCATCATGAGGTCTGTGAGTTGTATTTTGGGTATGCTGAGCGTTTGGAGTAATATCCACTTATCAGCAAGGGCATACCATGTGTTCTTTTGTGATTAGGTTACCTCATTGGGGATGATATTTTGTAGCTCCATCCATTTGCCTAAGAATTTCATGAATTCATTGTTTTTAATAGCTTAGTAGTACTCCATTGTGTGAATGAAACACATTTTCTGTATCCATTCCTCTGTTGAGGGACATCTGGTTTTTTTCCAGCTTCTGGATATTATAAATAAGATATTATGAATGTAGTGGAGTTTGTGTCCTCATTACATGTTGGAACTTCTTCTGAGTATATATATATATATACCCAGGAGAGTTATATCTGGGTCCTCAGGTAGTGATATGTTCAATTTTCTGAGGAAGTGCCAAACTGATTTCCAGAGTGGTTTTTTTTTAAATTTATTGATATATTTTTTATTTACATTTCAAATGATTTCCCCTTTTCTGGACCCCCACTCCCCAAAAGTCCCATCAGCCTCCTTCCATCCCCCTGTTTTCTCACCCAACCCTTCTCACTCCTCTGTTCTGGTTTTGCCCTATACTGCTTCACTGAGTCTTTCCAGAACAAGGGGTCACTCCTCCGGTCTTCTTGTACCTCATTTGATGTGTGGGTTATGTTTTGGGTATTACAGTTTTCTAGGTTAACACCCACTTATTAGTGAGTGCATACCATGATTCATCTTTTGAGTCTGGGTTACCTCACTTAGTATGATGTTCTCCAGCTCCATCCATTTGCCTAAGAATTTCATGAATTCATTGTTTCTAATGGCTGAATAGTACTCCATTGTGTATATATACCACATTTTTTTGCATCCACTCTTCTGTTGAGGGATACCGGGGTTCTTTCCACCTTCTGGCAATAATAAATAGGGCTGCTATGAACATAGTGGAACATGTATCCTTATTACATGCTGGGGAACCCTCTGGGTATATGCCCAGGAGTGGTATAGCAGGATC
Source organism: Apodemus sylvaticus (assembly GCF_947179515.1). Taxonomy (NCBI): domain Eukaryota; kingdom Metazoa; phylum Chordata; class Mammalia; order Rodentia; family Muridae; genus Apodemus; species Apodemus sylvaticus. The sequence continues at coordinate 515,842 of NC_067494.1, forward strand.
TTCTGGAAGTGAGGTGCCCAGTTTTCAGAGGAACCACCAGACTGATTTCCAGAGTGGTTGTACCAATTCGCAACCCCACCAGCAGTGGAGGAGTGTTCCTCTTTCTCCACATCCTCGCCAACATCTGCTGTCTCCTGAATTTTTAATCTTAGCCATTCTGACTGGTGTAAGGTGAAATCTCAGGGTTGTTTTGATTTGCATTTCCCCAATGACTAATGAAGTTCAGCATTTTTTAAGATGCTTCTCCACCATCCGAAGTTCTTCAGGTGAAAATTCTTTGTTTAACTCTGTACTCTATTTTTTCATAGGGTTATTTGGTTTTCTGGAGTCTAACTTCTTGAGTTCTTTATATATATTGGATATTAGCCCTCTATCTGATGTAGGGTTGGTGAAGACCTTTTCCCAATTTGTTGGTTGCCAATTTGCCCTTTTGATAATGTCCTTTGCCTTACAGAAACTTTGGAATTTTATGAGGTCCCATTTGTTAATTCTTGATCTTAGAGCATCAGCTATTGGTGTTCTGTTAAGGAACTTTCTCCCTGTACCGATGTTCTCAAGGGTCTTCCCCAGTTTTTTTTCTATTAGCTTCAGAGTGTCTGGCTTCATGTGGAAGTCCTTGATCCATTGGGAGTTGAGCTTAGTATAAGGAGACAAGGATGAATCAATTCCCATTCTTCTGCATCTGACCTCCAGTTGAACCAGCACCATTTGTTGAAAAGGCTATCTTTTTTCCATTGGATGTTTTCATCCCCTTTGTCGAGGATCAAGTGGCCATAGGTGTGTGGGTTCATTTCTGGATCTTCAATCCTGTTCCATTGACCCGCCTGCCTGTCACTGTACCAATACCATGCAGTTTTTAACACTATTGCTCTGTAGTATTGCTTGAGGTCAGGGATACTGATTCTCCCAGAATTTCTTTTATTGTTGAGAATAGTTTTAGCTATCCTGGGTTTTTTGTTATTCCAGATGAATTTGAGGATTGCTCTTTCTAACTCTGTGAAGAATTGAGTTGGGATTTTGATGGGTATTGCGTTGAATCTGTATATTGTTTTTGGCAAAGTGGCCATTTTAACTATATTAATCTTGCCGATCCATGAGCATGGGAGGTTTTTCCATTTTTTGAAGTCTTCTTCCATTTCCTTCTCCATAGTCTTGAAGTTCTACCAGCTTACAATACCAACAGCAATGGAGGAGTGTTCCTGTTTCTCTACATCTTCTCCAGCATCTGCTGTCTCCTGAGTTTTTGATCTTGGCCATTCTGACCGGTGTGAGGTAGAATCTCAGGGTTGCTTTCATTTGCATTTCCCTGATGATTAAGGATGTTGAACATTTCTTTAGGTGTTTCTCAGCCATCTGGTATTCCTCAGGTAAGAATTCTTTGTTTAGCTCTGTACCCTATTTATAATAGGCTTATCTGTTTCTCTGGAGTCTAATTTCTTGAGGTCTTTGTATATTTGGATATTAGCCTTTTATTGGATGTAGGATTGGTAAAGATCTTTTCCCAATCAGTTGGTTGTATGTTTGTTCCATTGAGAGTGTCCTTTGCCTTACAGAAGCTTTGCAGTTTTGTAAATTAGTGATCTTAGAGCATACACTATTGGTGTTATATTCAGGAAATTTTACCCTGTGCCCATGTGTTCTGGGTTCTTGCCCATTTACTCTTCTATTAGATTCAGTGTATCTGGTTTTATGGGTAGGTCCTTCATCCACTTGGACTTGAGCTTTGTACAGGGAGATAAGAATGGCTCAATTTGCATCCTCAACCTGTTGACTGCCTCTTGACCCAGCACCATTTTTTTGAAAATAATGTCTTTTTTCCACTCTATGGTTTTAGCTCCTTTGTCAAAGATCAAGCAACCATAGGCGTGTGGGTTGGTTTCTGGGTCTTCAAGTCTATTCCATTGATCTACCTGCCTGTCATTGTGCCAATACCATGCAGGCTTTTTTTTTTTTTTTTTTTTTTTTTTTTTATCACTTTTCTCTGTAGTATAGCTTGAGGTCAGGGATGGTAATTGCACTGGAAGTTCTTTTATTGTTGAGAATGGTTTTCACTATCCTGGGCTTTTTCTTATTCCAGATAAATTTGAAAATTGCTCTTTATAGCTCTATGAAGAATTGAGTTGGAATTTTGATGGGGATTGCATTGAATCTGTAGATTGCTTTAGGCAAGATGGCCATTTTTTACTATATAATCCCTGCCAATATATGAGCACGGGAGATCTTTCCATCTTCTGAGATTTTCTTCAGTTTTTTTTATTCAGAGACTTGAAGTTCCTCTCATACAGATCTTTCACTTGTTTGGTTAGAGTCATATCAATATTCTTTATATTGTTTGTGGCTATTGTGAAGGGTGTCATTTCCCTAATTTCTTTCTTAGCTTGTTTATCATTTGAGTATAGGAAGGCCACTGATTTGCTTGAGTTGATTTTATATCCAGCCACTTTGCTGAAGTTGTTTATCAGCTGTAGGAGTTCTCTGGTGGAGTTTTTTGGGCCACTTAAGTATACTATCATATCATCTGCAAATAGTGATAGTTTGACTTCTTCCTTTCCAATTTGAATCCCTTTGACCTCCTTTTGTTGTCTAATTGCTCTGGCTAGGACTTTGAGTACTATATTGAAAAGGTGGTGAGAGAGTGGACAGCCTTGTGTAGTCCCTGATTTCAGTGGGATTGCTGTTTCTCTTCATTTGTTGGCTACTGGTTTGCTGTATATAGCTTTTACTATGTTTAGATATGGGCCTTGAATTTCTGATCGTTCTAAGACTTTTATCATGAAGAGGTGTTGGATTTTGTCAAATGCTTTTTGTCCCCCTTTTCATTTCTGATTTGGCTGATTTGCATACTGTCTCTGTGCCCTCTGGTTAGTTTGGCTAATGGACTATCTATCTTTTCGTTTTCTTCAAAGAACCAGCTCCTGGTTTGGTTGATTCTTTGTATAGTTCTTTTTGTTTCTACTTGGCTGATTTAAGCCCTGGGTTTGATTATTTCCTGCCATCTTCTCCTTTTGGGTGTATTTTTTTTTTTTTTTGTTCCAGAGCTTTCAGATGGTGGTGATCAGTGCTAGCTAGCTATTAATATTAATACTATCAAACCTCCTTATGTTTGCCATTGTCAGCTTACAATACTGCCAAGGTTCATTTGTCAGTCATTCATCGCTAAAGATTACCTGCTCTGTTTATATAGTTGACTATGTACTGAAGAATACTGAGGCTCTAGCCCCTGTGGTTTACAGTGAGGTTTTGCACTGTTTGCTTCATTACTCCTCTTTAGTATCTTGTATACCGTATTATATTTGTATTTAGGCCAGAAGTACATGAAATACCCACATATTAAAAGAGGAAAATTAACTGTGGTACTATCTTAGCATTGGTCATGAAGTATTCCTCTTCTTTCCTAATTTACATCCTCCTTCACTTATGGCACCAACCATTTCATCTGTGATCAGAAAGGTTCTTCTTGAAATATCAATTTTTGAGTGGCAGAAATGGAGGAGATTCTTATATGCACTCAAACATTCATGAAATAGTTCTGATAAGCATTGCATCTCATTTGGCTAGTGCCTAGTGGAGTTTTATACTTCAGAAGATAAAAACAAATTACTAAAATTCTGATCTAAAGAATTTCATCAATTTAAGACAAGTTGCTGATCTGCAGTTGCAACACAACTAGCAGCTGTTGGTTATACACTTCAGCTGACATAGTCAATACTTGGTAATGATTTCTCACAATAAAAACCCAGGATAGTGAAAAACATTCTTAACAATAAGAGAACTTCTGAGGTAGACACCATCCCTGACCTCAAGCCCTACTACAGAGCAATAGTGATAAATGCCACATGGTATTGGTACAGAGAGAGGCATATAGATCAAGGGATTGGTATTAAAGACTCAGAAATGAGCCCACACCCCTATGGTCAATTGATGTTTGATAAAGAAGCTAAAACCATCCAGTGGAAAAAGACAGCATATTCAACAAATGGTGCTGGCTTAAGTGGAGGTAGGCACGTAGAAGAATTCAGATTGACCCATTCTTTTTTTTCCCTGTACAAAGCTCAAGTACAAGTAGATCAAGGAGCACTACTTAAGCCAGATACACTGAATCTAATAGAAGAGAAAGTTAGGAAGAGCCTTGAACACATGGGCACAGGGGGAAATTTCCTGAACAGAACACCAATGCCTTATGACTTAAGATCAACAATTGACAAATGGAACCTCATAAAATTGCAAAGCTTCTGTAAGACAAAGGACATTCTCATTAGGACAAAACAACTCACAGTTTCAGAAAAGACCTTTACCAACCCTACATCTGATAGAGAGCTATTCTCCAAAATATACCAAGAATTCAAGAAGTTAGACTCCAGAGAATCAAATAACCCTATTAAAAATGGGATACAGAGCTGAACAGAGAATTATCAACTAAGGAAACTCGAAGGGCTGAGAGCACCTAAAGAAATGCTCAACATACCTAGTCATCATAGAAATGCAAATCAAAACAACCCCGAGATTCCATTCCTTATGACCTAAGATCAACAACTGACAAATGTTACCTCATAAAATTGCAAAGCTTCTGTAAGGCAAAGGACACACTCAATAGGACAAAACAACAACTCAAGATCAAAGATCAAAAACTCAGGGGACTGCAGATGCTGGTGAGGATGTGGAGAAAGAGGAACTTTCCTCCATTGCCGGTGGGATTGCAAGTTGGTAAAATCACTCTGGAAATAAGTCTTGCAGTTCCTCAGGAAACTGGACATAGTACTACCTGAGGAACCAGCTATACAACTCCTGGGCATATACCCAAAAGATACCCTAATATATAACTAGGACACATGCCCCACTATGTTCATAGCAGTCTTATTTATAATATCCAGAAGATGGAAACAACCCAGATATCCCTCAACAGAGGAACAGATACAGAAAATGAGGCACATTTCACAATGGAGTACTACTCAGCCATTAAAAACAAAGGGTTCATAAAATTTGCAGACAAATGGATGCAACTAGAAAAGATCATCCTTAGTGAGGTAACACAGTCACAAAAAGAACACATGTGGTATGAACTCACTGATAAATTGATATTAGGAAAAAGAGCTTGGAATATCCATGATACACCTTAGAGACCATGTGAAGGACAAGAAAAAGGACGCCCAAAGTATGGATGCCCCAGTCTTACTTAGAAAGGGGAACAAAATAATCATAGGAGTGGGTGGGTGGGACTTGTGAGGGAGATAGGAGGGGGGAGAAGAAAAAAGGGGCAGGATCAGGTGTGGGAGGAGACTGGGGAGATGTACAGAGGTCCAGGAAATGGAACAGAAGTGTGTAACAATGGGGGATGAAGGTAGTCATAAGAAAGTCCCAGACACCAGGAAGGCAAGAGGCTCCTAGGACCCAATGGGGATGACATTAGCTGAAATGCCAAACGAAGGGTAGAGAGAACCTGTAGAGACCATATCCAGAGGTTAGACATGGCTCCTGAGACACTATTTCTGATGCCAAGAAATGCGAGCCTGAGAGGCACAGCCAGAGTCTTACTGACACAGATGGGGATTCTTGTAGCTAACCATCAGACTGAGCATAGGGAGCTCATCGAAGAGTTGAGGGAAGGACTGAAAGAGCTGAAGAGGTTTGCAACCCCATAGGAAGAACGACAATATCAACTAACCAAACCCTGCAGAGCTTCTAGGGACTAAAACACCAACCAAAGACACACACCCACAGGGACTCATGGCTTCAGTTGCATATGTAGCAGAGGATGGCCTTGTCTGGCATCAAAGGGAGGGCAGACCCTTGGTCCTGTGTAGGTTGGATGCCCCAGAATAGAAAAATGCTATGGCTTTGGGGAGGGAGTGAGCAGGTGCAGGGGCGAGGGGGACGGGGGGGGGGGGGGGAGGGGGGAATTGGGATGGAAGGCTTCAGGGAGGATACCAGGAAGGGGGGTAATAATTGAAATGTAAATAAACAAAATAGCCAATAAGTTTTTTTTTTTTTTAAAAAAACTTCATAAATATATAACTCGTTTGGGAACGAATCTCAATAGCAGAGTGTTTACCTAGTAAAAATAAGACCCTGGGTTTAGTCCTAATCTCTGAGAAACAAAACAAAAGATGTCAATCTTTAACAGACATTTAAGTAAATTAGATATGGTCCTTTTAGTCAAAAGAATCCGTTGAAGCAAAGGAAACATGAATGTAAATAACATTGAGGAAAAGATAGTAAGAATTACATAATATTAGAAGACTATCAGTAGACTCCAATGGTGGATTATACTTCAGTATTCCCAAGTGAGAGGATTAAACTTCCTACAGAAAGGAGAAATCATCTGGAACTTTAGAAAAATTGCTCACATTTTCACAGAAAGAAGCAATGCTGAGGTGTGTTCAGATAACAACAATAATATACTCATGACAGTATTTTATACATAATAGTGAGAGCAATTTTGTATAAGTACATAAATGAGGAGTAGGAGTGAGAATATAGCATGGCACCCTCGCCTTGGTCCACAAATAACCCTGTTACACTAGTTATGGAAGCTAAAGTGCCTACTTTGTTGACTTGAATCTTAGCAGTACCCCTACAACAGCATCATGGAAGAATTGTGAGAAGCTTATATGACACAATTGTCCCAAACTACACTTCATCTCTCTCATGTGACTGTGAAGACAGTTTTTCATCTCCACAAGAGTCATCTAGCCATTGACCTTAGGAGTAGCCTTAACACACAAAGTCATATTTCCTTAGTGTGGAAGTGATTCTATGGAAGTGATTTTAACTTGTTTTCTGAAGTTAATGTTTTACCTCATTTGTTTTGGAATGGGAGAGCAGAAGACAGCACCCTTAGCTAGTTTTATTTTTTGTGTCTATAAAGGTAATACATTGTCTCAGGCTCAATTTACTTCCCATGCCTGAGTCCTGAATTATTCAGTCTTTAGTCTTGGACTTACAATGATCACTTGTGTGCCTGATAGCAAATATGGAAAGCAAGTATGAATGTGAATTTGAAAACTTTAGTTTCAGGCTAAGATTGGTAGATTATATTCTGTGGTAATACTGTAGTCATTCAGTATTTTAGACAGTTAATGGTTTAAATGCTTTAATTAACATGGTTTAATACTTTATAATGAATAAGAATTATAGGCAGAATATATATTTCTGCTCAAATGTTTTCATTTTAGCATTCTCTTAAATGCCTAACAACCATTAAGAACCACAAACAGCTTTTATGTTTTAATTGATGTTTGTAACCTTAAAAAGTAAAGCTAAGAAAATATCAAAAATGTTTATGACTTATTATAAGTAATAGATTAAAATGAACATTATAATTATACTTTATAACATTTAATTCTTTTAACAAAAATAGTGAGATGAGTGATTTTGTTTCTGGAAATCTTGTTAATGTCTAGCCTAATTAGAAGACAGCTAAATTTGTATATTTGCATGGCCATTGGTCTGTTGCAAAGTCAGGCATCTTTTTTACCTACTGGAAAATTTCAGTAAAATTTACATAAGAAAGAGAAAGAAGAATACAAAAATGAATATATATGTATGTATGTATACATACATACATATATATAGTATCTGTGTGTTTATATATGCAAATATGAATACATAAACACACACATATATATATACACACATGTACACACACATACTAACACACACACACACACACACACACACACGTTTTTGTCCAGAGGCCCTATAGAAAAGGTCTCAGGCATTCTCTGAAGTCACTCTACTACAGTCTTTGTAAAAATGTATGAGATTTAGGAGTTATTATGCTAGTTGATCTGAGACGTTAGAAATAGATGAGATCACAGCAGCCATGTAAGGAGCAACTGCATTTCTGGAGACTATACTTAACATTATAGTTTTAATTTCTTTAGGCAGAATGAAGTCAAGAAGAGGTCACTGAGACTGAAATGTATGAAAGACTACATGTCAGGGTCCAATGGATAATTGGAATATAGATTAACAGAGTCTTGGGGTTCATAAGGAGAGTTTTCTATTTCTCTGAAATATTTTGAAGCAATTCTTATACTAAATATAAGTGTATATATATGTGTGTGTATATATATATATGTATATATATATATGTATATATATATATATACTATATGTGGAGAAATTATCAAGAAGAGTGGTTTGAGCTATGTTGCAAAGCAAAATCAAAACAAAAGAAAACATCCCATAGGCATAACAATTGATAGGGTGTAATAATTTGGCTTAAGTATATGAAATTATATTGTGACTATTGCTTTATATACCGTAATTTTCTTAATATTTTGTTTTTAGTGTTAATGAAATAAAACAACTTCTAAAAGTAAAGAATCGCTTCATCATAATGAACTCACAGAAGCACCACACAGCTAAATTTGTATGACTATTGAAAAAAACAGTTATTAATATTACTTCTTTACCTAAATTAAGTGATAAATTGTATTTATTCTTTAGATCCTATAGAAGAAACAAACAAACATTTGTGAAGCTTTAGTGTGTCTAAAGCTGTGTTGGTAACTTACTATTTCACTGTTTTAATGACATTTTAGACTACAAAGTGTTTACAACATAAATGAGCATGATGGTTTACTACATGTATATGGAGAATTAATACTGATTAAAATGTCATTAAAAATGCAGTATGTCCTAGTGGTCTTTATCCATTCTCTCTAAAATAGTAAACAAGATTTGTATTTTATTTGTTTTCTTTTTCATACATAATAAATCTTACTTTTTTGTAAGGAAGCAAAATGCAGGCTTCAAGATATTGTGATTGGGTACTAAGGAAATAAATCATAAAATATAACCCTAGCTTTCTTTTATCATTCTTTGATCAGATCAACACTAATTAGTTTAGAGGTATCATTCCTGCATTAAGAGTTTTTTCTTGTTTTTACTGTCATAAAAAAACCTTAAGTTAATTATCAGCAGTGCAGCCTTTTGCAAAATTGTGAGAGTTTATTAGAAACTTTTCTCAGAAGAGCAAAGTCCTACACTTCTTGAAACATTGACATATAGTCATCATGGCTATAACTTGTGTTCACTCTTTTAGATATTTAATTTAGATTTCTTGTCACTGGAAATATCCTGTCAACCTTTGTGACATATGAACCCCCTAAAGCCCTTTGGATTAAAATAATTAACACTAATCCTAATGATGATGATGATGATATAATGAAAAGATACCACCATTGTCTCTTAATCTCTTGGCAAGAGAGGAAACTGTGTCTGATAAGTACCTATTATAAGATACAGTTGGGGCAGGGAGGTGGTGGCGCACGCCTTTAATCCCAGCACTTGGGAGACAGAGGCAGGCAGATTTCTGAGTTTGAGGCCAGCCTGGTCTACAGAGTGTGTTCCAGGACAGCCAGAACTATACAGAGAAATCCTGTCTCAAAAACAAACAAACAAACAAACAAAACAAACAAAAAAGGAAAGATACAGTTGGCATAATCCTATTGATTACTGGTCAGTATCTTCAAGTAATTTTGGCTGATTCACCAAATACACAGAATATTCCAGTCCTGGATTTCTCTGGGATTGTGTTATCTATCATCCTGTTACTGTTACAAATATATTTTACCTGGATTGCAATATTTTTGAATGAAATTTTGGTTTTAATAGTCCATTCAGTATAATATTTTAAACAAACTCTATTTTATTCTATAGTGTGACAAAGTAAAACAGGGAAGGACATGATATTTGAGGGATTGATTATTACTTATTAGCAATTTAGTAGAAGAAAATAGAACCAGGGTATTTTTTATGAAAGGACTTAATGTGGGAAAATGAGTTCTGCATTTTATGATTATATAAAACTTTATCAAGTTTTCAAACAAGTAGGAGGACTAAGATTTGAACAGACTATATTTTTTGTTTGTCTTGAAAATGACTATACTAAGATTATTTTAAGACTAACTCATCGTTTTGGTGAGATGAAATAGAAAAGGCACATTCATGCACAATATCTGTATATAATAGACCCAGTAATCTAAAGGGAATGTGGGTAGAAGAACAGTCAAATCTTGTTCTGCATATTGGTACATTATTCTAGCAAAATTCACAGTGATATTTTGCATAAAACATTAAAACATACCTTCTTTCTTCTCATCCTTTCTAGCTTCAGCTAAAATAAAGGAAAGTAAACAGTATTCAATCATTAACTGAAAATTCTTTGGAATACTCCCCATAATATGGAAATTCATCCCAGGAACTCATAAGTTCAGTGACCAACTATGAACTTCTTAACCTTTTAAAAATTATAAGGTTGAAACTTCATGCTGTTCATGAAGACTTCTTAAAACTTAGAAATAGGAATATAGCAAAAACAATGCATATATTGAGTCACACAGACGTGAATACACACTTATGTTTAATGTAGTTCATCTTTCATATTTTTCATGTAAGCTTTACACATTATTATATCTGAGAAACTACCAATATTCTTAGAAAGTCATAAAACATCATCCAAGTCTATACCTATCAAAAATGCAAATGATTATTTACAAAATGTCTACATTGGTGATTTGGATTTTGGTCTTATTTTTCATTTGTAGTATAATAATTTAAATATACCATTTAGAAATTCTACAAAGAACATCTCTGAACTACATGCTTCCTTGAATTCATAAAAATTCTTAGGCAAATGGTTGGAACTGGAAAATGCCATCCTAAGTGAGGTAACTCATTCACAAAAGAACACGCATGGAATGCTGTCACTAGTAAGTAGATATTAGCCCAGAATCTCTGAATACCCAAGACACAACTCACATATCAAATTATTCCCAAGAAGAAGGAAGGAGAGGGCCCTGGTCCTGGAAAGACTTGAAGCAGCATTGTAGGGGACTACCAGGACAGAGAAGTGGGAGGGAATTGATTGGGGAACGGGTGGAGGGAATAGGGCTTATGGAACTTATGGAGAGGGGAAAATCGGGAAAGGGAAATCATTTGGAATGTAAACAAAGAATATAGAAAATAGATAAATAAATAAATAAATAAATAAGTAGAATCCAGAAAAAAGAATTTGCATAATCCATAGTTTGTTGAAATCAATCCTTTCTAAAATAATATAGAAATAAATACTATACTTTTAATAATAAAAGCAAGAATCATATAAGTAGAGAATCATATATAATTTGGCTTTGTATCATATTTCATGTCCATTTTCATTTTGTTTACTTAAAAATTGTCTACTATGGCCAGGTGGTGGTGGTGCATGCCTTTAATCTTAGCACTTGGGAGGCAGAGGCAGGTGGATTTCTGATTTGAGGCCAGCCTGGTCTATAGAGTGATTTCCAGGACATCTGGAGCTACACAGAGAAACCCTGTCTTGAAAAACAACCAAAAAATAAAAAAATAAAAACAAAACACAAAAATGTCTACTATAAACTTATTGGCACTTGTGCATAAACTTTATTTCATCATATATTATGTGAAAACATCAATTATTTCTTTGTCTCAGTATATACTCTAATTACTTATCTGCTAAGTTAAAGATCTGTGGAAATTCTGCACTGCTGATTGTTCTTATTATACTGTTTCTTACATTAGTGCATCACTGTTATTTCTCTGAATACACTTAACAGTATCCAGCACCGCATAGTTCATTGTGCTAAATCAACACAGGAAACCACTTTTCTAATGAGTAGGGCTCTCTAACATAAAGTTGAGACTCTAGGTTACTAGTCATTGAACAGTAAACACTTTCTTTGAAAGCAAAACTTTGAGATGTCACTTTGTGTACTGGCTGGTTTTGTGTGTCAACTTGAAAAAAAGCTGGAGTAATCACAGAGAAAGGAGCCTCCCTTGAGGAAATGCCTCCATGACATTCAGCTGTAAGGCATTTTCTCAATTAGTGGTCAAGGATGGAAGGGCCCATTGTGGGTGGTATCATCCCTGGGCTGGTAGTCTTAGATTCTATAAGAAAGCAAGCTGACAACGAGTGGAGCAGAGGCTGAAGAAATGGCTGTCCAGAGACTGCCCCACCTGGGGATTTATCCGATATACAGCCACCAAACACAGACACTATTGCTGATAACAAGAAGTTCTTGCTGAAAGGAGCCTGATACAGTTGTCTCCTGAGAGACTCTGCCAGAACCTTACCAACACAGATACGGATGTTTGCAGCCAAGTATCACTGGTACCCCAATGAAAGAGTAAGGGGAAGGACTGAAGGACCTGAAGGGGTTTGCAACCCTTTCAAAGGAAGAACAGCAATGTCAACCAACCAATCTCCCCAGAGTTCCAGGGACTAAACCACCAACTAAAGAATACACATGGAGGAGCCCATGGCTCCAGCTGCATATATATCAGAGGATGGGCTTGTCTGGCATCATTGGGAGGGGAGGCCTTTGTTTCTGGGAAGGCTTAATGCCCCAGCATAGAATGCTAGGGCATGGAGGCAGGAGTGGGTGGGTGGATGAATGGGTAGGGGAGCACTTTCATGGAGGCAGGGGAGGGGAATATGATGGGGGTATTTCAGAGGGGAAACCAGGAAGGGGGATAACATTTAAAATGTAAATAAAATGACCAATAATTTTTTTTAAAAGAGAAAGCTGAGCAAGCCTGGGGAAGCAAGCTAGTAAGGAGCATTCCTCCATGGCCTATGCATCAGCTTCTGCTTCTAAGTTCCTACCCTGTTTGACTTCCTGTCCTGATTTCCTTATGTGATGAACAGCAATGTGGAAGTGTTAGCTGAATAAACCCTTTCCTTCTCAACTTGCTTTTTGGTCATGATGCTTTGTGCAGGAATACAAACCCTGAATAAGTCAAATTAGTACCAGCATAGTGGAGTATTCTTGTGACAACCTCAGCATGTTTGGGGAGGATTGCAAAAGGACTTTGGAGCTTTGGCCTAGAAGAGCAAATGCATGTTAAGAGCTCCATGGGATGTTCTTTAGGAGCTTGGAAGAAAATGTTAAGAACAGTGCAATTGATGGAGGCCTGACTTGTGAAATTTCAGAAGGAAGATTAAAGACTATTATCAGGACCGTTGCTATTTTGATTGTGAAGACGCTGTGTTTTTGGTTAGCTGCACTTGAAGAATCAGCTGTGATTAACAAGATACCAGAACTACTAAAGTGAAATCTTTATATTACTGGAAAGATTGATGCTGATTAGCTGGAGCCATTGGTAAAGGTGGAACCTCAGTGGCAGTTGAAGGCCCAGGACTGAATGGGTCATGTAAAGAAGTTAAGGCTTAGCACAATGAAAAGAGCCTATGAAAGCCTGTATTAGTCGGGTCCTTAGAGTCACAGAACTTATAGGCAATCTCTATATAGTAAAGGAATTTGTTGAGAACTTGCAGTCTGTACTCCAACTCCCCAACAATGGTCAGCATCAGTTGTGAATGGAAGTCCAAGGATCTAGCAGTTGCTCAGTCCTACAAGGCAAGCAGGCAAAGATAGAATCTTCCTTCTTCCAATGTCCTTATGTAGGTCTGCAGCAGAAGATGTGACCCAGAATAAAGGTGTGTGCCATCAAGCCTGGTTCTGGGGCTTGCTTTGTCCCAGATGACCTTGAACTCAAGGAAATCTCTTGATTTCCTTGCCTTAGTCTCCTAGTATTCATAGAAACTATCTCTCAAGATCTCCATGCCAAGATCCAGGTCAGAAACTTCTATCTCCCAGCTTCAAAATCAGGATCACAGGTGAGCCTTCCAATTCTGGATCGTAGTTCATTCCAGATATAGGCAAGTTGACAATCAGGGATAGCACTACAATCTACCTCTTGTCAACTGGATACAAATGATATCTCATGTCCACATAAAATAATAACAAGGTCATGAATACACCTAACATGATATAGCTATTCCTCATACAATTGCAAAGGCATTTGTAAATTTACAGTGGGGCAATGTCCCTTGGGAACATTTTTAGTATCTCGAATAAAATACCAATTGATGTTAAAGAAATTGAAAGAAAGACAAATGCATTCTTAACAAAATAAGACAGAAGCATTCATATTACTTTATAATCCTCATTTCTGCAACTGGTTATGTCACCTTAGCTGGTATTTATAACTACCTTACTCTACTACCTATTCTGTATATACCTCTATCCTCTGCAAGTACCTCAGCAGGTATTGGCTCTTTTCCTGGAGGAGTGACCCATACCATTATTCCTGATGGGTTTGAGTCCTTTGACATCCTGCTTGGATTAGACTATTGTAATTTCCCATTAATTTTAATCACAGGCCATGGCAGTACTAAGAGACTCCCTAAAGGATCTCCTACATTCTAGATATAATCCTTCTTATCTCCATTGTGGAAAGGCAATCCAATTTCCCCACGGTAATCTGGATCTATCACCCCTCCTAACACTGTGATTACTTTTTTTAGACTGTTGGTTTAAAGGCAGTAGAAGCCCAAAATAACCTGGGGAAATTCTGAGTTTCCATATCAATGGCATGAGGCTCCTGGTAGGAATACTCCCCTCTGGAACCAAAACTTCTAGGCCTGGATAACCTAGAGTTGTAGGAATAAGAAGTAAAAATTTTCCTAGAGGTTCACTAGGAGTGATAGTGAGTGTATCTATTCCCTTTTCTACCCCTTGTTTCCTGTACACATGGATCCTGGCTATGGGAGAAACTGTACCATATATCGGGTTCAAAGCATATACTGCCTTCTGAAGAACTCTGTCTCAGCCCTCCATGCTCCTGCCACCTAACTGGCATTGTAACTCTGTCTACTCCTTCTTTCTATTAGACCAGCTGCTTCAGGATGGTGAGGAACATGGTAAGACCAGTGAATTCCATGACCATATGCCCACTATCACACTTCTCTGACTGTGAAATGAGTTCCTTGGTCTGAAGCAATACTGTGTGGAATACCATGAAAATGGATAAGGCATTCTGTAAGTTCATGGATGGTGGTTTTGGCAGAAGCATTACATGCAGAAAAGGCAATTCTATAACCAGAATAAGAATCTACTTGAGTAAGAACAAAATGCTGTCCTTTCCAGGGAAGAAGTAGTCTAATGAAGTCAACCTGCCACCAGGTTGCTAGCTGGTCACCTTAAGCAACGGTGCCATATCTGATGCTCAGTATGGGTTTCTGCTGTTGGCAGATCTGGCATTCAGCAGCAGCTCTAGCCAGGTCAACCTTGATGAGTGGAAGTCCATGTTGTTGAATCCAAGTAAAACCTCCATCTCAGCCCCCCATGGCCACTTTGTTCATGTGCCCATTGAGCAGTAACATGGATGGCTGGGGAAAGAGGCTGACTGTCCACAGGATGGGTCATCTTATCCACTTGATTATTGAACTTCTCTTCTGCTGAAGTCATCTTTTGGTGAGCATTTACATGGGACACAAATATCTTCATGTCCTTTGCTCATTTGGAGAGATCTATCTGCATACTTCTTCCACAGATGTCTTTCTCACCAATTTTCCGATCATGATCTTTCCAAGCCACTGATCATCCAACCAATCCATTGGCTATAGCCTATGAATCAGTGAATGATTGTTCACTGATTGTTCATACATGTGACCATTTCTTCCAAACAAACTGTAATGCCATATGTACTGCCTGAAGGTCTGCTCACTGTGAAGATTTTCTTTCACCTGTATCTTTCAAGGTTGTCCCATAAAGGGGTTGTAATGCTGCAGATGTCCACTTCTGGGTGGTACCTGCATAGCGTGCAGACCCATCAATAAGCCAGGTCCAGTCTTCTCTTCTTCAGTCAGCCAATTATAGGAAACACCACATGAGGCTTTAGGCACATACTTTGCAGCATATAACATTGCAAGAGGAGTAGAAATCAAAGGCATTTGAGCAACTTCTTGTAACTTGCTTGTGCCTTCAGGACCTGCTTGGGCCTGATCATCTATATACCACTTTCATTTGATAAAAGGCCACTGCTGTGCACATCCTACATTATAACTTGGAAGGTCTGATAACACCAAGCTTGGGATGGGCAGTTCAGGACGAATGGTAACTTGGTGTCCTATTGTCAAACATTTAGCTCCCACTAAGGCCCAAGAGCAGGCCAAGAGCTGTTTTTCAAACAGAGAATAGTTGTCTGCAGATGATGGCAGAGGTTTGCTCCAAAATTCCAAAGGTCTCTTCAGTGGTTCACCTACAGGGGCCTGCCAGAGTCTCCAAACAGTGTCTCTATCTGCCACTGACACCTGAAGTACCATTGGGTCTGCTGTATCATATGGTCCAAGTGGTAGAGCAGCCTTCACATCAGCCTAGACCTGTTGAAGAGTCTTCTTCTGTTCCAGGCGCCCCACAAAGCTAGTAGTCACTTGGTAAATGGGCCTGAGTAACACAGTGCTGTCTACAGAATCCAAATAGTTCCACTAAATGTTGTGCTTCTTTCTTGGTGGCGGGAGGGGCCAGGTGCAATAACTTATCTTTCACCTTAGAAGGGATATTTCTACATGCCCCACACTACTGGATTCCTAAGAATTTCACTGAGATAGATGGTCCTTGAATTTTGGTTGGATTTATTTCCCAACCTCTGATATGCATATGTGTTACCAATGAGCCCAAAGTGGTTGCTACTTTCTGCTCACTTGGTCCAAACAGCATAATGTAGTGAACCAATGTGATATTTTGTGGAAGAGAAAAATTATCAAGGTTCTTTCTAATTTGTGACACAGGGCAGGAGAGTTAATATATCATTGAGGCAAAACTGTAAATGTTTACTGCTGGCTTTGCCAACTGAAAGCAAATTGCTTCTGGTGCTCCTTATTTGGACTTGCTTTGTCCCAGATGACCTTGAACTCAGATATCTCCTTGCCTTAATCTCCTGGATTCACAGCCACTATGCCTTTGCCATCTCCATGCCAAGATCCAGGTCAGAAACTTGTATCTCCCAGCCTCAAGATCAGGATCACAGGTGAGACTTCCAATTCTGGATCATAGTTCATTCTAGATATAGTCAAATTGACAAGGAATCCTACTTGTGAAAGTGCAGTCCAGTTGCAGCAAAAGACAGCAGTGTTTTGGAGATGACAGTACCATGAGATTACCACCAAGAACAGCAGCAGCAGTGGAGTACAGGCAGCTGGAACCCATGAAAAAGTGTAAGCTACAGAGAGGGTTGAGCTAGAGACTTGACAGCAGCCTTTTGGAGGAAGCCAGAATATCATGTGTGGATCTCAGACATAGAGTATGATTTTGCTTTTGACTATGACTACATCCTGATATTTTTCCCTCTTGAGGTAAGAACTGTGGGTAGTGGAGCCCACAGTTAAGATTTTGTAATTATAAAAGACTTTGAATTTTAAAAGTGATTGGATATTTTCAAGGGATTGAAATTGTAATATGTAAGAATTTGTAAAGACCGTGGGACTTTTAAAGTTATTTAGATCTTTTGTGTGCCAAGTTGACAAGGGGTTAATCGTACTGACTGGTTTTGTGTGTCAACTTGAAAAAAGCTGCAATTATCACAGAGAAAGGAACCTCCCTTGAGGAAAAGCCTCCATGAGATCCAGTTGTAAGGCACTTTCTCAATTAGTGATCAAGGGAAGGAGGGCCCATTGTGGGTGGTGCCATCTCTGGATGGTGGTCTTGGGTTCTATAAGAAAGCATGCTGAACAAACCAGTAAGCAGCATTCCTCAATGGTCTCTGTTTCAGCTACTGCTTCCAAGTTCCTGCTCTGTGTGTTCCTGTCCTGGTGTCCTTTGGTGATGAAAAATAATGTAGAAGTGTAAGCATAAGTGTAAGTGTAAGTGTAAGAATACACCCTTTCCTACCCAATACACTTCTTGGTCATGATGTTTTGTGGAGGAATACAAACCCTGACTAAGAAATGTTGCCTATGGTCCACACATCAAATGAGGTACAAGAAGAAAGGAGGAGTGGCCCATGGTTCTGGAAAGACTCAGTGAAACAGTATTCGGCAAAACCAGAACGGGGAAGTGGGAAGGGGTGGGTGGGAGGACAGGGGAAGAGAAGGGGGCTTGCGGGACTTTCGGGGAGTGGGGGGGCTAGAAAGGGGGAAATCATTTGAAATGTAAATAAATTATATCGAATAAAAAAATTTTTAAAAAAAGTTAGGTAAATACAAAAAAAAAAAGGAAAGGACAAGGCAAATGAAAACGTTTAATTAACAAATAAATAGATAAAATTGAAAAAAAAAAAGAAATGTTGCCTAATATAGTTTAATGTAAAAGCACTGAACTCTTAGGACTGAGTTGATATTTTAAGTGAATTTCCACATATATTTCAATGCTTCTGTTTCAACTTCATCAATACCAGGCTCAAGTAAATTTGATTCATGATTCAAATTGCACTTCAACCATTGTGTAGTTATCAGAACATTCAGGCAAAATAAAAGGAAATAAAATCTTTGTAAGTTTTATAAGAAAAGTAACACACTTTGATGTCTATACACAGACACATTCATGTATGAACACAATAATAACTCTTTTTTAAAAAGTTATTTGCCTGTGGAATTTACCCTAATACACGTTTTCATGTAGACTCACTCTGTTTTTCTATCTCAAATACTATTTATTGCATTCCATATCAAAACTTTCATAAAGAAACAATTTTATTGAACTTGTAATCAGCAAGAAAACTTAAGCCTGGTTCTCTAATTCTTAACTCTGCTGGCATAAATTGCTTATAAATAAGATTTTGGTCAGATGCAATACATTCAGTCATATCTCACAACACACTGTATGCTAATGAGTTTGCTTCAAGGCACCTCTACTCAGAAAAAAATCATATCTCTGTCTAAATACATGTTTTTTTATTGCTAAGTACTGTAGTACTGAATAATCTAGTGTAGAAGAGAAAATGGAAAATCTGTCTAATCAATGTATTCCCCATTGTTTTTAAACATGTTCTCTAAACTTTTCAGAGGTAAAAATGGCAGAATACTTGTGACCCTGTTTTATGTTTTGTCATATTAATTCTCCTGATTTGAGAATATAATACTTCTACTGTGTAAAGCCCTAAGGATGTCATTGAGTGATGGGACTAATTTTCTTGCATGTTTCATAAAATTAAGGAAATTAATTTTGTAATATATCTAGAAGCCAGCTTTTGGAATGTGAGCATTAGGAAAGCAATATTGATTTTATAACATTCCAATAGTCTCTTGTAATATGAAACAAATCATAAGATATAACCAGTTTAGCCAAACCATTAGAAATATTTGTGGTAATAGTTAATCTGTGTATTTTTATATACTTATCTGAGGTTTACTTTTTAAAATATGTATTAAAGCATCATGAATAAAATTTGGAGGCAATGCATTGAGTTCTCTGTTCTGGTATGTAACTTTAGCATCATTAATCATAGAACTCTTCCAAATGGATAAGGAAATGCTTCTCTTAAGACTTGTGTTCCTGGTACTGGAAGGTACTCATCTAATAGAAAATAATCACCAACCCAGCCTTTAACCCTTCAGTCTAAAATTGTGACCTTCCTACAAGATACTCTGGTGCAATAGTGGCACAGAGCTTGTTGAAGTAACTAACCAATATCTGACTGGATTTAAAGCCAACCGATGAGATGAAACCTACTTGGATAGCAGCCAAATAATACTGTTTTGCAAAAAACAAACAAACAACAAACAAACAAAAAACCCAAAAAACCAAAAAACCAAAAACCAAAAACCAAAAAACAAAACCATATCAACAAAACAGCATTCTGCTATAGGAACAAATCAGTAACTCATTCAGTCATCATCAGAGAACTTTCCTCCTGAAGCAGATGGGAATAAATACAGAGACACACAGCTGAACAATGTGAGAGACTTTAAAGAACTGTCCTAAATGTGATATTTCTGAAAGCCCCTATAACCTAACAGCTTAGGAAAGTCTGAACACAAGGAGGAAGAAAGATTGTAAGATCCAGAGGGAATGGAGGACACCAAAGATTCAAAGCCAGCAGTGAGCACACAGGAAACCTATGAACTGATGCACTCACAGAGACTGTGACAATGTGCACAAAGTCTACACAGCCCTGTAGCATATGGGGTTCCAGTCCTGAGAGTGGAACTGAACACAACATCACATCCTTATCCTAGAAACTTTCTCTAATTGGTTACTACATGCAAATTAAAAAAATAGTTTTTCTCTTATAGAGTCTCACCGAGTATAAACAATATTCTTAGCCACAGATGGTCAGCACAGGCAATCAAACAAACAAACAAAACCCTTAGTGGTATCTTTGAGGGTACATTTACATTATAACGCTTTGGCTAGGTTTCTTTTTTTAACAGTTCTTTTACTTATATGTTAAGGTTTCTGATTTTGTGTTTGGGGGGATTTCTATATGTGCATATGTGTGTATCTCTATGTCTATATGTGTTTGCTTTTCTATTTGGCTTTTCTATTTGGCTCTTTGTTTTTCTGGTCATTAGTTTGTTCTCCCATTCAGGTATGTTTGTTCTTATTTTATTTTATTTTATTACTATTTTTAGATGCATGTTTAAAAAAGAGTGTAGATTTAGGTGGATGAGGATGTGGGAAAGATCTGGGAAAATTTGAAGAAAGTAGAAATCATAACCAGAATATAATGTATGACAAGTTCTATTTTCAATAAAAATGAATAGTTGAAAGTTGTTCACTGAAGAACAGTCAGCAGATGGTGCCCTTCTGCAATAAGCAGCTTTTGCTTTCTCAATAAAATGCTATGAAGTTACAAAAGGAAAAGGCAGTAGTAATGTCTGAAGAGTGATTACTTACCTTGTGTTGTGAGTTTGGCAGCTGCTTGTTTGGTTTCAGGGGGCTTGCCTTGCTCTTCAAGAAAAAAAGATGAATAATTTACCACTCACAAGCAGTTTATAACAATATAGAAAAAAAGATGAAAAATTACACAACATTGATTACTAACTTTGATTTTTCATTTCTTTCTTTTGACAATTTCATATATGAGTATTGTATTTATATTCTTACTTTTCCCTCTACCCTCATCAACTCCTCTTGCACCAATAACATCTCAAAATTCATGTCATCTTTAGATCTAATTACTATTGTTGCACACACACACACACACACACACGAACACACGCGCGCGCGCGCGCACACACACACACACACCCCTACTGACTACATTTAGTATTGTTATTATGTTCACAGATTTACAGATGACCACATGGAATTTAAGAACCTTATTATATTGTCATGTCCACTAGTTCATTGTTCAGGTGTTTTTAGGAAACCATATTATTGAGATTTTATGGGGGCAACTTTTCTGTCATCTCTATATGACACTAATTCTCAGTTGGCATCTTTGCCTCTGGCTCTTACATTCTTTCCTTTCCCCTCTTGTGTGATGTTCCTTGAGTATAGGGCTGCATTATATGATGTACCAAATGGGGCCAGGTGTACCATCATGGCTTATTCTGTGAGTTTTTGACACATTGTGTATTGCTGTAATATTTTCTATCTGCTGCAAAATGAAACTTCTTTGATGAGGCAAGAGAATTTGTCTTATCTGTGGATATAATGTCAATTATTAAGAATACATGTGAAAATTATTTTACTCTAAGAAAAGTGATACTAGCAGGTTCTCCTCTAATGTCTACGACCTCTGCAGCTGTATATAGAAGCTTTGATTTTAATACTCAGGCTTTTTCTTAATATATTTAGTCATTAATGGAATTTCAAAGAATGAGGCATATAAAAACAAAAATTCATGAAATACATTAAAGCATATGAGATTCTAAAAACTGTCCAATTTCAATGTTCTCTGCTTAGCACCTAGAACCAAAGACTCTCAAACTCCTTTATGATTTATTTCTGTATGGTCAGCCCTTTGTGTTTAGATAAAAACTGGTCCACTGAAAGCCATTGAACATAATATGAGAATAATTCCCAGGACAATCATTTTTAATCTGGAGCCTGCCTGTATCACTAGATGTCATTACCCACATTGCTATTCTACCCAGCACATTTAGCATCACCTTGAGCAAAAATATATGTTATGAAGAAGAGTCATTTGAGTCTTTCTTCCCTAATATATTAGAGATTTTTGTTGTCATTGCTTTTCTCCATTCCTTATTCAGCATTTTTATATTATGCTATATTCTCTTCTCTCTCTCT
The DNA here is from genome assembly GCF_947179515.1 of Apodemus sylvaticus. Classification (NCBI taxonomy): domain Eukaryota; kingdom Metazoa; phylum Chordata; class Mammalia; order Rodentia; family Muridae; genus Apodemus; species Apodemus sylvaticus. Next base: position 537,846 of record NC_067494.1, read on the forward strand.
CTCTCTCTCTCTCTCTCTCCATATATACATATAATGTCTCCCTCCTCTCTCTCTTGCCATAAATTTACCCCACATCAAAATGATGATGATGAAAAAAAACTTATATTCTGGGATAAACGAACTTGTTTTGTCTTTTGTTTCAGAGATAAGTTTTCATTTATATCAGAGCCATCATTACAAACATGCTAATACTTCAGTTTTTTATATGAAGCATATTGTTTTATCTATCTATCATTATCATAATTCTTATAGTTATAGTTATTTATTCAAGGCTTGGCTTCTGATTGATCATGACTCATTAAAATGACCTGTCTAAGGTCAGTGATACATGAATGGAAGAATTTAAAACTGTAGGCTCTGTCCTAGGTCCTTCTCTAAGACTTGCCTGCATCTGTTTCTTCACCAGGAAAGCATATTATCTTATTAATGCACACTGGTTTATTGACAATAAACAAGTGTGCATTAAAGTTCATCTCTTTTAGTGTTCTGACTGCATGTATGTATGTATACTATATCCATGCCTGAAGGTCTCTCAGGGCAAAAGAGGGTGTTCAGTCCTCTGGAACTGGAGTTACGTTCAGGTGTGAGTTGTCATGTGGATACTTAAACTGATGAGAGCCCTCTTCATAAACATCAAAGCCTTTTAACAGCTGGCTGAAGCATCCTTAAACATTCCCAAATTCATTTGGAAAGAACAATCTTCAATGTCTCCTTGTAAAGGGGCAATTTTAAAAGAAGGAAATCTCAGGGTCATAATGACAGCATGAGTTGTCTCTCGCAATGCCATGTGGTCCTTCTCTGAGTAAACTTGTAAGTTAATATGTGATAAATCACAACCTATTATATGAACTGCATGCCAGGAGAAACTAATAGCTTAAAACAAAAATTCCTTTACAACAGCTCTGCCAATTTGCTTCTGCCTGGCAAGTGTCAGCCTCCAAGCAATCAAGAACACATGCAACACATTTGTCATCTGCTTGCACATGGCACTTCTGTTTTCAAAACCATATGATTTAAAGAAGAAACTCAATACAGAGACCATAAATACAAAACAAAAGTGGCAATTAGTAATTCTTGAACAATATGATAGATCCTTCACTTCAGCAAATAACAATAAAATAGAAAATAGTGAACTAAGTAAAAAAAACAACCTGACACAAGAAATGGAATGAATACAAGCAAGTGTGAGGCCAAGAAATGAGTATCAATACCATTCATCATTTCTTAATCCCAGTCTACTGGGCATGACAGCGAAAAATTGAGTCTCAGAGCAGTCATACACTAAAGTTACTTACACAGATGTTTCTTCACACTAGCCTACAAATCCCTTAATATTAATAATTATTACTTACTCATCTTTGTAACTTTCACTTAGAAGACAAGGTTATCACTAATAAACCCATAAGAAATTATATTTAAAAAACTAATGATAGTAATGGGAAAAATCAACTGAATAGACTGGTATAAAAATTCAAAACAAAACTCCCTTGCTCCCTCTATTAAATGTATATTATACAGAAAACCTTTTCATTTTAAAGTTCAGAACTTGATTTTCAATAGATTATATAGGGACCAGAGAACATTGGTGAATTTTTTACAATTAGACTATTAATGTCTCACTATAGCATGAAGAAACTAGTTCTTTATGAAGCTAATTATCAACCAAATTCCTTTTTATTTTATTTCCAAGAAAAGAAAATTCAAAGTTAGTCTCTAGTTTTACAATGCACATTTAGGTTAAGGTTAAATTTGAAAACTAAATATAGAGCTCCTCACTGGATGCTGAGTGGGTTGCTGTAGTCTTCTGGCTCATTCAGCCTACATGAGTCACCAGCAGTAGGGGCTGCCACTATATAAGGCTATATAAGTGCACGCTGCATAGGGACAAATACTAGTACTTTGCTTGTTTGTGGAGCCCTTCGTTTCAATAACGTAAGAATGAGATGGATATGGTGAAGGTATCACATCTACTGATCTTTTGCCAGAAAAAAAAATCTGGAAAAATCAGCATCCTCTATATTTATCTTGATCTCCTGGGGTCATCTCATATGAGAGATAGGAGTGGTCCAAGTTTTACAAGTTTCCAGAATGGTGCTTGGATTAAGACCATTCTTCTGAGAATGCATTTTATCCTGATTACTTTGGAGGAAGAGAGAAAGTGAAAAAGGGAGGGAGGGAGGCAGCAACAGAGACAGAAACAGAGACACAGGAGACAGGGGAAAGGGGAATCTAAGGGTGGAAAACTGGGAGCAGAGGTTAAGCAGGGCAGGGGAAAACACCACTTGAAGGCAATATGCCTGAAGCTTTACGTCTTGCTAGAATGGACTTGCCCCCAGTGTTGTGGCATACTGTGACAAAACCTCAGGAACAACCAGAGTGGATACAGGTAACTCACTGCTCATGCTTGCAAGTGAAAGAAATTACAGAAAACATTCATATTTTTTTGAATAAAAAGAAATAAACTTTGGGATGAGAACTTTTACATAAATTTCAAGAGAAATCCATAGTAATGAATACAACAGTTAAAGTTGGACCAGCAATATAACACTTTTCAAACCTTCAAAGGGTACACATTCTTTTAAAATAAGATACTAGAAGTCCAATGAGCTGTTCAGTCAAGGTCCGACTTGTTCTTTCTAGTAATAAAACTATAGTCTCCTATTTTCTTATAAAACTACTACCAAATTGGAGATAGATTAAAAATTAAAATAAAGATTTATGTGATTACAAATTCTTAGGTAAAGCCTCTTGTACTTAGTGCTCTAGGAAAGCATACTTCTAGGACAGTACTTCATTTTAGTATAATCACCCTATTGAGATGAAATTAATAATGAAGCAGTCTTTCGCCACTCTCTCTGACCAAGGGTGCTAAGGTCTGAAAAGTTGGTCCATATGCTGCTAGATATGTGAATTGTAAGACATACAGAAATACGAACAATTTAATAAAAATAATCTGTTATTGCTAAAGGTTACAAAGGTCTAAATTACCTGCCAGCACCATTTACAAAAGGTAATGTAGTTGAGCCAGAACACCTTTTTCTCCCCCCAGAGAATCCTCAACTGATTATTTTGTTTCCTAACTAAATGGATGGGTTAAAAGCGAACAGTTAAAAAAAATAAGTATGTTTGATGTCTATTAAAAATAGTTCATTCGTTTCTGCCATGAACCTTTAAGAAACCAAAAAAAAAAAAAATCATCATAAACATTTCTTGACTTGAGGGGAAGAAAATGATCTCTGATGATTCAATAAAACATGAAGCTAAAAATATCTACCCATAGATTGTGGAGAAAGCATCAACACTTCCCAGCAGTACTGGAGACAACTAAGTATAGGAAGACAGATGATTGGAGAGCATCAGTCAGAAACCTATGCATGAGTGTATCACCTAGCTGTCTGAATTGGATAAGTGCGGTTGGTGTACTTTTAACCAATTACTATTTTAAATTAACTATATTGAAAGGATCAAACAAAGAAATTTTAAAAAAATAATTTTTTGCAATTAAATAGGAAGTTACCAGGGGACACAGAAACCCCTGCCCAGCCAGAGGCACATATTCCTTCTGGTTTGCCTCTGTGCCTGGAACAGATCCTGGGCTCTGGCTCTCAACTCACTCCACCCACACCCAGAGGCAACTGGACTCCCCGGAGTTCTGACACACCCAGAATCTCAGGATCAAAGGTTAGAGCATCAGAAAGAGAGCTGGACTGCCAGGAGTTGTGAAAAAAAACCAAAAGCCAACCAACCAAACAACCAACCAACCAACCAACCAACCAAACAAACAAACAAAAAACTAGGATCATAAGATCAAAGGCCCACAGGAGGGACAGGTTTCAGTCAGTGACAGCAAGGCCAGTTAGCATGAATGATATCCAGATGACAAGAGGCAAGCATAAGCCAATAAGATTAAAAACTCAGGAGACAGCCGGTGTTGGCGAGGATGTAGAGAAAGAGGAATACTCCTCCACTACTGGTGGGATTGCAAGCTGGTACAACCACTCCGGAAATCAGTCTGGCGGTTCCTCCGAAAACTGGGTACCTCACTTCCAGAAGATCCTGCTATACCACTCCTGGGCATATACCCAGAGGATTCTCCAGCATGTAATAAAGATACATGCTCCACTATGTTCATAGTAACCCTATTTATAATAGCCAGAAGCTGGAAAGAACCCAGGTGTCCCTCAATGGAGGAATGGATAAAATTATGTGGTATATATACACAATGGAGTACTATTTGGCCATTAGAAACTACGAATTCATGAAATTCTTAGACAAATGGATGGAACTGGAGAACATCATCCTAAGTGAGGTAACCCAGTCTCAAAAGAACACTCATGGTATGTACTCACTGATAAGCAGATATTAGCCTAAAAGCTTGGAATACCCAAGACACAATCCACATATCAAATGTCCAAGGAGAAGGAAGGAGTGGCCCCTGGTTCTGGAAAGGCTCAGTGCAGCAGTGTAGGGGAATACCAGAACAGGGAAGTGGGAAGGGGTGGATGGGGGAACAGGGGGAGGGAAGAGGACTTATTGGACTTTTGGGGAGGGGGGATCAAGGAAAGGGGAAAACATTTGAAATGTAAAAAAGAATATATCGAATGTAAAAAAAGAACATAAGCCACAGAATCCAATGCTGTATGGCAACATCAGAACTAAGTTCTTCCATCACATCAAGCCCTGGAAACAACAACACACCTGAAAAACAAGATTCAGACCTAAAATCCCATCTCATGAAGGTTATAGAGGATTGTAAGAAGGACATAAATAATTCCCTTAAAGAAATACAGGAGAACACAGGTAAACAAGTAGAAGACCTTAAAGAGGAAACACACAAATCTCCTAAAGAAATAGAGGAAAACACAACCAAAGTGAAGTTAAGTCAAGTGAAGGAATTGAACAAAATTTTCCAGGATCTAAAAATGGAAATAGAAATATTAAAGAAAACACAAAGGGAGACAATGCTGGAGATGGAAAACCTTAATAAGGCCATCAGGAGTCACAGATTCAAGCATCACCAACAGAAAACAAGAGATAGAAGAGAGAATCTCAGGCATATAAGATAGCATAAAAGACATTGACACAACAGTCAAAGAAAATACAAAAAGCAAAAAAAGTTACTAACTCAAACATTCAAGAAATGTAGGACCAAGAAATCCAAAATGAAAGGACCAATCCTATGAATAATAGGTTTGAAAGAAAGCAAAGATTCCCAACTAAAAGGGCCAGTTAATATCTTCTACAAAATTATAGAAGAAACCTTCCCTAACCTTAAGAAATTGATGTTCATAAGCATACTAGAAGCCTAAAGAACATGAAACACATTAGACCAGAAAAAATTCTTCCCATCACATAATAATAAAAACACCAAATATACAGAACAACAAAAAAGGGGTATTAAAGCAGTAAGGGAAGAAGATCAAAGAGTCAAAGGTAGACCTATCAGAAGTACACCAGACTTCTCACCAGAAACTCTAAAAGCCAGAAGATCATAGGCAGATGTCATACAACCCTAAGATCAAAAATGCCAGTCCAGGCTACTATACCTCACTAAACTATCAATTACCATAGATGAAGAAATCAAGATATTCCATGATAAAAGCAAATTCAAACAATACCTTTCTACTGATACTGCCCTATAGAAGATAATGGAAGGAAAATTCCAACACAAGGAGGGAAACTACACTAAAGAAAAAGCAAGAAATCAATCTTCTCAAAACAAACACAAAAGAAGAGAACCACTAAAATATAATTCCACAACAAACATAACAGAAAGCAGCAATCATTGGTCCTTAATATCTCTCAACACCAATGGACTCAATTGTCCAATAAAAAGACGTAGGTTAACAGAATGCATACAAAATCAATACCCAAAATTTTGTTGCATACAGGAAACACACTTCAGTTACAAACACAGACATTAATAAAAAAATAAAAGGGTGGATTATTTTCCCAAGCAAATAGTACTAAGAAACAAACTAGAGTACAATTCTAATATTCAATAAAATAGACGTTCAACCAAAAGTTACCAAAAAATGGGGAAGGACACTACATACTTATCAGGAAAAAAAATCCAACAAGATGAACTCCCAGTTCTGACTATCTATGTCCCAAATGCCAGGGCAGCAACACTTGTCTAAAAAAAAGTTCCTAAAGCTCAAAACACACACTGAACCTCACACAGTAATAATGGGATACTTCAACACCTCACTGTCATCAATGGACAGGTCAAGGAAACAGAAACTAAACAGAGGCACAGTTAAATTGAGAGAACTTATGAACAAAATGGATTTAACAGATATCTACAGAACATTTTACCCTAAAACAAAGGACTATACCTTCTTCTCAACACCTCACTGTACCTTCTCCAAAACTGACCATATAATCGGTCACAAAACAAGCCTCAACAGATTCAAGAAAATTGAGATAATCCCATGTATCCTATTACATCATCAAGGACTAAGACTGTTCTTCAATAACAACAAAAACAACAGAAAGCCCACACACATATGGAAGCTGAACAACACTCTACTCAACAATAACTTGGTCAGAGAAGAAATAAAGAAATTAGACTTTCTAGAATTTAACAAAAATGAAGGCACAACATACCCAGACTTATGGGACACAATGAAAGAAATGCTAAGAAGAAAACTTATAGCTCTGAATGCCTCCATATAAAATTTTAGAGAACATATGCTACCATCTTAATGTGTACCATCTGGAGCACATTTGAAAGCTCCAGAACAGAAAGAAGCAAATATATCCAAGAGGAGTAGAGGCAGGAAATAAACAAACTCATTGCTAAAATCAACCAAGTAGAAACAAAGAGAACTATATAAAGAATAAACAAAACCAGGAACTGGTTCTTTGAGAAACCAGACTAACCAGAAGACCAGAGACAATATCCAAATTAACAAAATCAGAAAGGAAATGAGAGACATAACAACAGAAACTAAAGAAATTAAAAAAATTAATCAAATCAAAAGCCTAAACTCAACAAAACTGGAAAGTCTAGATAAAATGGATGAATTTCTAGACAGATACCAGGTATCAAAGTTAAATTAGTATTAGATAAATCATCTAAACTGTCCCATAACCCCTAAAGAAATAAGAGAATTCATTAAAAGTCTCTCAGCCAAAAAACACCCAGGACAAAATGGTTTTAGTGTAGAAATTTATCAGATCTTCAAAGAAGATCTAATTCTAATATTTTTCAAACTATTTTATAAAATAGAAATACAAAGAACACGACCCCATACATTCTATGAAGCCATAGTTACACTGATATCTAAACCACACTGAGACCCAATAATGAACGAGAATTTCCGACCAATTTCTCTTATGAATACTGACGAAAAATCCTTAATAAATTTCTTGCAAACTGCATGCAAGAACACATCAAAGCAACCATTCAATATGATCAAGTAGGATTCATTCCAGAAATGCAGGGATGGTTCAATATATGGAAATCCATCAACATAATCCATGACATAAACAAACTCAAAGAAAAAAAACCACATGATAATACCGTTAGATGCTGAAAAAGCCTTTGGTAAAATATAACACTACTTTCTGTTAAAAGGATTGGAGAGAGCAGGAATTCAAGGTCCATACCTAAATATAAAAAAATTGCTGAACAAATCACCAATGACTCATGCTCTAAGATCAACAATTGACAAATGAAACCTCATGAAATTGAAAAGGTTTTGTAAGGCAAAGTACACTGTCAATAGGACAAAATAGCAACCCACTGATTGAGAAAAAAAATCTTTACCAACCCTACATCAAACAGAGGACTCATATCCAATATATGTAAAGAAATCAAGATGTTAGACTCCAGAGACTATAACCCTATTAAAAATGGGGTACAGGGCTAACAAAGAATTCCCAACTGAAGAATCTCAGATAGTTCAGAAGCACCTAAGAAATGTTCAATATCTTTAGTCATCTGGGAAATGCAAGTCAAAACGACCCTGAGAGTCCAGTTCACATCAATAATAATGGCTAAAATCAAAAACTCAGGTAACAGCAGATGGTGGTGAGGATGTGGAGAAAGAGGAACACTCCTCCATAGGTTGCAGGACTGCAAGTTGATAAAACCACTTTGAAAATTAACCTGGCATTTCCTCAGAAAGAAAGAGTTTTACCTACAGACCCAGCTATACCACTACTAGGCATATAGCCAAAAGATGTTCCAACAAATAAGGTCACATATTCCACTATGTTTATAGCAGCCTTATTTATAATAGCCAGAAGCTAGAAACAACCCAGTTGTCCCTCAACAGAGAATGGATACAGAAAATGTAGTACATTTACACAATGGAGTACTCAGCTGTTAAAAAGAATGACTTCATGAAATTCTTAGGCAAATAGATGGTACTAGAGAATATCATCCTGAGTGAGGTAACCCAGACACAAAACATACAATAATAAGTGGATTTTAGGCCAAAAGTTCAGAATACCCACAATACAACCCACAAACCATATGAAGCTTATGATGAAGAAAGACCAAAGGGTACTTTCATCAATCCTACATAGAACAGGGAACAAAATGATCACAGGAGGTAGAAAGATGGGTGGACCTGGGAGACAGAGGGGATGGGGAGAGAAAAAAGTGGGGCCAGGAACAGGTACTAGAAGAGACAGGAGAGAAATAAAGAGGGTCAGAAAAATGAATAAAAACATGTAGCAGTGGTGGATAGAGAACTGAGGGTATCCACTTGAAAGTTCCAGATTACATGGAAGTGAGAGTTTCCCAGGAGCCAATGGAGATGACTTTGGCTGAAATGCTCAATAAAGGAAAGATACTGTAGAGACCACTTCCAGGAGATATACATGGCCTCAGGTTGAGGGATGGGACCACTCAGCCATTTCAAAATTTTTTATCAAGAATTGTTCCTGTCCAAAGGAGAGATAAGGACAAAAACTGGAACAGAGAAAGAAAAGGCCATCAGAGACTGCCTCACCTAAGGATCTATCCCATCTGCAGACAATAAACCCTCACACCATTGCTTATGTCAAGAATCACTTAGTGACAAGAGCTTTCCTGAAAGCTCTTTCCTGAGAGGTTCTACCAGCATTGAACCAATACAGGTGCAGATATTAACAGCTGACCATCAAACTGAACTCATGGACCCCAGTGGAAGAGTTCAGGAAAGGACTGAGGGAGCTGAAGGGTATTACAACCCCATAAGAAGAACAATATCAACTAACTGGACCACCCTGAGATCCCAGGAACTAAACTACCAACCAAAGAGTATATGTGAATGGAGGGAGGACTCTACAAACATATGTAGCAGAGGATCACCTTATCTGGCATCAATGGAAAGGGAGGAGAGGAAGGCTTGATACCCCAGAGTAGGGGGATACTAGAGCAGTGAGGTAGGAGTGGTTGGGTAGGTGGAGGAGCACTCTCACAGAGGCAATGGGAGCAGAGAGTAAGGAGGTGAGTTGCCAGGGGCAGATTTTAGAGGTGTAACCATGAAAGAGGATATCATTTGAAATGTGATTGAATAAAATGATTAATAAAAATGTAATCAAACTGAAATGAAGATGTAATTAAAGACTTAATAATCTAGTAAGAAAACCCAAGGGAAACCTTTACAGGTAGAATGGATCAATAGGAAGAAAGAATCAAAGACTGGAGATAAAGTAGAGGAATTAAATCACATAAGCAAAGAATATGAATCAAAGTAAAAACAGAACAGAGCATGCAAGAATTGCAGGACACCATGAAAAGACCAATCTTCTAATTATAGACATATAGGAAGGAGAAGCAAACTAGGCCAGTGGTAGAGATTAGATCTTCAACAAGATCATAGAAGAGATCCTGTCTCAAAACAATAAGACAGTTGATAAGAAAACCCCTCCAACCTAACCTCTGGTGCACAAACATTCACCTACATAAGTATGCACTCACAAGGTACCTATTCCTATACAATCACATTAGGTTCTCTTTATAACCTTGGGCCCCCTGCCAGCCCTGACACTACAGGACAGGAAGGCAGAGCCCTGAGCCTAATTTTAGGCAAGCATTTACAGAGGCACACATCTAATTGGGGGACCACTGTGAACATTAACATAATTAGCTGGTGCTGGGAGCTAATCCATAAACGTAACTTCTACTTTCCTCCTAATTGGTGGTTGTTAGGATGTCAGGTGTCAGGGAAAGGCTTATAACTTGGAGGTGCAGATTTGTTGGGGATAACTTGGGAACTGGTGCTAGATACTGGACCCTAGGTCAGGTTATCTAAGATGGAGTCTGAACCCCAAAGATTTTGCGTTTTAGTACTAATTATATTATTATTACTATTGTTATTATTATTATTTATTATTATTTTTATTTAGAACAAATTGGCTCAGCAGATGAAGATGCCTGCCAACAAGGCTGACAACCTGAGTTTAATCCTCAGGACCCATGGGATGAAAGGAGATAACCAATTCCCAAAAGTTGTGTTCTAACCTCACCATGTGCACCACAGCATGCACATGTCCACACATACTCACATACATTCAAATAAATAATAAAATTATATTGGAAAATCTCATGGAGCATTCTATGCCATTTTACAACTTAGTTGAAGTTTACATCTCAGAAATTTCTAATTTCTCAGTGGGAATTTGGTAGCCCTTTCTTTCTAAGTACGAAAAAGAGAAGTAATAGGGAATCATAATTAATTACTACATTAAATACTTTTTTACTTCCCGAATAAGACTTTGCAAATATACCTAAATAAGTTTTCAAAGGTTTATTTGGGGGAGAGTTCTTTCAGTTGCTATTGAGGTATAAGTACATAAAATGATTATCACTGAATAAAGGCTTAAGGTCTACTCCTTCTGTTGAATGTACATTAAAATATTTTGGAGCTAAAGAAAATATTTAATTTTGCCAATAAAAAAGGAAGTGGTTCTCCCATTAACTAGTGTGTTAGAACAATGTGATCTAAGTTCATCACTTAGAAAAAAGGATCTTATTGTTCTACACTAGTAACCAGCATTTGTGAATATCACCGTCCTGATTTTTTACTTTACAGAAAATGGAAAGCAGTACCATTTTCATATTCTACATTTAGAAAAGTTATGAACCAATAAAAATTTAAGTTTACCTTAATTTTCATGAAACTACCAAGCAGTGGTAGATAGTTAAAAGAAGTCCACAGGAAACTTGACTTGTTGTCCGCTCCCCTGCCCCAGGAACTATTTTTAATGTCTATGCTAAATAAATAACATTTAAACACATAACAGTATCAGATATTTATCTAAGTGAAATGTACATTAACAATTACAATTCTAAAATCAACCATCATCATAGGAAAAAACACCTTGATTAAAATTTTCCAGTTTAATTATACCTCCCAAAAATTGTCATTGTCATACTGGACAAAATATGATCCAAATCACCTTTATAAATGAAGTATGGCTTAAGATTAATCAGTTACCTCAACATCATAATGTATGAAGCACTTTGGTTGTCATTCTGCTTTATCCACTGTCTTTTATTCAAAATTCAAGTGAAACCACAGGTGATGCTGACAAACCCCTCTGTCCCCAACAAGAGTGTTTACATACCACTGAGGCCAATTAACTTCTTGGTTTTGGGTCAAAACAACAAACATGAATAATTCTAGACATAAGATTTGCAGGGCTTCATCATTCCCTTTATGTACTAGAAGTTTCTAGTGGACAATGTTCTTGATGTGAAGGAATAACAAGAGGCACAAGTACAACTTGGGAAAGAACCTGCTTAACAACCATCCCAAGCTACATACTAGCACACAAGCATTCTGCATACCACCATATCTACACACCAGCATTCAAACATTCTGCAACCTGGCCAAGCAATTGCTAATTTTATTTACACTGAAGGTGAACACTGCATTTGACAGTTACAAGTCTACATGCTTACTCTTTGGTAAGAGTTGAGTCTTTCCAATAGGATTTTTAAGAGAAACTTTGTACCTGACCTTTTCTTTTTCTGTTGGTTTCCTAAGAACTCTGATTTTTAGCTGTGGAGAAAAGGCCATATTGTTATTTACAACAAAATTTAATGTATCATGATTAGTGAAATCATCCAAAGGAAACTTAATTTGGCTATTAGATTTGTTCTCCTGTTTACAAAGTCTAGTAGTTCCAAGAGAAGCATCAAAAGGATCCAGATGTCTCTTCATTTTGTGAAAGATTTAGAAGTTAATTCAACACTTGATTTATTACAAAATATAGACTTTTGTGCTTCAAGATCTGACTTAGTGTTTGGAACAGTGGGACCTTTTGATGTGCTTTGTACACAAGCGGGAAGAACATTGTCACAGCTCACTAATTTAACAGGAGGAGAAGCTGTGTCACAAAGGATTGGGGACTTCTGCCTCATAGTCTGTCTGTCATACTCCAACAAAGAATTAATTCTTCTGATGAATTGACGGACAGGAGTGTGCTGAAATTCAAGAGGCGACTTCACTTTTCCTCTGTTTGGTTCATTTAGAGACAGTTTATTAAACCACTGTAAGTGATCAGAAACTTTCCTGTGCTCTATCACTTATAGACCCCCAGGAACTGCATTGCTACATTTTTCTACCAGTGACTGTTGTCTAGCAAGTTTCTGGGGCTGAGATTTTGAAAGTACTGCCACACTGCATGTGCTCCACTCTAAACATGATAGAGCCTCATCTTCTTCAGGAGCTTCACTTGCCCCAGAGTTCTCCTCCACCACATTCTCACTCCCCGTGATGGAGTATTTAGTTGGTTCCTTGGGGACCATGGGTTCTCAGTTGGCTCCTCACTGGGGAATGCTTGCAGAACAAGGCCAACTTTGGGTGTTTCTAAGTACATGTCTTCATGTTCCACCTTCATCTGAGTTGAGTAGCATTCCTTTTTGGCTTCTCTGGCAAATTCTGGACTTTGATACAGTGAGAAATTCCTTTCTGAAGGATAGTTCTCATTCGCCCCAGTATAACTCACATCAGATCCCTTTGACTCACGGTCATATCTCTGGATTCTATTTCTTCCCCCATATTTGTATAACTGCTCATGATTTATCACTATATAAAGATCACTCCCAGACTTGGAAAATGCTTTCTGAATCTTTTGCAAGGTCTCAGAACCCAGGTTACCTTCATCTCTGCTAAAGGAATGCCCCAGAACACCACTGTCAGGTTGTCTATAGAAGGTGGAAGGCCTGAGTTCACAGGACCCAGTAATGTCAGGCTCCAAAGAAATGTTCTTCACCTCAAGATTTTGCATTATTGGAGAAGTTCCATTTGTACTCATGTCTTAAAAACTTGAATTACTGGGTTCTGTCCAAGACATCAGGTAGCCTGTTCCATCTAGTTGATCTGGAGATAGTAAGTGTTCCTCAGATTTGTTGATCTTTTCTGAGCTGAATCTCTGGTCTTCCCCAGACTAAATTTCAGACAGAGAGGTCTTATCTTTACAGCTAACTTTGGGAGAGAAGCAGCCAGCTTTTCCTGATTCTACTCTGTAAACTTTTTTGTTGGCAAACCTTTTACTTCGCCTTAGGTCTATACTGATCATGTGGTTTCCACTCATGGTGATTGATGATAGAGAACACTGAGATGACTCTTCATAACTTGGGTCAAAGTGAACTGATACTGGTGTAGAATTGCTGCTGAAGAGATGACTTGGCAACAGCTCAAAGTTTGAGTTGTATTTGGTGGACTTCCTTTTCTTACTGGAGAAGGCATGAGAAGACTCTCCTGGCAGTTTACACTTAACACTTGATATGAAAATCAATGGTGATACAGAGGTCTGGGCTGTTCTATCTTGCTGAAATGTAATAGAGGGTGTTCTATTTGTTTATTTAGAGCTCTTTTTACAAAATCTCCAACACTTTGTCTTCTTTTTCTCTTATATTCACTAGGAGTTTCATAGTTTCCTTCAAAGCCTTTCAGGGATGCGGTAGTACAGAGTCCATCATTACCTAACATGGCTGGTGTCTTTTCTAGGATAAAATCTGGAACTCATCCAATGTCTGATGCACAGTCAATAAAAGTCTGCACTACTGCTTCTTACAGATTAGCTTCTTCTCTGTGTTCTCTGAGACATCTTCTCATTATGACCTTCCCTTGTCTGAAGAAGATTTAGTGCAAATATTACTGCAAGATTGCTGCTGTCCATTTTATTCTCACTTGTCCTAAGAGAAATATTCTTAAGAACTTTAAAGAAGTATCTTAATATATCACCTGTAGGATCTGCCATAAGACATGACAACAACAATGTAGTTTTATTCCTCTCCTGTGCTCCTAACTCTTGAGCTTTGAAAAGTGCTTCATGCAGATCAGCTGGGAGGACAGGCTCTGGCAATTCCTGGAAGAAGTACTTAAGCAGGCCTGCCACATCACATGTAAGTTCAGAAGACAGGAAGGCTTTCACCATGATCCAGTTTACACTTTAGTGCCTTTAGAGGAATAACAGCCCCCCCCCCCACTTTCTAAAAAGCCCTTCTGTATGAATATGCTCTTTAAAAGATGTGCATGTATCAACAAGAATGCTTGGGATGCATTCTTATTCTGTCCTTATTCTGAAACAACTGAATGAGGCATGGAATTAAAAGGAACTCCAAATATCTTACCCCTTATCTTCATAGCTGCAGTTTCATGTCTCCTGTGATCACACTGACCAGGGCCACCTTAATGCCATAGACAGCCTGAAGTTACTGCAGCAGGGTCAATCAGACCAGTCTCTGATCCCACATCCAGAACACATTCCCCACTCTCTGAGGCCAACTCCAGGTCCTGACTTTCTTTGCCACCAACTAAACTCTTCCATGCACCCTCAGGCTTGAGCTCTGCTCAGCTGTCTTCAGGCCACCTCTGGCACTCTTCTGGCCCAGGCCACTTCCTCCACTTTCCCTTGATCCACTTACAGAGACCTTCTCTGTAAGGTCTCTCCTGCCACACTTCACTCCTGTTTCACTTTCACCAGCCTTCTTTCCAGGTCACTCAGCCCTGTCAGTTACTTCCACAAACTTCCCCTTTTCCTCTGACTCCTCTGTTTCCCCAGACTAATGCCTGCTGCTAGTTTCTCACTTCTGGAGGACATTTCCATTTACCCTATTCTAGTCAGGGTGGCCTTCTCTGCTCAGATCTCTTGAGATGGAACCTCAACCTTCAGCTCCTCCCTCCAGCCTGGCCAGCTGGCTGCTCAGGGATCCCCAGTTTTGGTCCCCGCCCAGGCTGATCTCTGTAGTCATCCTGTCTCACACACTACCTTTCTCCTTGCACATTAGTCTTGCCTGTGGCCCTGGCTGCTAAAGCTTAGTGGCTCTCATGCCAGTGCCCCACTTTCTACACACACATCAAACCTGACGTGACTACACTTGAGAAGTGGCTCCAAGACTTATTGTTACCTGTATCTTGAAGTCTCTAGCACAATTTGTGGCACTGAGAAATGCCTCTGGTAAAATGCCTTACATGAATAAACAAATAGAAACTGATAAAAAGTCAAAGTGTTGCAAAGATCAGTGTTAGATGCCTGACATCTCAACTGAAAAGCAATTATGCTCCCAAATTAATCAGACTGGGAATAAAGTCTCCTTTTTCACTCTACACTTCTGAAGACGCCAAAAATGCAAAACATATAATCAGATTCAAAGAGAATCTGTGCTTCCTGTAAAAAAATCTTTAGACTTATAAAATGCAGATATACTGCCATGCTATGTTAAATCACTTCCACAAAAAGGGACACAGAGTTATAAATCAAGATTCTGAAGAAGAATTCTGAGATGGAAGCATGTCGTGCAATACTTAGTCTGCAGGAAGAACAAAAGGGTAAGGGAGTAAACAGCCTACAATGGTACTTGGCTTGAAAAGTGACTACTGTAGTGTATTGTATATTTCTCAGTATTTACTGCACCAAAGCTCATTGCATTACTTTACTTAAGTGAATTAGTTAATGATGTCTATCCATTGTTGCATTGGGAGTGTTTCATGAAAGATGACTTCATGACTAGCTATTTTAAGGAAACAAGCTAGGCAAATAAGATTTAATGTAGAGACAAGGTACATTTTCACAAAAGGACAAGGGAGCAAATACTGTTATCTAACTTAATGATAATTCATTCTCTCTGTAATATGGATCAACTAACTCAGACAGAAAGGTCTTGGTAATCATTAAGAGAAGTTCAAATTGTTGGGTTAAATAAGCAGGAGAATATTGAATCGAGACTGTATTCAGAGTGTAGGTCTTTCCATTCCTGTATAATGAGATGTAACTTATGTCTTCTGTATGAATAGTTTGAATGAAACTTAGTAACTTAAGAATTGTACAAGGATCTTGGGTGTTGACAGTTGTAAAAGCTGTCCTTCAGCCAATCACCAGGAAGTAGTTAATCAAACCATGTCCAAATAAAACAAATGCTACACTATAACCAATCAGATTATTTCTGTCTGGGATGTCGACATCTTCTTGCTGACCACACAGTTGAATGGAATTCTCTAAACTTCAGTTCTGAGTGGCACATAATTTATGAACTGGTTTTTGCTTGCATACCTAAAACTAACTTAGCTAAAAAATATGCTAAAGCGTTCATGAAATCTGAATAAATCTGGTATCTTTATGTCTGTGTTTATTTATATGAGATGGGATTTTGCTTACATAGTCTTGGCTGGCCTGGCAATCACTTTATAGATTGAGCTGTATTTAACATTGTAGGGATTCCTTGCCTCTGTTCTAGAATATTGGGATTAGATATGTGGGCCAAAATACCTGCCAAGGTTAACTACTCTTCTTAAGACACTTAGAATTATTACATTTTAAACCTATGTTTTGAAGAAATAAAAAATGTCTATGATCATGTCTTTGAGTATAAATGGTTTACTCATTAGCACAGAAGCCCATAAAAGTCACAAGAATACAGGAATACATGTAAAGTGATAATGCCTTAGAAAAGGCAAATATTCAAAAAAATTAATTATTTAGAAAGAGAAACTATAAAGAATTTTGAGATTTGTTCCTAACAAACATATAAAATAGTCATTATTCAAATAAGGCTAGTTGTAAACTTGATAAATCCAAAAGGTTTCAACATAATGTAATTAAAGTTTATAATTCATATTAGTTTTGGGCAATTGTAAACTGTCAAGTGAAATACTGAGCAAATATTCAAGGAAATAACTGATCCCTGTGGAAATAAGGAGATTCTAAAGTCACCCACAGAGAGGTGTAAATTAAAATTCTGAAACTGAATAATTCTTTTCTAAGGAACAAAGAACTGATCTCCAATAGCAACCTCATCAAGAAATATATTACCTAATCATGTATAAGAACAATCCAAGTGCTACTTTCAACAAGGTCAGGGGAAGGAATTTTTCATAATAAAAGAAATAAGCGCAGAATTTAAATAGAAACAAAAATAAATTTGTTTTGATAGTGAGAACAGTACTGTCTGCCCTGGATTATTCTATTATTGTGTGATAGCAGCTTTCAGACTATCTGTAGTTTGGGATTATTCAACTATAAGTGACTCTATACTGAATACAATTCCCCCAAAGAAAGGCACCATATATTTATACACATATACAACTACCATCTAACTACACACCTGTACGCAGAAGCTGATAATTTGTGAATAGATAATGATACTGGAAAATATATTAAATTATATCAAAAACACCAGATGAAGGAGTTACTCAATTTCATGATGTGTATCCATCTTATGTGGATACTCTAAGAGAAAACCATTTAAAAGTGGAAGATATGTTGACTCATCTCCCAATATTCAGCCTTTTCCAGGAACCTTACTACAGTGAACAAATACCTCCTTCTTTCTCTAAGTTCTAGCTGGACACATTTTCTCAGACCCCTGACACTCAGCCCACTTCAAACTAACCATCAAATCAAGCTTTATTTGACTTGATATTTATCTATATCTGACTTTTCATTCCTACTCAGACCTAAATTTCACTTCTTTATGTCTACTGGCTCTGGGCCTGGAATCTTTTTAGAGCACCTATTCCACTTATTTCAGAAAGAGCCATTAACTGCTAAGTTTGTTCCAACCTTTCCTAGTCATCCTATTACCGACATGCATGCACATTATTGTGTGAAAGGGTGATTTATGATTTAAAAGTGAATGTTTGGAATTAAGCTTGGAATAAGAGAGCCTATGATTTAAACAACTATCAAGGAAAATGTGAGTTACTTGGCATATCACAGCCAAGAAAACTGATGTAGCTTGTGAATTCATTGTTGGTTAGCTCAGTGGTTTTCAACCTAGCTAATGCTGTGGCTTATTAATACAGTTCCTGATGTTAGAGTGACTCCCAACCATAAAATTAACTTTGTTCATACATTGTGACTATAATTCTTTTACTATTATGAATTATAATATAAATATCTTTGTTTCCTGATGGTCTTAGGTGATCCTTGTGAAAGGGTCATGCCAACCCAACACGGGGTCATGACACACTGGTTGAGAACTACTGACATCTTAGAAAAGGACATGAATCTCACTTATGTTTCTTTTATAATACATTCAGATGCATATGTAGGGGGATCACACCATCATTAGCAAAATGATTCACGAATAAGTATGGTAATAGAAAGCAGAACATCACTTGTGGGTTTTTTTGGGGGGGTGATGCTAATAAACTAAACAAAGGATAACTCCTTTTAAAACAAAGGAATTAAAAAACTGGGAAGAACAGAATCTAGAGTGTTTGGAATGTAGGTCTAAGGTCAAGCCAAAGCTTTTCTCCAAAAATCAGAAATTTCTGCTTTGTTTCAAAAGCTTGTTCTGGAAAGACTCAGTGAAGCAGTATAGAACAAATTCAGAACAGGGAAGTGGGAAGGGCTGGGTGGGAAAACAGGGGGAGGGAAGGGGACTGATGGGACTTTCGGGGAGTGGGGGTCCAGAAAAGGGGAAATCATTTGAAATGTAAATAAATATATCAATAAATTAAAAAAAAAAGATGCATTACCTAAGAACAGACTAGTACCACAATTAGGCTCCCTAGTCTTTCTTTTGTTGTTGTTGTTGTCCTGATGGGTTACTCTTGGGGTTTGTGTTCAATAAACTATTTTTGCTTAACTTAAAAAAAAAAAAAGAAATGTCTCACTAAGAGGAAAACACTTAAACATGTCAGATTGTGGGGTCAGTTAAAGACTGATCCCCATTGTGCTGCAGGCAGAACAGACAGGGACAAGTATCTGCCTGGAGAAAGTGCAGCTTGGGATCTAGAAGTCTAAATACCACTAGCAAGTTGTCAGTCATTAGTATCCCTCAAGGATGGGATCCTAAGCTACAGTCATACAGTACAAGGAGGACATGGTGGGCTCCCAATCAATCCAAGGCTCAACATAGCCAAAAATGGAATTTCAATAAAGTATCTGAGGTGGGGAGAGAGATAAAAAGAAAATAATATTGAAGAAAAGAGAAATTTAAGAATTGTATGTAAACAAACTAAATGTGAGATAAATGATGTCAATTAATTATGGCAAAATACATGTTATTTAAAGTTCAATTGAAGTACTGCAGGTTTTATAATGTCTAAATTTCTATTGATATAAGTTATCTGTGTGTACTCTAATACTGTATGAAGAAATTTATATTTCTCTAACTGAAGAGAAGTATTTATCAGCTAGGTATTAGGACTCTAAGAAAATTAGGTAACAGAATTTAGTTAGGTCTCTATTTTGATATTAGAATCTATCTACTTTTCAGCAACTGTAATATATATATAAATGAATGTCAACCAATATCTGAAATTATTTGATAAAACAGAAGCCACATGCTTCCTTTAAGACAATTTCAAAGTATGTACTTATTAAATTTTATAAACACAATTGTATTTGTTGCTTATCATAGCAGAGACATATAAAACAATTCATTTATCTAATATTTAAGACAAAATTTAAGTGAAGGCAACAAACCATACCTATTCTTTAATTGTAGAGACTATCCTCTGCTTGTTAATTTTGTCTGATTGTTCTGTAGCAATGCTTTGTGTCATATTTGAGAAGTTCAGATGTTCTCCATGTCAGCTCAAATACTAATTATTAAAATCAATAAATGAACTTCTAAGTGTTGGCTTCTCTATAAAGGTATGTCTTGAATTCATACCTTCTTTTCTATCATTAGTAGACACAATTATACACACCATTGAGAAAAGCAGTCCCAGATATCAGGCAAGCACTTTTAAACTCAAATTAAACTTAAGCTAAAAGTTGGATGTTTCTCTTAATATAAAATGACAAGCTGTGTCTATTGAGGACTGGCATTGCTTCGGGAACTCACATTTTTACAGATTGCAGCAACTGGACCAATTTCTCTGGACAACAATGCAATGAGGAATAATGAGTCTTTTATATTCAAAAATAAGAATCTTAAAATTCAATTATTTCATCATTGAACACAAAGACAAATAAGAAATTAAATGATGACTGACATATTTGGAAAGTTTATCATCTATACATGTAAAGGGCAAAGTATAAGTCTTTTTCTAAAGGATGGCTCCCCTTATTACATATTAGAGCATCATCTGGGTACATGCCCAGGAGTGGTATAGCTGGGTCCTCAGTTTTCGGAGGAACCACCAAACTGATTTCCAGAGTGGTTGTAGCAGCTTGCAATCCCACCAGAAATGGAGGAGTATTTCTTTTTCTTCACATCCTCATCAGTATCTGCTGTTTCCTGAGTTTTTGATCTTAGCCATTCTGACTGGTGTAAGGTGGAACCTAGGGGTTGTTTTAATTTGCATTTCCCTAATGATTAAGGATGTTGAGCATTTATTTAGGTGCTTCTTGACAAATTGAGTTTCCGCAGTTGAGAATTCTCTCTTTAGCTCTGTTCTACATTTTTAATAGGGTTATTTGGTTTTCTGGAGTCTAACTTCCTGAGTTCTTTGTATATATTGGATATTAGCTCTCTATCAGTAGTAGGATTGGTAAAAATCTTTTCCCAATCTGTTAGTTGCCATTTTGTCCTATTGACTTTGCCTTACAGCTTTGCAATTTTATGAGGTTCCATTTGTCGATTGTTGATCTTAGAGCATAAGCCATTGGTGTTCTGTTTGGAGATAAGAATGGAACAATTTGAATTCTTCTACAGGCTGACTGACCGTTGGATCAGCACCATTTGTTCAAAATGCTGTCTTTTTTCCACTGGAGGGTTTTAGCTCCTTTGTCAAAGATCAAGTTACCATAGGTGTATGGATTCATTTCTGGATCTTCAATTCTATTCCATTGATCTTCCTACCTGTCTCTGTACCAATACCATATAGTTTTTATCACTATTGCTATTGCAATAGAGCTTGAGGTCAGGGATGGTGATTCCCCCTCCTCCTGAAGTTCTTTTAATGTTGAGAATAGTTTTTGCTATTCCTGGGTTTTTTGTTATTCCAAATGAATTTGCGCATTGCTCTTTAAACCTCTATGAAGAATTGAGTTGGAATTTTGATGGGGATTGCATTAAATCTGTAGATTGCTTTAGGAAAGATGGCCATTTTTACTATATCAATCTTGCCAATCCACCAGCAAGGGTGATTTTTCAATCTTCTGGGGTCTTCTTTGATTTCTTTTTTTAGAGACTTGAAGTTCTTCTCATACAGATCTTTCACTTGTTTGGTTAGAGTCCCACCAAGATATTTTATATTGTTTGTGGCTAATTGTGAAGGTTGTAGTTTCCCTAATTTCATTCTCAGCCCGTTTATCCTTTGAGTATAGGAAGACAACATGTAATAAGGACACATGCTCTACTATATACACATTTATAATAGGCATATTTATAATAAGCAGAAGCTGGAAAGAATCCAGATGTCCCTCAACAGAGGAATGGAAACAGAAAATATGGTACATTTACACAATGAAGTACTACTCAGCTATTAAAAATAATGACTTCATGAAATTCTTAGGCAAATGGATGGAACTAGAAAGTATCATTCTGAGTAAGGTAACCCTGTAACAAAAGAACACACATAGTATGCACTCACAGATAAGTAGATATTAGCCCCAAAGCTTGGAATACCCAAGATACACTTCCCCAACCATATGAAGCCCAACAAGAAGGAAGACCAAAGTATGGATGCTTCAGTGTTTCTTTGAAGGGGGAACAAAATACAGGAGGAAATATGGAGACAAAGTGTGATGTAGATACTGATGGAAAGGCCATCCAGGACTGCCTCACCTGGGGATCCATCCTATATATAGTCAAACTTGGAAGCTACTGTGGTTGCCGGCAAGTGCTTCCTGTCAGGAGCCTGATAGGGCTGTCTGCTGAGTGGCTCTGACTCTTAGGCTACAGACAGAGCCAATACCAACACCACATGGATGTTTTGGATTCTACCTGACCCATTTGAAGGCAACATGGCTCATATGTAAGTTTGAAAACTAAAAAGTTAAATTGTCAAAATGGAACCCTCTGTAGACATTGAAACATTTTTTGTACTGACTTTAGCACTAATGATAAATGTCAGTTAGCTCCTGTATCCTGAGTGGGTCTAAAAGAAACAAACTGTAAAGTACAGATGAGATTATCTTTAAACACTAAGACTTTGAGTGATAGCAATGTATCTCCTAACCAAGGTAGCATGATGATGTGCAATATTTAAGTTAATTTGATTTCAAAATAAGAAGATATTTGTAGCAGGCAAACTACAAGTCCCCTTTCACAAATTACTTCATGATGATTAAAGTCTTCAAGTAGAACTCAACACTTCAAGATGCAGAGCTAGACAATAAATTGCAGTTGTAATAAGATGATATCTGAGATCTTAAAAAATGAACACTAACTGATGCTCCTTCCCATACAAGTGCTTTATGGTTACTCTCCAATTGGTATTTATATCAAATGTGATTTGAAATCATTAACCATTGAATATATTTCTAACAAATCTTTACAAAAACCTATTTAAGTACTCACCCTTCAATTGTCAACTTCTCTATAAAACCAGAGAAACATTTACATACAGAATTAAACTTTAGTCAGAAAACTTTAAGATCATGTAAAAGCAGAATTACATAAAATGTAACCAATGACAAGGAATAAAAAAATATGAAACTCTAAAGAGTGACATTGAAACCTCTCACTCTCATATATGCATTATTAGACACCTCTTTTTGAGGATAGGGTATTTTTTTAAACTATGATTACAGCTTGACAACAATTTGCATCCTGAATCTGGATTGAATTTTCATATTTATTTTTTCATTTTTATCCACTTAAATATATTTAATGTGAATAACATTAATATATTACAATTAAATTATTCCATTCATGAATTCATGGGATAAATAGCTTAGTATATTTTTCTGATATTACTATTTTTGTATATAGGGTCATAAACAATATTAAGACACCATATTTTTTCTTTCAAAATTTGCTCTTTTCATTTTGACAATGACTGTAGATCAGGATTAGGAAGCTTAACATGGTTTTGTATATTTGAATAACTTTATACTTTAAAATCTATAGGAAAAAGGAAAACCAACACTGTAAATCTGTCTTCTAAATGAACCACTGATTCCAGAAGGAAAATATTCTGAAGTTTTAGGAGTGATAATTATCAAAATGAAAATCAGACTCCCCCATTCAGCACTGAGCTATTTAATTGTTCTATTCTTTATGAAACCTACAAAGTGATGAACCTGAATTCTCATCAATAAATTATGCCTGAGCTAAGTAAATTTCTGGTCTAGTAAGAGGTTGGCAGTCATAGTGCATTGTGTGTAAAGTATAGCACAGGGATTCTTATGTGAGAACCAGGAGTGTGTTTGGGCCAATAAGTACTTAGACAATTTCCATAGCAGCTCACTTCCTCCAGGAAGGCCCCACCTCTGACAGCTTACACGGGCTCACCCCACAAAGGGTCACTCTTTAAAGACAGCTAGGATGAGGAGGCTTACTTTCTATCTGTTTTCTAACATTTTTAAAGAGAGTTTAGGTAGAACAATATGAGAAGACATGGAGAGAGAAGGAAGGAAGAAAAAAAAGGGTCGATGAACAATGCAGAGATGAGCAAAAGAACTGGGCTGTATAGGTCAGTGATAGAGTGCTTACCTAATGTCAGGTTGTGGGTTGGTAAAGGCAAATTTATGTTTGCTTCTAAATAAAATTAATGAAAGGAAATATTTGAATCAATAATAACAATGTTCATAAAGTTTGCTGGACAAAGTCTCAAAAATAGAGATTTTATACTCAGCATGCTTTTATATTGACAGGAACCAATTAGAAATAGTAACAACTTCATTTTCTACAGAAGCTAAAAAAAAATCTAGATTACTCAGAAAGCAATCTAATATTCACAAATGAATAGAAAAAGTGCTCAAACTCATGAGACAAGGAACACATACATATATAACCAAGGTATATATGTTTGTTTGTTTGTATGTATGTATGTGTGTGTATGTGTATATGTATGAATATGTATGTATGTACATATGTATGTATGTGTATATGTATGTATGTGTGTATATGTATGAATATGTATGTATGCATGTGTGTATATGTATATATGTATGTATGTATGTATTATGTACATACAAAAACCATACAACAGTCATGTGAGAATAGGAAAACTCATCTGTTTCTGACTTAAACTAAAAGTTTAGGGTACTTCCACTAAGCGTACTTTATGCTAACAAAATTTTATACTTAACGAATTTAACCAGAACCAAGAAGAAGACCTCATTCTAGGCAAATTAACATGACTGGAGTGGATCATAACTCTGATACAGGGGCAGTCAAATGTGAAGATGGAATGAACTGCTATCGGACATGGAAATATAGACACACACAAAGGAAGCAGTAAGTGGGGAATGCACCCTTATAGTTGAACTTATGCTTGCCTGTTGAGGTTTAAATAAGAAATATCCTCCAGCTCAAGGGAAGGTTGCAAGGCCTGATACTATTACTGAGGCTATGGAGCGCTCACAAAAAGGCACCTAGCATGACTGCCCTCCAGAAGACCCAACAAGCAGCTTAAAGAGTCAGATGCAGATATTTGCACCCAACCAATGGACAGAAGCATCTGACCCCTGTTATTGATTTAGGGAAAGACTGAAAGAAGCTGAGGAGAAAGGTAACCCTGTAGAAAGACCAACAGTCTCAATTAATCTGGACGCCTGAAATCTCTCAAACACTGGTGGTCACCAAACAGGCAGCATATACCAGCTGATATGAGGCCCCCAACACACATTCAGTAGTGGACTGCTGGGGCTGTGTTCATTAAGAGATGATGCACCTATCCCTCAAGAGACTGGAGGCCCCAGGGAGTTTAGATGTCAGGTGGGTTTGGGGTGTGGGGACATCCATGTGGAGAGAGGGGTTATAGGGAGGAGGTATGGGATGTGGAGCAGTCAGAGGGTGGAGACGGGGTAGATAAAATATCGAGTGTAAAAAGTTAATTAATTAATTAAAAAGAATAACTTATTTAATAACAATAGTTAATGTGTACATGTAACTAGTGCAGAACACTCAAAGATTCTCATCACATAGGCCTACCTATAGAAAAAGTGATTATTGCCCACAACACAACTACTTCTGTATTCAACACTTAATTCAGTGTATTCTTAAAGTTGCACATAACCCATGATCTTCAGTTATAGATTATTGAAGCTGCAGTGATTCCCCTCCTCGTGTCTCCATACTCTGTGCTGTACAGGTGGTTGACTGAGTACAGTGATGACATTTACTTGGTGGTTAGAGGTTTAGGTAAAAGGTTCTGTTGACTTTTTATATCAATAACCTGTCAGCCACAGTTCATTTTGCTTATGAAGGGACACAATACAGCTATTTATAGGGTGTGTGAGTAGCCTTGCCTTGATACATGTTTTGCAAGTAAGAACTTAACTACTTAAAATTACCTTTAATGTCAAATATATGGCATCAAACTGTACTCCTCAGCTATTAAAAACAACGAATTCATGAAATTCTTAGGCAAATGGATGGAACTAGAAAATATCATCATGAGTGAGGTAACCCAATCACAAAAGAACACACATGGCATGCACTCACTGATTAGTAAATATTATCCCAAAAGCTCAGAATATCCAAGATACAATTCACAGACCACATGAAGCTCAAGAAGGAAGACCAAAGTGTGGGTACTTTAGTCTTCTTAGAAAGGAGAACAAAATACTCATGGGAGCAAACACAGAGACAAAGTATGAAGCAAAGTCTGAAGGAAAGGCCATCCAGAGTCTGCCCCACCTGGGAATCCATCCCACAGTCGCCAAACCCAGACGCTATTGTGGATGCCAAGAAGTGCATGCTGACAGGAGCCTGATATTGCTGTCTCCTGAGAGGCTCTGCCAGAGGCTGAAAAATAGAGAGGTGGATGCTTGCAGCCAACCATTGGATTTAACACAGGGTCCCCAGTGGAGGAGTTAGAGAAAGGACTGAAGGAACTGGAGGGGTTTGCAGCCCCATACAACAAATATCAACCAACCAGACCCCCAGAGCTCCTATGGACTAAACCAAAAACCAAGAAGAAGCCCATAGCTCCAGCTGCACATATAGCAGAGGATGGCCTTGTCAGGAAGCAATGGGAGGAGAGGCTCTTGGTTCTGTGAAGATTCGATGCCCCAGTGTAAGGGAATTCAAGGGCATGGAGGCAGAATGGGTCAGTGGGTGGGGAAAGATCCTCACAGAATCAAGGGTAGGGAGGATGGGATAGGGGGTTTCTGGATTGGAAACCAGGAAATGGGATAACATTTCAAATATAAATAGAGAAAATATCCAATAAAAATATTCATGGGGAAAAAAGAAAAATATATATCCTCCATAATCTACAAAAAAATATGAAACTCATATTAGAGTAGATTTCATAAGCATAAAGATTATATTAAATTCTAGAACATAATCTTAATATACTAAAAAATTAAAATGTACTTTTCTTAACCATTCAACCTTTGTATAAAACTTTAACCTTGAATGTGCGGTGTTCTGAAATTCTTCTGTATTTTATTTTAACTTGAACTGCATCTTAGTCTTGTCATACTCGCTGGTAATGGCAGGTATCTTGATCTCCACTATACTTCAAATGCAATTTTCTTTATCAGTTTTCAAAATGATGTGCTTTAATTGTAATTTCAAACCACGTATATAACATAAAATTTAAATGTTTATATTGTTGCTATACACACAGGTTTTATTTTTATTATATTCATATATAATAAAGAATATATACAATTTGGCTCATTTGTGGTTCATTTTCACAGCTATTCATGAACAACAACAAATAAAAAACCGTTTCAACATAAATGATTCTGTTTTAAGAATAATAATAGTATCATTTATAATAGACAAATTCTATAGAGCCTGTATTAGTTGTATGAGAATGGTCTCCTAATCTCATATGTTCTAATGATAAGATGGGAATTGCCTTGTTGAAGGAGGTGGGTAACTAAGTTCCAGGCCTTGAGTTTTCAAAAGCTGATGCCTTCAAAAGCTGATGCCATTTCCAATCTCTCTCTTCTCTCTCTCTCTCTCTCTCTCTCTCTCTCTCTCTCTCTCTCTCTCTCTCTCTCTCTCTCTCTCTCTCTCTCTGTCATTTATGTATCTATCTCTCTATGTCTATCTCTATCTCTATCTCTATCTCTATATCTCTATCTCTATCTCTATCTATATCATCTATATCTATCTATCTATATCTATCTATCTATCTATATATCTATATCTATATCTATATCTACATCTACATCTACATCTACATCTTTATCTATCTATCTATCTCTATCATCTCTATCTCTCTCTCTCTCTCTCTATATATATATATATATATATATATATATAGATAGATAGATAGATAGATGATATATATATCATCTACTGCTTCAGTGCCATGCTGGCTATTTGCTTCTAAGCTTCCAGGCTTCCTGCCATGATGGTCATGTACAATGCTTCAGCAGCTGTAAACCTTCAATAAACTCTTCTGTAAGTTTCCTTGGTCATGGTGTTTTTTCATGACAATAGAAATATAACAAAGCTAAGTATAAGATACCATTATTTTTTCCTGACAAAGGAGAAAGAATATTACTTCACATAACAAGATCAATAAATGTCAATACTAAAGTGTCAAGATATGATAAAGATTTCCAAGATTTTTTTTTGTTCCAGGGGGTAAAACTGTTCCCAAGCCTGCAGTGTGCTTTCATCTGTTGTCTTTCATCTTCAGGTAGAGTTTCCTTTTACCTCATAGTTGTTAGGCCATTGTAGCAATTTCAGGAAAAAACATTGCCTAGGGAAACAGAGTAGGAACACCGATTTCTTGGCTCTAAATATACCTGAAGTTAGTAACACATAACTGATTTCCAAAGAATTTGAGTTGTAAGTCCACTTTTATCTTATCAAGTATTGGCAGTCCTTTCTAAGTAGTAGATTATAAAATGACTAAGAATATTAATTAACCTCATCTGATTATTTCTAAAGTTAAAATGGGGTTAAGTATAAAAAAGTGTACATACAAAGACATTATGAATAGAAAATTGAAAAAGAAATGTTTAAAATGAAATGAATTTGTTCACTTATCTAAAAATGTTTTAATAGCAATTAGTTAATTTGGTATATTATATATATATTATTAATATTTGACACTTATATAATATTTAAAATTCAACATAAAATACCTAACACATTGAAAGTGTCTTGAAATGACTAATAGTAATTTATATAGAGTTCTGAATATCACTGATTGAAATGTGAATATGTTTTAATTTTGTATAAAATAAATCAGAAGTCAATGAAAATCTACAACTACATGCCTTACTAGTGGAGTGATTATCATTACCCAATTGTAATTAATACATTCTTGACTTATCCTTTTTGACCGTATTGTGTTTTATTGGATTTAGTTGATTTAAATTTTATTTGTTTCTTTAACTTTATAATGTTTATGTGTACCCAAAACTGCATGGTGTGGTACCATTATTAAACTTAGGGGAAGACATTTTAATATCTCTGAAAAAAATGTAAAAAATCTTGTTTACTGAGAACACATCCAAATATACATATATAAAATGATGTATAAGTCAGGAAGATTTTTACAAGTTTGAAGCTAGCTGGTCTAAATAGTGTGTTTATCAACATCCTGAATTATGGAGTCAAAAAATAATAATAGTTTTATTTTCATTTTCATGAACTTTTCTTGTTTTTTGAATAAAAACATGGAATTTTATAGTGAATAATGTAAGCATCCATAGCGATTGAGAAAAGTAATATTTCAATTTTATTATCCCAGAAGGCTGTTAGTAATGGACAGATAACTATTTACTCTCTCAACCAGTTCTTTATTAGAATTGTAATTTCACATTGTCACACTACATTGTGCTTAGAAGATCCTTTTTTGATTCTCTAAAAACATTTTTAGGGAGATAAGATTTTATTTTTTGTGTAAATTTCAATAATAATCAAATTAATTCACAAAATGTATTTACTATTAAATCAAATGGGTAAAAGACATAGAAGTAGATACATTATAAAATTTGTGTGTAATAGTCTTTCATGATTTTGTAATTTTAATCTAGTGGATAGATGGTGATTTATAGATTTGTCAAATAAATGCTGTCGGTTTATACTTGAGGCATTGCTCTTTTTACTTGATAAACTTAGGAAGGTAAATATTTTATAAAATTGTAGGGCTTTCTGTAAAGCCCTAAACCATCATAAACAGGAAACAGTATACATTTAGATTAATGAATGAATATTAATAATAAAACATTAGATACATATTTAAGACTCATCTTTATAAGCAAAACTAAATATAGATACCATATACTCACAGTGTGTGCACCAATTAATTTTTAAGGTATTCTACCTCAGAAGTATAAAAAACCATTTCTCACCAAAGATCAACCTGTCAGGACCTTACCCTTAGAATTCTCAGTCTCCAAAACCACAAACATTTCTCTCATTCATACATTTGTAACATGTATAATTTTTTTTATGGATGCACAGAAAGACTATTGAAATGATGGAGGCATCTGCTTGAAATTTTTCCTGGAATACAAACTTCAAATACTATTCACAGCCTGATAGAAACATAGATGAGACAGGAAGCAAAGAGGAAAATAGAGCCTTTTTGTCATATTCAGTCAAATTTAAGTCTGAAAAACTCAGTACACAAACCCCTGTACTGGAGTGGGTAAGAGTGGAGACAGCAGTCCAATGTCTCACCTAGAACACTGAAGGAGAGAGGTTTCATTACCATAAAGAAAATATGTAAAATTGAGAGTATTCAGTCCAGTCTGTGGAAGATGAAAGGTTCCTGAATAACCCAACTCTTCACACAACAAAGAAACAACAGCCAGATTTTCCTAGCAGAGGAGGTTTAAATTTTTTAAATTAATAAAAATAATTATATTAATAATAATTTCTAAATTAATAATAGAACTACTTAAAGAAGAAAGAATTCATTTGGAACTATTATATAGATTCATGGCATCACTGGTGTTATTTTTAAGCCAATTACTTGTATCTCTTACCTCTCTTTCCTCCACACTGTTGATAAAGGGAGGTATAGTCATCTAGAGGGGGGCAGAATAGAGAGTGAGGTCTAGGGAGAGAAGAATAGGGAGATAGGAATAGGGAGCAAGATAGAAAAAGAGAGAGCATTAAGCCCATGGTACCTGCCAAATGTAGGCTTCAAGGTTTAAACAACTGAAAATATTTCATGTTGAGAGATGATTTAATTTAGTAAAAATTAAGTGTTTTGAGAATACTGACTAGATGATTTCAGTGTGTGTTTTGTAAGCTGAGGTGAGCAAGAACAGCAAAACTGCAAGATCCTGTTTCTGATGTCATCAGATGTATAGAGAGAAGCATATTTGGAAAACAGGTTTGTCCAGGTCATCACAATTACCATGGCCTTGAGTTCATATCATTGTGTCACGTGTAGAAAAGATTTATATATGAAAGCAAGGCCAGGCTCCTAATTTGTGCCCTTAACCTGTGTTTTGACTCTTTCATCTTTTTCTTCACAATCAACTATTTTTGTCTTGTTTTGATAACCAAGGTACATGAGATATTTCAATACATGTATATACTGTGAAATCATAAAATCAGGTTAAAAGTATCTCCTCATTGACTGCTTATTAATGTTCAAGACATTCAATATCCTTCTAGATATTTTCAGATAGTGGATAGTTTTTTCCTACAGCCTCCCTCCTGTGACATGGATTAACAGAGCTTATCACTTTTTTTTTTTAATTATAAAATTGTTTTTTTCATTCTTTTCTTTTTTTTATTCGATATAATTTATTTACATTTCAAATGATTTCCCTTTTCTAGCCCCCCCACTCCCCGAAAGTCCCGTAAGCCCCCTTCTCTTCCCCTGTCCTCCCACCCACCCCTTCCCACTTCCCCGTTCTGGTTTTGCCGAATACTGTTTCACTGAGTCTTTCCAGAACCATGGGCCACTCCTCCTTTCTTCTTGTACCTCATTTGATGTGTGGATTATGTTTTGGGTATTCCAGTTTTCTAGGTTAATATCCACTTATTAGTGAGTGCATACCATGATTCACCTTTTGAGTCTGGGTTACCTCACTTAGTATGATATTCTCTAGCTCCATCCATTTGCCTAAGAATTTCATGAATTCATTGTTTCTAATGGCTGAATAGTACTCCATTGTGTAGATATACCACATTTTTTGCATCCACTCTTCTGTTGAGGGATACCTGGGTTCTTTCCAGCATCTGGCAATTATAAATAGAGCTGCTATGAACATAGTAGAACATGTATCCTTATTACATGGTGGGGAATCTTCTGGGTATATGCCCAGGAGTGGTATAGCAGGATCTTCTGGAAGTGAGGTGCCCAGTTTTCCGAGGAACCGCCAGACTGCTTTCCAGAGTGGTTGTACCAATTTGCAATCCCACCAGCAGTGGAGGAGTGTTCCTCTTTCTCCACACCCTCTCCAACACCTGCTGTCTCCTGAATTTTTAATCTTAGCCATTCTGACTGGTGTAAGGTGAAATCTTAGGGTTGTTTTGATTTGCATTTCCCTAATGACTAATGAAGTTGGGCATTTTTTAAGATGCTTCTCCGCCATCCGAAGTTCTTCAGGTGAGAATTCTTTGTTTAACTCTGTACCCCATTTTTTAATAGGGTTGTTTGGTTTTCTGGAGTCTAACTTCTTGAGTTCTTTATATATATTGGATATTAGCCCTCTATCTGATGTAGGAT
Source organism: Apodemus sylvaticus (assembly GCF_947179515.1). Lineage (NCBI taxonomy): Eukaryota > Metazoa > Chordata > Mammalia > Rodentia > Muridae > Apodemus > Apodemus sylvaticus. The sequence continues at coordinate 569,975 of NC_067494.1, forward strand.
TGGTGAAGATCTTTTCCCAATTTGTTGGTTGCCGATTTGTCCTCTTGATGGTGTCCTTTGCCTTACAGAAACTTTGTAATTTTATGAGGTCCCATTTGTCAATTCTTGCTCTTAGAGCATACGCTATTGGTGTTCTGTTCAGAAACTTTTTCCCTGTACCGATGTCCTCAAGGGTCTTCCCCAGTTTCTTTTCTATTAGCTTCAGAGTGTCTGGCTTTATGTGGAGGTCCTTGATCCATTTGGATTTGAGCTTAGTACAAGGAGACAAGGATGGATCAATTCGCATTCTTCTGCATGCTGACCTCCAGTTGAACCAGCACCATTTGTTGAAAAGGCTATCTTTTTTCCATTGGATGTTTTCAGCCTCTTTGTCGAGGATCAAGTGGCCATAGGTGTGTGGGTTCATTTCTGGATCTTCAATCCTGTTCCATTGATCCTCCTGCCTGTCACTGTACCAATACCATGCAGTTTTTAACACTATTGCTCTGTAGTATTGCTTGAGGTCAGGGATACTGATTCCCCCAGATTTTCTTTTGTTGCTGAGAATAGTTTTAGCTATCCTGGGTTTTTTGTTGTTCCAGATGAATTTGATAATTGCTCTTTCTAACTCTGTGAAGAATTGAGTTGGGATTTTGATGGGTATTGCATTGAAGCTGTATAGTGCTTTAGGCAAAATGGCCATTTTAACTATATTGATTCTACCGATCCATGAGCATGGGAGGTTTTCCCATTTTTTGAGGTCTTCTTCCATTTCCTTCTTCAGAGTCTTGAAGTTCTTGTCATACAGATTTTTCACATGTTTGGTAAGAGTCATTCCAAGATACTTTATACTGTTTGTGGCTATTGTGAAGGGGGTCATTTCCCTAATTTCTTTCTCAGCCTGCTTATCCTTTGAGTATAGGAAGGCCACTGATTTGCTTGAGTTGATTTTGTAACCTGCCACTTTGCTGAAGTTGTTTATCAGCTGTAGGAGCTCTCTAGTGGAGTTCTTTGGGTCACTTAGGTAGACGATCATGTCGTCTGCAAATAATGATAGTTTGACTTCTTCCTTTCCAATTTCTATCCCTTTGACCTCCTTATGTTGTCGAATTGCCCGAGCTAGTACCTCAAGTACAATATTGAAAAGATAAGCAGAAAGGGGGCAGCCTTGTCTGGTCCCTGATTTCAGTGGGATTGCTTCAAGTTTCTCTCCATTTAGTTTGATGCTGGCTACCAGTTATTTTCTCTGCATTATTCAACAGTTCCATATCTTTGTCTGGTTCATATTTAATTACTAAAAATGTTTTTTATCATTTTATGTGTGGATGTTTCTGTGTGGGTTTATACATGCTGAGTTTAACTGTTCATGCATTCCAAAGCCAACTGTCCAGTGCACTTTTCACATCTTTTATCTACTTATTTGGATGCCTGTTGAACCAATGCTATATGAGTTTTAGAATTTTAATTCTTAGTCATTATACAATATTCTCACTTCTTAGGTAATTTCTTAAGGTGAAGTTGAAGTGGAAGTTTCTGAAGCAAACTCAAGTGGTATTTTGCTGTTGTAGACTCATATAGTGGTTTGTTGAGGGAGGACTCATGGGAGGACACATGATATTTGGAGACTATAAACAGGACTTAACAGACAGTAATGGGGTGCTTGCACTTGCAATGCTTCATTGGTTTTGCATCTTTGCTGATCTTCACTTTATTGAGAGAGGCATGGCAGAGAACTCCTGGTATCCCGGCTAGTTGTGGTTGCTACTGCTGACTCATGCCAATTCAGCAGAGGCCTGGCTGTTTCTGGTGGATTGTACCACCCACCACTGCTAATTCATGTTTGGTATCCTGACATTTCTAAACTAGACTGCTGGTCCTGACAAATGATATCCTTCCAAAGAACTACTCCTGAAGAAGTCCACATCCCCTTGTCCTATTTGTCATCTTTTCTATTTACCTTTAGATGGAAGGCTAAAATAAAGGGGGTGGGGTTAAAGCATTTGAGAACCCTTATTAAAAGTAGGTTTTGAAAAATTTAAGCCTGCATGGAGTCTTTGTTGAAAAATGATTCCTCAAAACAAAGGAGTTCCTTATTTTGCAATAATTTCTCATCAATTTTGAGTGAAGCAATTAAAATGCATTCTAGCCGAACTCTTTCTTAGATAAACTTTATAGTAAGTAATTTAGTTTTACTATGTTTTTCTATGTCCTTCCTTCTTTCAAAATGACAAAAATAGTTTGGTCAGTACATTTTATTTTTTTTTTAAATCATACTTTACAAAAAAATAGAGAAACAGTGAATTTTGAATAGCCTTTGAGAGAACAATGCAAAGTGACTATTTTGCCTGATCCTTCTCCTAACACTTTTTACTATAAGAGTATCATGTTCCATTTTAATTCAATAAATGTATAGGTCAACCACTACTAGAGAATATTTCAGCTATTCTCATGCTTCATCATGCTTCTCAGCTTTTATCATGTATATGCTTTCATTTGGCCAGCAAGATAGATGACTCTGCAGGTTTACAGACTTTTCAAGGAAGTAATGTGGACTTATAAAAAACAGCACAAATATTGAATTAAATGGTCGAGCTTTGATTCTGGGCTTTGCCATTTACTATTTTATATCCTTGAAATGTTTCTGTTTTAAAGACTCAAATTTATGGGAGGACTAAATGAGGTGACATATATAAAGCATTGAGAATAAGACCTTGATATAACAAGCACTTCACAAAAGTATGCTTTCTTCGCAGTCCCTTTGAATGCTGACCGAGATATAAACTTTTCTATTCATATATAGCATTTATGAACTGACTTGAATTTTTAAAAAAGCAGTATATTCACATCATACTGTGCCTCTGTGTGTGAGGTAAAACATGGAATATGATGTAACAAAAGAAAAGTAATGCAGCACTAACAAAACTCTATAGTAAGAGACAATTAAATTCTTACTGTTGAATCCTGTGTCCTATTACAAATGACAGATGCTTTATTATAAGAGATGAGACTGAACCTAGGAGCATTCAGTTGAGCCATTAAATGATGCAATTTTATAGAAACAATAACAAAACACTCTATTATGATAACAGTCTTGCAAAGATAGGAAGCTATGGAAGGTAAGGACAGGAATTGGAACAAAGATTTCTAATAAAGAAACAACAAAATATGAAAGAATGAAATGTCTCTAAACTAATGGATGATAACTTGTATGAGCAGAAGAAAAGGCAGAAAGAGGTTATTAGGATGTTAAACACAATGTAGATTTAAAAGGCACTAGAATTTTTAATTTCAATTTCATCCCGTTTAAACAGTCAAACTTGGCAAGTTAAAGAGGAGAGTAAAATAACCAGATATGTTTTCTGTGAAACAGGTATTTTAATACATCATGAGAACACAGAATGTGTAGCACTGGGTCAGAAAAACTCAACAGTGTTTCAGCATAGAGTAGTAGCAGTGTGGGAACTAGAAAAGACTGAATCACAAGCCTTTCAACACATAAATATTGTATTAAGTCTTGTCTCTGGCTATACTCAGAAGCATAAAATAAAAGAGTTTGGTTCCTACTCTTCTGCTACCACCTCAAATCATGGCCAGCAAACATTGGTCACTGTACTCACAAAAATTACCAAATAAATTCACAACAAATTCTAAAGGGATAGTCACCAATACTCAAAATGAGGTGTCTGGGGAGATTGTCTGGCTAGAAAAGTGCTTTACAGCACAAGTGTGAGGGGCTGAGTTTGATTTCCAAAACTGATATAATAAATTCCAGATGTGGTGACACAGGCTTATAATAAAACTGCAAGGGCAGCAGAGACCAACAGTGTTCTCATTGGCCAGCCAGCCTAGCCTACTGTGTAACTTTTAGATCACTCAGAGCTTGGCTCCATCTCAGAAAGTAAGGTAGGTGTTTCCTAAGAAAAACTCCAGAGCATCCGAATTTATCTCTTGGCATACATATGCATGTACACACATATATATTTGTATCTGCATGAGAACACACACAGATGCATACACACATACATAAACACACATACATACACATAGACTCATACCCACATGCACACATACACTCACACACATATACACACAGAAACATGTTTGCATACACACAGAAGTGTGCACCTTATCCTCTTCCTCCTCAACACCAAACCAAGTAAAAATGTATCATTAACCATCTCTATAACACTTCTTATATATTTTCTTTTCATTTTTAAAAATTAAAAATATAAATATATGTGTTTATTGTGCATTACACTATGTAGCTGGAGAATTTATGCTAGCATCATAAACAAATACATGGTGAGTGGAATGATGTGCTTATATTAATTAAAAGTGTACTGATTTATACATAATTTTGCTAAAATGATAGTAGGTAACTTCATTTATTTGAAGGAGATAAATAGCAACACTAAAAAGGCATCATTTTTAAGGGGGAATCAAGATTTGTAATTAAGACTAACTGTAGATGACCTGTTTAATCTTTGAAGTTTGCAACCTCTTTATCTTTCTCCTAACTTGTTAATATAGTTCTAAATTCTACTTCAAAATCATACATTATAATGACGCGCCTTGACTCCCAACATACTTCATCTCATCTCATACAATATACTCATCCCAACAAAACTTCATGTTTTGATTCTTACTACAGTAAATACTAACATTATAGAGGTCCAAGTGATATTGTTAATTAAAAGAGCATCTGGGTTCTAGTTCATAATAAATATACAATGATGAGTTAATTATCAACTACATTTTAAGGAAGTTTTCTTCTGATTCAGAGTACTGTATCAACTTCCATTAACTTCAACATTAAAAGAAAAATTGGGGCTAGCATTTCAGACTGTTGAGAAACAAATTTATTTGAATGACATAGTGTTGTTTTTGTGGCCTTATAGAGTGAGGGATGTAGACAAGTGGCTCACAGCAAAGGCAATAGGGTATTAGAGATGGGCACACAGCTGAAAGTTCTGGGGGAAGAACAGTATTCATTAATTAATCTGTGTCTACCTATATCATCATGCAGTCAGCTCACCTGCAGATGTCCTCCAATCCATAGAGTTCTAATTAGAAAAGTCTATCCTTTGTGCATATGATTTGTGTGAGTACATTTTGTGGAAATTAAACAGAGGCATGTGCAAAAAATAAAAGAACAATATTAAGAGGATTAACAAAAAAAAAAATCTCAAACAGAGCAAATGCCATAGGGACAGGGCTCACAGCCAAGATGGCGGTGGGCATATATAATCCCCTGTGACATTGAAAAAGGCATAGAGGTAATTTTTGTAGCTGTGGGTGAAAGCCAGTTTGTATTAGGCTATGAGATTACATAGATAAATTCTCAGAAATGTTTCTGAACTTAAGTCATACAATCTGTGATGAGAAATAATAGATGACTTCACATTCCAGAATTGGATTCTACAGGCTGATCAAGGCCATTTATGGGAAAGCATTCGCCAGTGGGAAAACTGATATTTGATATAATCAGCCAGCAGGTATGTATAGTTCCCAGCAAATATTCATTTTTATTTTTTTTCATTTTACCATATTCTTTATGAGATAAACAGCCATTTGAGAAGAAATACTAAGTTAGAAAGTCAGCTCTCTACATTTCCCCCAACCTCAATTCTGTCATTAATTATATCAAATCACTATGAGTAACATTTGTTGTATTTTTACCATATTCCTCATCTGTAAGTAGAACTAAATACTCCATTTCTTTTATTATTTTTTGCCCTGCAAATATTCTTAAAAGTGTATTTTCAAGGGAAGCTACAGAATTATTGACTTCAAAAATTAATTTGCTTATTACAGTAGCAAATGTGTCAAAAATTGACAAATCCTGAATGAACTCATGCAATAGTGCCAAATAGAAATAATTTTCAAAGAGTGACCAAATTCAACCTCTCTACAGATAATGATGAAACTCATTACATACATCTCTGGCAGGTTAAGTAATATTAATTATTAAATGTTACTTAGTAGACATTTGAGAAGCTAATAATCTCCCCTTTAATTCAGTCCATTCTCCACTTTAAATTTATGTTAATAGGATTTGTTTTATATTCATCCAGGGCATATAGCCTATATCATCTTTCATTCCCCCCTGTTTTATATTTTCTTTATTTACATTTTAAATGTGTTCCCCTTTCCAGCCTCCCCTTCAGAAATCCCCTATTCCATCCCCCAACTCACTATGAGGGAGCTCCCGAACCCACCTACTCATTCTCTTCTTCCTGCCCTGCATTCCAGTACACTGAGACATCAAACACCCTAAGGCCTAAGGGGTTTTCTACCCACTTATGTCAACAAGGCCATTCTCTGACACATATGCTGCTGGAACCATGGGTCCCTGCATGTGTATTCTTTGGTTGGTGGTCTCCTTCTCCAACTCGTCCATCAGGGATCTCCTGCTCAGTGCAATGGTTGCTTGCAAGCATCCACCTCTGTATTTGTCAGGATCTGGCAGAGCCTCTTAGGCATCAGCCATATTGTGCTCCTGTCAGAAAGCACTTCCCAGAACCCACAATCGTGTCCAAGTTTGGTGACTGTATATGGTATGGCTAATATCCAATTATCAATGACTGCATATCATGTGTGTCCTTTTGTGACCTCATTCAGGATGGTATTTTCAAGTTCCATTTGTCTGTGAATTTCATGAAGTCAATGCTTTTGTTTGTTTGTTTGTTTGTTTGTTTGTTTTTGAGACAGGGATTCTCTTTATAGCCTTGGCTGTCCTGAAACTCACTCTGTAGAGCAGGCTGGCCTCAAACTCAGAAATCCACCTGCCTTTGCCTCCCAAGTGCTGGGTTTAAAGGTATGTGCCAACATTGCCCAGCAAGTCAATGTTTTTTAATAAATGAGTAGTATTCCATTGGATAAATGTGCCACATTTTCTGTATCCATTCCTCTATTGAGAGACATCTGTGTTATTTCCATCTTCTTGCTATTACAAATATGGCTCCACTATGAAAATAGTGGAGCATGTGTACTTATTACATGTTGGAGCATCTTCTGGAAATATGTCCAGGAGTGGTATAGCTGGATCCTCAGGTAGTACTATGTCCAGTTTTTTTCAGGAACCACTAGAATGATTTCCACAGTGGTTGCACCAGCTTGCAATCCCACCAGCAATGACAGCAGCAACTGACAGTGTCCTTTGTCTTACAGCTTTGCAATTTTTTTGAGTTCACATTTGCCAGTTGTTGATCTTACAGCATAACAGGTGTTCTGTTCAGTAACTTTTCCCCTGTACTCATGTGTTTGAAGTTATTCCCCTCTTTCTCTTCTATTAGATACTCAGTGTATCTGGTTTTATGTGGAGGCCCTTGATCTACTTGGACTTGAGCTTTGTACAGGGAGAAAAGAATGGATTAATTTGCATTCTTCTATATGTTGACCAAGAGTTGGACCAGAACCATTTGCTGAAAATGCTGTCTTTTTTTTTTCACTGGATGGTTTTAACTCCTTTGTCAAAGATCAAGTGCCCATAAGTGTGTGGGTTCATTTCTGGGTCTTCAATTCTATTCCATTGATCTACCTGCAAGTCACTATACCAATACCCTGTAGATTTTTATCACTATTAATCTATAGTACACTTGAGGTCAGGGATAGTGATTCCCCCAGGGGTTCTTTTATTGTTGAGAATAGTTTTCACTCTCCTGGGTTATTTGTCATTCCAAATGAATTTGAGAATTGTTCTTCCTACCTGTAGGAAGAATTGAGTTGGAATTTTGATGGGGATTGCATTGAGTCTGTAGATTGCGTTAGCAAGATGGCCATTTTTACTATTTTACTATATTAATCCTATATTAATCACATGAGATGTGATTTTAAATCAGTGACTTGCTTTTCCAGTGTCTTGAGGTATCCAGGGCTTGCTGTGGTGGGAGAACTGAGTTCTGATGATGCCTAGTAGCCTTGGTTTCTGTTTCTTATGTTCTTGCCTTTGCCTCTTGCCATCTGTTTGTCCCTGGTGTTAATTGGTCTTGCTCTCTCTGACAGTGGCTTGTTCCTCCTGCAAGCCTGTGTGCCAGTATTCCTGCAAGACCAGTTCTCTGTGGGAGGAATTTGGGTATGGAGAACTGTGGCACAGTGTATGCTCCAGGGTGCAGATGGAAACTAGAAGGATCCTATCTCTGGCTGTTCCTTGGTTCCTGTGTCCTGATGGCTCTGGACAGGTCTCTCTTGGGCCAGGAATTTGAGCAGAAATAGTGGTCTTATCTGTGCTAACAGGTATGTTGGCACTACTGGGAGACCAGCTCTATCCAAGCAGAATTTGGGTATAGAGCACTGTGGCACAGGATCAGTTCCGGGTGCAAAAAAAAAAAAAAAAAAAAAAAAAAAAAAAAAAAAAAAAAAAACTGGAAGGATCCTGTTTCAGGCTTCTCCTAGAATTCTGTGTGCCGAGGGTTTCATTTGGGTCCCTCTGAGCAGAAGTGGTAGTCTTTCTTGTGCTCACAGGTTTGTCAGCACTCCTGGACTACCAGCTCTCTCCTGGCAGTATTTGGGTATGTAGCTCTGTGACATGGATCTGCTCTGGCCAGGCGCAGATGGAAACCATCATTTCACTCTCTGATATGGGTTAAGATTAATATCACCTCATGACTTTGATTTTCAGGAATCATTTTAAGTCCCAGTGATTGATAACTTTGCTTGGTCCCAGTAAGTCAGTCTTTAATGAAGTATGTATCAAGGCTAATCTTAAGGCTACAGAAATGCTTTTAATTCTAACAATAAATGTGTTGAAGAACACTGGCACATCATTAATACAAAACAAGTTTAAAGGTTTCCTTTACATCAAGAAAATCCTGCCTGTACACTGTAGGTGTGTAGGTTCTGGACAGGAAGCGCAGAAGCATTCACACATACATTCATGGATACACAAACATATACATACACAACCACATACACACATATATATATTGACATATTTGTCTTAATAAAAATAGTTCCTCCAAGGTGACAGGGTCCAGGCAGGCCCTGTGCCTGCTACCACTGACCTTCGCTGGCCAGCTGGACTGCAAGTGGTGGCAGATTTACAGCCCCTTTCACTTCACAGAAGCTACATCAGAATTCTGCCTCCTGCCAGTCAGTTACAAGAGACTTTCCGCCATCTTAGATCTCAGGCGCCAGAGAAATCAGGCAAACTGAGATACACAAATATAAGCAGAGGCCAACATCGCAGGGGTCTAAGCCTGATGGGTGTTGGCCTGCACCCAGGCCCTGGGCTGTTCGGAGGCCATCGGTGTGCTAACCCAGCCAGGAGGTTGTTTGCCTGGCTCGGCACAGGCCGCCATTTTGACTACTGGATGCCAGAGAGTTCTAGAAGGCAAAGTCAGTTAAGAGTCATAGACCTAGACTAACATAGCAGGGGTCTAAGCCAGACAGGTCTTGGAATGCCCCCATGCCCTGGGCTGTTCTGGGGTCGGGGGGCATCGGTGTGCCAACCCGGCCAGGAGGTTGTTTGCCTGGCTTGGCGCACGCAACACCATTTTGACTACTGGAAGCCAGAGAGTTTTAGCAGGCAAAGTCAGCTAAGAGTCATAGCCCGAGGCTAACATAGCGGGGGTAGGGGGGTTGTAAGCTGGACAGGACTTGTACTGCCCCCAGGCCCTGGGCTGCTCGGTGGGCCATCTGTGTGCCAACCTGGCCAGGAGGTTGTTAGCCTAGCAGACTCTCCCAGCACTTTCAGGGAGCATGTGCACACCCCGCCATCCTGGCCACCTGACAGAACCAATTAAGAGTCACAGCACAAGGGGAACTTTGCTCGGGCCTTAGCCTGCCAGGCTTTTGCCTAGACTCAGGGCCTCAGCAGCTAGGCTAGCCTTGTATGCACCAACCCAGTTGGGAGATTGGCTGCCCAGCAGAGTGACCAGCACTCAGAAAAGGTCCTGTAGCATACACCATCAGCACTCCCTAAAGGAGCAAACGGGTACCCCCTGGTTCACACAGACAATATGGGGCAAGGCACACTAGGGCTCAAAGGGCACCCAAGAGGAGGACAGCACATCAGCACTCTGTAACAGGGGAAACCCAGGCATCCTATGTTGCAGAAATAGCCCTATGGCTTCACAGGAGGCACAAACACCAGCCAGAGATGAGACCAACTAATGCCAGAAATAACAAGATGGCAAAGGGCAAACACAGGAACACTACTAACAGAAATCTAGGTAATATGGCAGCATCTGAACCAAACTCTCCAACATCAGCAAGTCCTGGTTACACAAACACACCAGAAAAACAAGATTTGGATTTAAAATCACTGTTCATGATGCTGCTAGAAGAACACAAAAAGGACATAAATGAATTTCTTAAAGAAATACAGGGGAACATGAATAAGCTAGAAACCCATATAATGGAAACACAAAAATCAATTAAAGAAATTCAGGAGAATAAGGCTCAAGAGATAGAAGCCAATAAAGAAGGAACATGAAAAAAACTTAAAGAAATGAAGGAGAAAGTGAGTCAAAAAGCAGAAGTCATGAAAGAGGAAACACAAAAATCTCTTAAAGAATTATAGGAAAACACAAACAAGCAAGTGAAGGAGCTAAGCAAAACCATCCAGGATCTAAAATCAGAAGTAGAAGCAACTAAGAAATCACAAAAGGAGACAACTTTGGAGATAGAATACCTTGAGAAGAAATCAGGGGCCATAGATGCAAATATCAACAACAAAATACAAGAGATGGAAGAAAGAATCTCAGATGCCGAAGATACCATAGAAACCATTGAGGCAACAGTCAAAGAAAATGCAAAATGCAAAAAGCTCGTATCCTAGAACATCCAGGAAATCCAGGAAACAATGAGAAGACCAAACCTAAGGATCATAGATAGAGATGAGAGTGAAGATTTACAGCTGAAAGGGCCAGCAAGTATCTTCAACAAAATTATGGAAGAAAACTTTCCCAATTTAAAAACAGAGATGCCCATGAATATGCAAGAAGCCTATAGAACTCTAAATAGACTGGACCTGAGCAGAAATACCTCTCTTCACATAATAATCAAAACCCTAAATGTGCTAAAGAAAGAAAGAATATTAAAGGCAGCAAGAGAAAAAGGCCAAGTAACATATAAAGGAAGACCTATCAGAATCACACCAGACTTCTCACCAGAGACCATGGAAGCTAGAAGATCCTGGGCAGATCTCATGCAGACTCTAAGAGAACACAAATGTCAGCCAAGACTACTACACCCAGCAAAACTCTCAATCACAATAGATGGAGAAACCAAGATATTCCATGATAAAACCAAATTTACACAATATCTTTCTACAAACCCAGCTCTACAAAGAATAATAGGAGGAAAACTCCAATACAAGGGGGGAAACGACACCCTGGAAAAAGCAAGATAGTTACCTTCTTTCATCAAATCCAAAAGAAGATAACCACTCAAATATAAAAATAACATCGAAAATGACAGGAAGTAATAATCACTTTTCCTTAATATCTCTTAACGTCAATGGACTCAACTCCCCAATAAAAAGACATAGACTAACAGATTGGATAAGAAAACAGGACCCTACATTTTGCTGCTACAGGAAACATACCTCAATGTCAAAGACAAAAACTACCTTAGAGTAAAAGGCTGGAAGACAATTTTACAAGCCAATGGTCTCAGGAAAAGAGCTGGAGTAGCCATTCTAATATCAGATAGAATTGACTTTCAACCTAAAGTCATCAAAAGAGATACAGAAGGACACTTCTTGCTGGTCAAAGGAAAAATCCACCAAGAAGAACTTTCAATTCTGAACATCTATGCGCCAAATGCAAAGTTTTCATAAAAGAAACTTTACTAAAGCTCAAAGGACACATTGCACCTAACACAATAATTGTGGGTGACTTCAACACTCCACTCTCCTCAATGGACTGATCAGGAAAACAGAAACTAAACAGGGATACAATAAAACAAATTGAAGCTTTGGACCAATTGGACTTGACTGATATTTATAGAACATTTCACCCTAAAACAATAGAATATACCTTTTTCTCAGCACCTCGTGGTACCTTCTCCAAAATCGACCATATAATTGATCACAAGACAGACCTCAACAAATATAAAAAGATCAAACTAATCCCATGCCTCTTATCAGATCACTATGGAGTAAGAGTGGTCTTCAATAGCAACAAAAACAACAGAAAGCCCACATACACATAGAGGCTGAACAATACTCTACTCAATGACACCTTGGCCAAAGAAGAAATAAAGAAAGAAATCAGAGACTTTTTAGCATTTAATGAAAATGAAAGCACAACATACCCAAATCTTTGGGACACAATGAAAGCAGTGCTAAGAGGAAAACTCATAGCCCTGAGTGCCTCCAAAGAGAAAATGGAGAGAGCATACACTAGCAGCTTAACGACACACCTGAAAGCCCTGGAACAAAAAGAAGCAAATTCACCCAGGAGGAGTAGAAGACAGGAAATCATCAAACTCAGGGCTGAAATCAGTCAAGTGGAAACCAAGAGAACCATACAAAGAATCAACGAATCCAGGAGCTGGTTCTTTGAGAAAATCAACAAGATAGATAAACCCTTAGCCAGACTGACCAAAGGGCACAGAGAAAGTATCCAAATTAACAAAATTAGAAATGAAAAGGGGGAATATAACAACAGAAACTGAGGAAATTCAAAAAATCATCAGATCCTACTACAAAAGCCTATACTCAACCCAACTGGAGAATCTGGTGGAAATGGAAAATTTCCTAGACAGATACCAAATACCAAAATTAAATCAGAAAACAAATAGATCATCTAAACAGTCCCATATTCCCTAAAGAAATAGAATGGGTCATAGAAAGCCTTCCAACCAAAAAAAGCACAGGACCCGATGGCTTCAGTGCAGAATTCTATCAGACCTTCAAAGAAGACCTAACACTAATACTCTTCAATCTATTCCACAAAATAGAAACAGAAGGAACACTACCCAATTCCTTCTATGAAGCCACAATTACACTGATACCAAAACCACACAAAGATCCAACAAAGAAAGAGAACTTCAGACCAATTTCCCTTATGAACATCGATGCAAAAGTTCTCAATAAAATTCTTGCGAACCGAATCCAAGAACACATAACAACGATCATCCACCATGATCAAGTAGGCTTTATTCCAGAGATGCAGGGTTGGTTCAATATATGAAAATCCATCAATGCAATCCACTACATAAACAAACTCAAAGAAAAAAGCCCACATGGTCATTTCATTGGATGCTGAAAAAGGATTTGACAAAATTCAGCATCCTTTCATGCTTAAAGTCTTGGAAAGAACAGGAATTCAAGGCCCATACCTAAACATGGTAAAAGCAATATACAGCAAACTGGTAGCCAGCATCAAAGTAAATGGAGAGAAACTTGAAGAAATCCCACTAAAATCAGGGACTAGACAGGGCTGCCCACTTTCTCCTTATCTTTTCAATATTGTACTTGAAGTACTAGCTCGGGCAATTAGACAACATAAGGAGGTCAAAGGGATACAAATTGGAAATGAAGAAGTCAAACTATCATTATTTGCAGATGATATGATAGTCTACCTAACTGACCCAAAAAACTCCACTAGAGAATTCCTACAGCTGATAAACAACTTCAGCAAAGTGGCAGGTTATAAAATCAACTCAAGCAAATCAGTAGCATTCCTATACTCAAAGGATAAGTAGGCTGAGAAAGAAATTAGGGAAATGAAACCCTTCACAATAGCCACAAACAGTATAAAGTACCTTGGGGTGACTCTTACCAAACATGTAAAAGATCTGTATGACAAGAACTTCAAGACTCTGAAGAAGGAAATAGAAGAAGACCTCAAAAAATGGAAAAACCTCCCATGCTCATGGATCGGCAGGATTAATATAGTTAAAATGGCCATTTTGCCAAAAGCAATATACAGATTCAATGCAATACCCATCAAAATCCCAACTCAATTCTTCATAGAGTTAGAAAGAGCAATTCTCAAATTCATCTTGAATAACAAAAAACCCAGAATAGCTGAAACTGTTCTCAACAACAAAAGAAATTCTGGGGGAATCAGTATCCCTGACCTCAAGCAATACTACAGAGCAATAGTATTAAAAACTGCATGGTATTGGTACAGTGACAGGCAGGCAGATCAATGGAGCAGGATTGAAGATCCAGAAATGAACCCACACACCTATGGCCACTTGATCCTCGACAAAGGGGCTGAAAACATCCAATGGAAAAATGATAGCCTTTTCAATAAATGGTGCTGGTTCAACTGGAGGTCAGCATGCAGAAGAATGAGAATTGATCCATCCTTTTCTCCTTGTACTAAGCTCTACTCCAAATGGATCAAGGACCTCCATGTAAAGCCAGACACTCTGAAGCTAATAGAAAAGAAACTGGGGAAGACCCTTGAGGACATCGGTACAGGGGGAAAGTTCCTGAACATAACACCAATAGCGTATGCTCTAAGATTAAGAATTGACAAATGGGACCTCAGAAAATTACAAAGTTTCTGTAAAGCAAAGGACACCATCAAAAGGACAAATTGGCAACCAACAAATTGGGAAAAGATCTTCACCAACCCTACATCAGATAGAGGGCTAATATCCAATATATACAAAGAACTCAAGAAGTTAGACCCCAGAAAACCAAATAGCCCTATTAAAAAATGGGGTACTGAGTTAAACAAAGAATTCTCACCTGAAGCACTTTGGATGGTGGATAAACATCTTAAAAAATGCTCAACTTCATTAGTCATCAGGGAAATGCAAATCAAAACAACCCTGAGATTTCACCTTATACCAGTCACAATGGCTAAGATTAAAAACTCAGGAGACAGCAGGTGTTGGCTAGGATGTGGAGAAAGAGGAACACTCTTCCACTGGTGGTGGGGTTGCAAATTGGTACAACCACTGTAGAAATCAGTCTGGCGGTTCCTCAGAAAACTGGGCATGTCACTTCCGGAAGATCCTGCTATACCACAGAGGGCATATACCCAGAGGATTTCCCAGCATGTAATAAGGATATATGCCCCACTATGTTCATAGCAGCCCTATTTATAATATCTAGAAGCTGGAAAGAACCCAGGTATCCCTCAAAAGAAGAATGGATGCAAAAAATATGGCATATATACACAGTGGAGTACTATTCAGCCATTAGAAATAATGAATTCATGAAATTCTTAGGCAAATGGATGGAGCTGGAGAACATCATACTAAGTGAGGTAACCCAGTCTCAAAAGATCAATCATGGTATGCACTCACTAATAAGTGGATATTAGCCTGGAAAATTGGAATACCCAAAACATAATCCACATATCAAATGAGGTACAAGAAGAATGGAGGAGTGACCCCTGGTTCTGGAAAAACTCAGTGTAGCAGTATAAGGCAAAACCAGAACAGGTAATTGGGAAGGTGTGGGTGGGAGAACAGGGGGAGGGAAGGGGGCTTATGTGACTTTCGGGGAGTGGGGGGCCAGAAAAAGGGAAATCATTTGACATGTAAATAAAAAAATATATGGAATAAAAAAAATAGTTCCTAATCAAGAACTTAAAAAAATTGTCGTTAATTTTGAGACTTCAAGACTTAACATCTCAAACACACACTACCAACAAGGGAAAAACCAATACATACATATGCATATATATATATACATAGTGATTCACCAAATAATTGTGCCTGCATTATTATCTATCTAGATTTGGCTCCCAACTTAACGAACACATCTCTGATGATGAATCGACAATGAGTGTCCTAGAAGACTGTTTAATTTTTTTCATTAAAACAAAAGGTTATAAACATGACTATCAATTCAAGTTCCATATAAGTATATAAAACTCTACATCATTATTTATGAAGTAATTACTTGAATAAAAATTAAAATAATTAAGGTTTTTATTTAAAGAATCCTTTCTGACTTTCTCACTCATCAGGCAATTATTGAGCACCTGGAGAACATCATACTAAGTGAAGTAACCCAGACTCAAAAGATCAGACATGGTATGCACTCACTAATAAGTGGATATTAGCCTGGAAAACTGGAATATCCAAAACATAATCCACATATCAAATGAGGTACAAGAAGAACAGAGGAGTGGTCCCTTGTTCTGGAAAGACTCAGTGAAGCAGTTTAGGGCAAACCAGAACAGGGAAGTTGGAAGGGTTGGGTGGGAAAACAGGGGGAGAGAAGTGGGCTGATGGGATTTTCAGGGAGTGGGGATCTAGAAAAGGGGAAATCATTTGAAATGTAAATAAAAATATATCAAATAAAAAAATGCTAAAAAAAAATCTCACAGTAGAGCCTGGAAATAAAATTATTAAGAATGTAGAGGCTTTCCTCTTTTGTAGATTTCAGTTGCTTCTAGTTATATGTTTGTTGGATATATTAAAATATTGCTTGCTACAAAAATAAAATAGTCATATTTTATTAAGTATTCAGAATAAACTATTTTTAAATGCAAGTATATTGCATCTGTGTTTTTCTATAAGACATGTTTAATAATTTATTGTTAACTATGTATTAATTAGTTCTTGTGTATGCTACTATGATGCATGTCTTTCATTTCACTGAATCTTCACTTTACTCATATAACTCATATAAAGTTGTAATTGTTAATATTTTCAAAGATAAAAGAACCACTCATTGTTTAGAAGACTAAACCAAGACTCAAAGATAAGCAATTTTAAGCTCTTTAATTAAAGTATGTAGCATTAATATATAATTATTCCTAGCCTTAAATAGATTCAGGCTAGATTCACACTACACAAATGAATTTAGTGTTCTAGTCAAATATGTGACAGAGTGTCATCTGTACTGTCTTTGGCTTCAGGGTTTCCCTTCACTGTATACTTAAGGAAGTCATATGGTACCTCAGTAAATATGGGTTTACATGAGATTCATTTCAACAGAATATGAAATATTTTATTGCCTACAAGTGCTTTGTAAGCATAGACAAAAACAAGCTTAACTGGATGACTAAATTGAAAGGTTGTTCAAAGCACAGAAGAGTATCAAGTGGCATTATGGCATATTTTCTAAGTTCATTACAACTTAATTTGCAGAGGATAGATATATTTACCTAACCATATGGTTATTATTGAAAACTTCAGAGTCATTATGTATTGGTTTGGCATTTGTAAATAATGTGGAAATTCCCAAGTGTACCCACCAGATGGCACCAGTCTCTCCTTTTTATTTTTTCAAAAATAATTATGTACAACATCAGTGACTACAATGTCATTAGAAATAGAAAAAAAAAAACGGTGAAATAGGGAACTGTTTCAAAATAATGTCTCTAGACATCATTTTAGATCACATTAGAGATATTTTATTGTTTCTATTTGTTTTACTTTTGAAATTGCTTAAGCTGGTCTTGTTCCACATAATTTCTCTTCAGCACTCTCTACCTCAGTCTGTACTATTCCACTACTGTTTCTTCCTATGACATGAAAGGCCTTTGATTTTACAGTGGGTGGCACTAGCATGTCATCTGTTTTGAACTATATTTTCCACATTTGTGTAAATAGCTCATTCTGGCTTTCTTAAATCTATTCATGTAGCATGTCTTCAAGAATGACTTCCAGGACACTGCAGAAAGCTGCACCTTGCTGACTCACACTGCTCTTGTAATTCTGCATTATACATATCAATGTCAGGTATTATATGTTTGTTATCTGCGTCCTTCACCAGACAGTTAACACCAGAGATTTTATCTTGACATTATGAAACTAAAATATCTAGAAGTCCTCTTTCCCCATGGGACTCACTAGGTGAGCAAATGACTGACTGAATGAGCAAACGTCTAGAAAGAAGAGAATAATTAAATTAGCTCAAGCTATCATTTTAGGAGGAAAAAATATTCATGCCACCAACCAGCATTCTTAAATTTGCAGTTTTTAAGTATCCATTCCCTGAGATTGTTATATTATTATTTTTTCAAATTAGACATAACTGAAACTAATTTCAGGCAAGTATGTTAGATATATCTTTCAGATTCAAGTACAGTTGATCCAAACTCCTATATAAAATTACTTTATGAATTTCCTTAGATACAAGGTTTTCTGGCCTCTATTATAAAAATCATGAAGGACAATTTGGTTGGACTTTACTCGCAGTTGAGAGTATTGTTCAAGATTCAGGCCTATACAGGAATGCTGTTCTTTACATTCTTTTTTTTTTTTTTTTTTTTTTTTTTACTTTTTTTTTGTTCTTTACATTCTAATGTATGAAAACAAGGAGATATAGATTCAAACAACATTGCATGGTGAGATTTTTGTGATTGTTTTGAGGACTGAAAATATGGTCATAGGGCTTTTTAAATGTCTATATAAAACAGAAACAAAAGGTCGACCAATAAAAAGAGAGAAAATTTTCCTTATTCCCCTATGCATCTTTGCCCTTTTGAACTGTAAATTGCACAATCTGGCATTTAAATGCACAATGTCATAGGCAAAGCCCTTGACTTCAGCCTATATAAAATAAAAGCTGGCAAGGGCAGCCAGAGGAAAACATCATCCAACTGTCTTCAGTGCCAAGCTGCCAATGCCATATCTTGGCTTCTTGATTTTTTATATCACAGTATTTATTTGCCCTATGGATAGAGAGAAAATAGTTAAAGAAACAGCTTTTCCCAGCAGACCAACAGCTGGGACAAATAACCCCTCACAAGCTACCTTTGTTAAGCAAAGGCACCAGATCAGGGATAAAGACCTGAGCTATTCAGTCCCTTAAATCATGTCCAGAACAGAGATTATTTGCCCTAAGCACATTTTGCATATCTGACTCTCCAAATGGAATTAATTACTCATCAAGGGCTGGATAGGTGTGATGTCACACCCACATTACCTCATGATAAGCTGCCTCTGGTTGCAATTGTTACAATTTGTCCTCATTAATTTCGGAATTCTTTTCCTTTTGTGCATCACACCTGATCTAGATGGTTGAAAGGTACTCAAATGCTCCATTTTTTAAATATTCGCTTCCCTTGGATGTCAGGATCTATGGAGCCTAATTGGACAGATGACTTTTACATAAAGGCAATTTTCCATGATGATAAATGTGGTATTTTAATAAAAAAATGGCCAAATAGTCTCATAGGGAAGAGCACTATTAGGAGTTGTGGCTTTGTTGCAGTAGGTATGGCCTTTTTGGATAACTGGGGAGTGGGCTTTGAGGTCCCACTCCCAGGCTCACTTTTCTTCCTGCTACCTGCTGATCCAAATGTAGAACTCTCAGCTCCAGCACTGTGTTGGCCTCCAAAATGACATGTTTACCACCATGATGACAATGGACTAAACCTCTAAACTGTGAGCCAGGTTTAATTAAATGTTTTCCTTCATAAGAGTTGCCATGGTTGTGGTGTCTGTTCATAACAATAGAAACCCTAAGACAGTAAGACTGCCTTCTTGAGCAAAAGCTGTCATCCCCTGAGAGTAAGTTCTTCAGTACACCTTGCACAATAATAGTGAGGCAATGATCAACAAGAGACCATTCCCTTACTGCATAATCATGCAAACCTGTTCTTCACTTCTACCCTTATTCTTCCTCCGTATAAACCTAAAGCTCTTTCATTACCCCAAAGCTTAGCTAAGGGCCACTGTACCTCTTTATGCTTTCATCCCTAGAATGAGTATAAGTTAAATCTCTCTGTTCTTCACCATAACTTATCTCTTGACTGGTGTATAAGGACAGGGAGCTGAACCGAGCCTCTTTGGAATGAGGTATCCCTCTAAAATTTCAATTCAGATCTTCAAATTCTCTTCTAGGCAAGTGCTCTATTGCCTATGATGAAGCCTAATCCACATTAAGAAATTACTGATAATTCTAACTTCTTCCTTTCTGAAGGAAGGACAGAACCTGAGGTTACCAGAGAACAGCTAATGTCCAAATTTTCTCCTATGTCTGAGTTCTCAGATCCTAGAAGATTGGTTTCACTGCTCATGGCCACTTTCTTTCTGGATTAATATGAATGTTTTGCTTTTCTTGCAGCACAGAAACACTTAAAGACTCATACAACTGAATACAAATTTCAGAAAGGGAGATAGATTCCAGGAATTGGTCCATCTGAATCTCTAGACCAGCATAAATTACACAACAGCCTTCATGTATTGGAAACATCCCTTCTGGATATTGTTGAAGATGCACGGGAATGAGACTGATGATTAATAAGAGCTTCATGTTCAAGTGTGTGTGTAGCTTTTCCCCTGAAACTGATGTAAGCCACGGTATCCTGGTCTCCTAGGCACTGACCATCACTGAAGAGTGCACCATGGTAATGTAGTCACCACAGAGTTCCAGGAGGTTTTGCAGTGTGTTCTTCTCTGAAATGTGAGTGATGACACTGTTTTGTTTTTTCCAGTGCCTGAGTGGCTGAAATTAATGTTGACAGGTATGGTCAGAACTCAATTAAAAAAGAACTGTGAAGTGTTAAAGAGATAATGTAAGCACACTGTTTAGAGAATTATAGGTGATCTCTAAATATTAGTCCTATTCCCACCTTAGGTTTTAGTCGACAAAATTACAATTACCCCAAATGACCTAATTATTGGTTTTGCTACTTTGGGATGGTACTAATTTGTAAAAGCTGATTTTATAATTATAAAAATCATGTTCTCCCTGAAAATTCAGAAGTGCCTCTCCCATCATAAATAAGGGCACAAGATGGGAGCTCAAATACATGAATTCTTTCTACCATTTTCACTGGTTCTGCGGTTTTCTGGGAGGGATGCAGTGACTTCTTTCAGCATCAAAATATCTATTATTCTCTCAAAACAATTAACACAAAGTCTTTTGAATTCAGTGAAGGTCAGAGGATTAATAGGTTTTATCTGCAGTGTGTTTGAAAAGCTAATTAAGACTTTGCATACAGCAGAGGAGACTAGGGATACAATATTTAGCTTCTCTCTACAGGGCTGCAGTGAGAAAAATGAATAGACAGAGACAGAATAAATGCAAAATTTCACAGACAGGGGCAAACCCTTTGTAAAGGACTTAAGACTGAAGGTACATCATTTTCTGTGATGGAAGATATTTCCATGTGGTTTATTTAACAAACACATCTGGCCTGTACTTAATCCAGACACTATAGTATAGCAGATTCAGTATAGGACAAAATAGAATATCTGTTCTCTCCTCTTCATTTTTCTTTCTAAACATAGAAACAACTGAGTTAACAAAGAAATCACTTTAAAAATTAAAACAATCTTAATTTTTTTGTTAAAGGAAGGAAAGTTCCTATTATTTGGAATCCCATAAATCTGGCTTAACAGCATGGATTTGTATGCTTAGGCAAATGCATGTGCATATTCAAGTGAAGGCCATAGGTAAATCTCCTATGTTGTTCCTCAGGAGTCATTCACTTTAGAGCCAGGTAATCACTGAGTAGGTCAGGCAGAGTAGATACAGAGTGACTAGTACCTGCATCATTTCTGATGTTACAAGGACATACTACAACATACTGAATCTCTATCAGCTCTTGGGATAGAACTCTTGTTCTTATGCTTCTTTAGCTGACTAAAGTCTCTAGTCCCAATAACCACATTTATACAAAAACATCACAAGGACTGAAGAGATGGCTCAGCTTGATACTTTTAAAAGAGAACTGCATTTCAGTATTTATTATCCACAACAGGTTGCTCACAAGCACCTGTAATTCCAATTCCAAGAGATCTGACATTCTCTGACATGTAAAGGCATATGCACACAAGCAGTGCATATACATTTATAAGGCACTGCCTTTCATAGGATTTCCATTGCTGTGTCAAAAATTCATTTCCAAAAGTAACTTGTGGAGAAAGCCATTTATTTCACTTGTAGTTTGTAACTCACTGATGGAAACCAATAAAGGAATTCAGGGCAGGAAACTGGAGACATTAACTAAGGCACAGGCTATGCAAGAGCACTGCTTACTGACTTGCTTCTCATGGCTTGCTCAGCAAGCTTTCTTCTATTATCCAGGACCACCAACCCAGGGATAGAAAGCAGGGTCCTCCCACACTAAACATCAATCAAGAACATTCATCAAAGGCTTGCTCACAGGCCAATCTGGTGAAGGTATTTTCTTAATTTAGGTGCCTTTATTACAAATGTAGTTTGTGTCAGATTGCTATTAATTGTGTCAGATTGCTAGTGGAGGCACATATGTGCATAAACAAAAGTAAATCTTAGGAGAAAAAAACACATTATGATAAGATACCAGCATCAATTTCTGTTTTTCTTATAGTTTCTAAATAAACTTTGTAGTTCAATGTAAAGAAAGAGCAAGACCTCAAAATTCTTTGAACTGTTTTATTTAATAAAATACACATCTTCCCCTTCTTCTAAGCTTTAGTTGTCAGATACTATCAAAATCCCTCTACTGCTTTAGATACCTGTTCCTCTCCTACCATGTAACATCTTAGATGTGTCTTCCCTCTCCCTCACCAGTGTTATGTTAGTATACTTGAATACTTCAATATTTATAACAATATTTCTAATTAATATTTCACTTGGTCTCTTACTCTCATAAGGATTGAAAGAATAATAGGTTATAAGCATCAATATCAGCATGATCACATGATTCTGCCTTTGTTCCAATGGCTTCCAGCTGCCTGATAACTGGAATGTAATTACCTCCATTCTTATCACATTAGTGACTCATATTCCCACCAGGATCAGCATCTGAGTTCCCAACTTCCTCACTGTTCAGCACCTCTTTGTGCCATCCTTAAGTAGTGCCTTCTGGAGTGTATAAACAAGCAGGTTGAATAAGCCATGGGGAACAGCATAGTAAGCAATATTTCTCTATGATCTCTGTTTCAGTTCCTGCCCCCAGGTTCCTCCCTTTACTTATACTCACAATTGATTGTAAGCTGTAAGACTAAAAATGCCATTTCCTCCCCAAGTTGCATTTGGTTATAGTGTTTGTCACGGTTAAGACTCTAAGAAGAATGCTCTTTATCCAGAGAAGGCTCTACTTCCTAGATATATTACAAAGAGAAATTAGATATTTTCAACGGTTTTGGAAGAAAAGAAAAAAGAAATGGGTGGGACCTAACATTGAAACCAAGCATTATGGGTTCTAAACATAGCCTCCCATGTCTTTGGGGAATTGTTCTCTCTAATCTGTGCATAATATAACATGCCAGCAACCCTAGATCTGTAAACTCCTTAGTGAGTAAAAATAATTCCAGCTTTTCTTGAGATTCTCATTATTATATGCATCTCATACAAAAGAAATTAAGAACATACATGAATCATCTGGCCACAAACCTGGAAAATTTGCTTGTAGTGAAAAGACTTTCATTACTCCTACTACCTACCCATTTCCAAGGATTCCAAAGGCCCCTAAATTAGCTTGCTTCAAGAGGAACTTAGGAAAGTATTTCCTTATCTCTCTGGTCAGCTAATTTTCTAAATAAAGTCACTTTTCTTCCCTCAACATCTTGTCTCTAGGTTTAATTGGCCCGTCATTTGGTGAGCAGATAAACTTGAGTCTGGTAACAGCAGAAATAAATTATAGTTTACCATATAGTATGAAGTAGGCTCTTTCTAACTGTAATTACTAGCAAAGCTAATAAATGTAACAGAAGTGTGAGATGTTATGTCCAATTTGTCTTGGGCTGTCTTTATTAACAGTTTGTAGAAATAACCATGTTGTTAAATTTATACCATGGCTATTAAATGTCATCTTTTCACATTAAAACTAAAAAGGAAAAGCAAGTCTAAACTTTAAAAAAATTCAAAATTCATTTTGGGCTAAAGTTTCTGTTTTAATAAAAATGGTAAAAATAGGAGTTATTCTTACTTTTATTTATAAAAAATTAAATTATGCTAATGTTTTCTGGCAACTAAGTTGTAAGTTGTCAAATATATTTTCCTTCTTATATCTGACTTAATAGACATCTATTCTGTAAAGTGGGATAGCAAATGGTTTTTTAAAGCCCCAAGTTTAAAATACTCAAATGTTTTCAAATACAAAATCCTTGATGTAGTTTTTCTTGATTCCTTTAATAATTCTTAATATCCTTTAATAATGATTATGATGATGATGATGATGATAATGATAATATGTACCTTAATGGAAATTTACTTGATTAAAGAATGTTTATTTGGGATATTATAAAATCTAAACATTAAAAAATCAATTATGCAAACAGGAATTATTTAAATAATGTAGCATTTTGTTTTGAGATTTTTTTGGTTTTCCTGAAACATAGTAGGCTTGAAATAAGTTTCTACCTTTATTTTTAATTCTCCTTCTCCTATTCTTCTATGTGACATCATTGTTTTCAAATGGGCTATCACAAGAATTTGAAAGTGATTAATCACATTTCCAAATACATACATCCAATTCTACTATTCTTTTAGTTCTTTGTAAAGAGCTCACTAGATAGGCCTCTGGTTCATCTGATGTCATATTCCTACCACTATGGGCAGAGTTATATCTAAATCAGAGGTGATGAGGGGGAAATTCACTCATCAAATTTACAAGATAAGAAGCCACAATAGTTGAGGAGCTATCACAATAACTACCCATGGTCTAATTGATTCTTCTATTCTAGTTTTAGTCATTAGCTTTTCATTTGGCAACAGCCATTAATGGCTGATATTGCTGTACTCTCTTCTGTGTGTCTCAGTTCAAAGATACCACATGCTCTTTTGCGTATCATGGAAAAGCTGGTTCTTATCAGTTTTTTTTTTCAATTACAAATTGATTATCCTGGCCTTCTTTCAAGGTGTTTTCCATACCCTCATGCTCTGGTATTTTTCACTGCGTCTTTTTAGAGCAAAGTTAAATGCATGCCTTTTTTTTTTTTTTAACATTTGCACTGTGCTTTTCACAAATAATATAAAAACAAGAAAAATATCTCATACATTATCTTTCCGTAGTCTCTTAGAAATGATTTTTCACATGTCATTTTTGTAACATTTGAGTAAAGCTAAAATTCAGTCAAAATGGCAAATTAAAAAGCTGCATATGCTTGTGAAATCTAAATGCTGAAATTGAAGGTTCTATCAGAAATGGAAGCAATTTATTCAAATGAGTAGAAACTCCAAAAATGTGTGATTACAACCTCAGCCTTGCTGTAGGATAAAGGCTGTCTTGCTGTAATCTGTAATTGTCCACTTCATCAGCTCATGAATAGACTTTTAGCATAGAAGAGATTTTACTTTGAGAGATATGGGAAGTCTCTAAAAAGGGATAAATGAAAATGGAGTGCTAGGGTTGGAAGCAGGGTTCTCTCAGCCACATTACCCAAGCAGTAGAGCTCAGACAAGAAACATGCCCAAAAGGGCATAAACGTAGAAAGGGACTTTGGGAAAATGCTCACAACAAAAGAGGAAGAGGGTGAGAAAGAAAGGGGGTAAAAATGACTAAAACCCATTATGTTTGAAATAAGCTCTGTTGTATTTGGAAATTTCAAGGAGTAGATACAGCAAAAATATGACATGGCTGTGGAGTTAAATTACAGAGGTGTCCAGCTAAGGTGATTCTTACCAATCATGAAAAGATGTCTGGTACACTGCATATTTCAAAGATGAAATTGAAAGGGTTGAGGAAAAGTATTGATGGAGTGAAAATACTGGACCTCTGTCTAGGAATTAGATAAAAGTGGTGTTAATCTTAATCTACTCATTAAAGAAAAGGAGTCTTTTGATAGTTGACAACATTCAAATGAATATGTTTAAAAGGTTTTCTTTTTTAAACCCTGTGAACAGTGACGATGATTAGATATTTAAATGGAGATGGTGACTAGTCAATTGGGTATATGAGGTTAAACTTCAAAGATAGCGACAGATATTTGTGATTTATTGCCACACAGATGCCACTAAACCTATAAGATTATATAGATGAGATCACCAAGGAAGGGGTATAAAGAAAGAAGAGACATTAATAAAATAAACTTATCCCTTTTGGTGGGCACCTCTGAAGACACCACATGTATCTCAGGTACAAATGCTTAACAGGCCTCTAGGAGGCATGCTGCACAAATGGCAGCTGCTCTGCTGCACACAGGGAAACAGACTCCACAGTCTGAAGGCCTCCTGGGAGATATGTTGCAGCCAGGACAACGAATCAGCAGCTTGTTTGCTCCTCTGAAGACACAATAGACTAAAGGTCTCACAAGAGGTCAGGAACACAAGAGGCAGGTACCAGACAGAGATACCCAGAGCAGCTAGCACCAGGGATAACCAGATGTCAAGAGGCAAACACAAGACCATAAGCAACAGAAGCCAATATACTTTATCATCATCAGAACCTAGTTTTCCCACCACAGCGAGCCCTAGATATACCAACACACCTGAAAATCAGGAAGCTCACCACCTAAATTCCTATCTCATGAAGATAATAGAGCTCTTTAAAGAGAATATAAATAAATCACTTAAAGAAATACAGGAAAATCTGGGTAAACAGGTACAAATGCTTAAAGAGGAAAAAATTAGTCCCTTAAAGACATACAGGAAAATACAATCAAATAGGTTAAGGAATTAAACAAAGTGGTCCAGGAAGTAAAAGTGGAAGTAGAAACAATAAAGAAAACATGAATAGAGGCAAATCTTGAAATAGAAAGTTTAAGAAGAGGTCAAGTATTACAGATGTAACCATCACCAACAGAATACAAGAGAATCTCACATGTAGAAGATAACTTTAGAAGATATTGACACACATCAAAGAAAATTCAAAACATAAAAAACTCCTAAGTAAAACATCCAAGAAATCCAGGACACAATAAAAAAGACCAAATCTAGGAATAATAGGAATAGAGGAGAGACAAGATAGACCTGAAAATATCTTCAACAAAATCATAGAAGGAAACTTCCCCCACATAAAAAAAGAAATGGTCATAAACATACAAGAAGTCTATAGAACACTAAATAGATTGAACCAGAACAGAAAATTCTCTCCTCTCATAAACAAATAATCAAAACACTAAATGCATAGAATGAAGAAAGAATATCAAAAGCTGCAAGGGGAAAAAAGCCAATTCACATATAACAGAAGACCTATCCGAATTATACCAGATGTCTCAAGAGAGATACTTAAAGCCAGAAGAGACTGGGCAGAGGTCATGTGGACCCTAAGAGAACACAAATGTCATTCCAGGCTACTATACCCAGGAAAAATCTCAATCAGCATATATGGAGAAACCAAAATATTCCAGGACAAAACCGAGTTCAAACAATATCTATATATCAATTTGGTCCTACAGAGGACAAACTCCAACACAAAGAGGGTACTTACATCAAAGAAAAATAAAATATTAATCATCTCACAACAAAGTCAAAAGGAGAGAATCACATGCACATACTGCCTGCATCAGTAAATATAACAGGACCCAAAAATCTATAATATCTCTCAGTATCATCAGATCCTACTACAAAAGCCTATGCTCAACAAAACTGGAAAACCAGGATGAAATGGATGATTTTCTAGAAAGATACCACATGCTAAAATTAAATAAAGAGCAGGTAAACTATCTAAACAGGCCCATATACCCTAAGGAAATAGAAGAAGTCATTTAAAACTTCCCAACCAAAAAAAAAAAAAAAAAAAAAAAAAAAAAAAAAAAAAAAAAGGAACACTACCTAATTCATTCTATAAAGCCTCAATTACTTTTGACACCTAAACTACACAAGGACTCAACAAAACAGAGAACTTCAGACCAATTGTACTTATAAATGTTGGTGCAAAGTTACTTAATAAAATCATCACACACTGAATCCAAGAACACATCAAAAACATCATCCAACATGATCAATTAGGCTTCATCCCAAAGATGAAAGGTTGGTTCAATATACAAAAACCCATTAACATAATCCACTATATGAACAAACACAAAGTTAAAAACAAAAACCAAAAAACACATAATCATCCTATTAGATACTGAAAGCATTTGACAAAATACAGCACACCATCATCTTAAAAATATTGGAGAGATCAGGAATTCAAGGCCCATACATAAACATCATAAAACCAATTTACTGAAAACCAACAGTCAATATCAAAAAAAAAAAAAATGGAGAGATACCTGAAAGAATCCCACTAAAATCAGGGACAAGACAAGGATGCCCATTCTCTCCATATCCATTCAAGATAGTACTCTAAGTTCTAGCTAGAGTAATACAACACCAAAAGGAGATCAAGGGGATACAAATTGGCAAAGAAGTCGCGGTATTTGCAGATGACATGAGAGTATAGGCAACTCCAAAAATTCTATGAAAGACCTTCCTCAGCTTATAAAAAAGCTTCAGTAAAGTGGCTGGATATAAAATTAACTCAAATAAATCAGCCTTCCTTTATACAAATGATAAATGGGATGAGAAAGAAATTATAGAAATGACACCCTTCACAATAGTCACAAATAATATAAAATATCTTGGGATAACTCTGACAAAACAAGTGAAAATATCTGCATGACAAGAACTTCAAGTCTCTCAAGAAAGAAATTGAAGAAGACCTCAGAATATGAGGTCTCCCATGCTCATGGATTGGTAGAATTAACATAGTAAAAATGGCCATCTTACCAAAAGCATTCTACAGATTCAACAAAATCTCCATCAAAATCCCAACACAATTCTTCAAAGATATGGAAATAGCAATTCTCAAATTCATCTGGAAAGGCAAAAAACCCAGAATAGGGAAAAGAGTTCTTAACAATAAAACAACTTCTTGGGAAATTACTATCCCTGACTTCAAGTTATACCACTGAACAACAGTGATAAAACAAACAAACAAACAAACAGACAAACAAAAAACCTGCATGGTATTGGTACAGAGACAGACACATTGATCAATGGAATAGAATTGAAGACCCAGAAATAATATACCCAGAGGATTCCCCAGCATGTAATAAGGATACCTGCTCCACTATGTTCATAGCAGCCCTATTTATAATAGTCAGAAGCTGGAAAGAACCCAGATGTCCCTTAACAGAGGAATGAATACAGAAAATGTTGTATATATACACAATGGAGTACTAGTCAGCCATTAGAAACACTGAATTCATGAAATTCTTAGACAAATGAATGGAACTGGAGAACATATCCTAACATCATCCTGAGTGAGGTAACCCAATCTCAAAAGAACACTCATGGTATGCACTCACTGATAAGTGGAGATAGCCTAAAAACTTGGAATACCCAAGACACAATTCACATATCAAATGATGCCCAAGAAGACGGAAGGAGTGGCCCCTGGTCCTGGAAAGGTTCAGTGCAGCAGTGTAGGGGAATACCAGGACAGGGAAGTGGGAAGGGGTGGATTGGGGAACAGGGGGAGGAAAGAGTGCTTATGGGACTTTTGGAGAGGGGGATCCTGGAAAGTGAAAATCACTTGAAATATAAATAAAGAATATATTGAATTAAAAAAGGAAAGACTTCTATTAATAACAAACATATTCATGTGTCTGAGAGTTTTTCACAAATATTTAAAACAGTCAAACTTAGAAAACTAATTATAATTTTTCCATCTAAGAACTTTGTTTTTGTGTAGATTATTTTCCTTGAGTTTCATAACTAATTATTAAACTTTTCTAAGCATTAACTTAGTAGTCACTATGGTTTCTTATCAAGACAACTCTTCACCTTGAGGCCAATTAGCCATTATTCCAAACACAGAACATGTGTCATAATGTATTTGTGTCATAAAGTATGCTCTGATTAGGATCAGAACAATGTCTTATTCTGGAGTCACTCAGTCACTCAGGAGTGACAGTGAACTCAGGATGTATTCTGTGAACACTCTTCATGACTTTTCTTTCTGGAATCCATTCTTTGTTATGGGAAATATTTTTAACACAATATATTGTTCTAATGGTTTCTCCTCCCCAAATCTTGCCAGTGGCTCCCTCTCACCCCTCCCATCCAGATCCATATCCTTCCTGTCTCTCCTTAGGAAAAACAACCAGGCATCTAAGAAATAATCATAAAATGAGACAAAACAAAAATGAATAAGTCTGGATAGGACAAAACGAACAGAAGAAAAAGAACAAAAAGAAAAAGGCACAAAAAATTCATATAGCCACAGAGACACACATTTGCCCACACAAGAATCCAACAAAATCTCAAAACCAGAAGCTATATAAGCAAATGGCCCATAATATTTTTATATGTATAAATGTATAATACATTTTATTGTAAAATATATAATATGTAATATATATAGTATATAGTATATAGTGCACAGGACATAGTGCATAGTGCATAGTGCATAGTGCATAGTACATAGTATATAAAGAAATATGCTATATAATATATAAAATTATGTATTTATAATATTTAATATATTGTATAATATATGCAATATATTATATGTGTATATGTGTGCATTATTTTTATTAAAAATACATGTTTTACCATTGAGACTTTGGCTCATTAAATATATATAATGTATACATATATAAATATATACATATATTTTATTGAAAATTATATTAATTTAATATTTTAATATACTATATATGTGCATAATATGTGTGATACATGCATATTTAGAGGTATGCATATATATATACATGCATATTTAGAGGTATGCATATATATATATATATAAAACTTTCCTACTTTTAAGAATAGGTTGTTTCCCTAGTGAATCATCAATTTAGAAAACAAATTTTTCATTGCAAGAGGTTATCAGTTGGAAACATGTTCTGAATTAGTAATGGACACATCTGTCTGCTTCTACTTTTGGTTCCACTCATCAAGAGCAGACCTATATAGGCCCTGTATATGCTATCTCAGTGTCTGAGTGTTCAGATGTACATTAGTTCTGTTATATTTAGAAGGCTCCACGTTCTTGGTGTTCTTCCCTCTTCTGGATCTTACTTTCTTTCAGTCTCTTCAGTCCCTTCTTCTATAGAATTCTGTGATCCTGAGCAGAGGGATTTGGTGAAGACATCCCATTTAGGGGCGAGTGTTCCAAGGTCTCTCATTTTCTAAGAAATTGTTTGGCTGTGGGGTGTTCGTATGTGTTCCCATCTGCTGTTTAAGGAAGCAGGTTTGTCTTTCTGGATATTTCTGCGCCTAGGTTTCCTCACTCAGGAAGAAATTTTCTAGTTTCCTTAATTTACCTGTGAATTTCATTATTTAATTTCTTTTTTTCTATAGATCAACATTTATTTTTAGAAGGAGGAGGCATTAGCACAGTTAAAAATTAATACAAGGGGAGACAGAATTGTAAGAAATGTAAAACATTGACACCTCAAAGACACATGGGGACTAAAGGGATCTTGTCTTAAGGAACAAATAAGCACAATACCAGAACAAAGTTGTATCCTTCCAAACATAATACTGAGAATAATCATACAACCCCTTGTAAGCTATTGGGTACATGGCTATGATATCATCATAGAACTCCCTCTAGGCTATTTGGTGCACGGCTCCCCTATGACATCATCATACAGCACCCTGTAGGCTATTAGGCACATGACTCCCTTATGATACCATCATACATCCCCCTGTAGTGTATTGGGTGCATGGCTACTCTATGATATTGACAGTACCTTCACCTACAGACACTCTTCTGCTTTCAAAATTGGAATAGTGCTGTTCTCTGGCTGCCATGATTTCAAACCGGCCTAAGAATGAATATGTCAGAGAATAGGTAAGTGTGACAGGTACAAGAATGTAGCCTGGTCCTAAAACTAGGTTTTATGTTCAGCTCTGTCATTTTACTGATTTCAATATTAAGCTCTCCAGGTCTCAGTTTCTTATTTGAATAGGATCAGTTGTAAATTATACTTCATAAAATCATTAGAGATTAAATATTTTAAACCACATAACATACTTAGGATAGCATCAGGAATTTAGTATGTGCTCAGCAGGCATTAGCTATTTTTATTAATATCATCATTATTTAATGAAAATTGAGGGCATGCAAGTCCACAGTACACTGCTGGGTACCCTGTGGAGAATTGTGATGAATATAAGACTTGGTTGCTATCTCAAAGGAATATATAACATAATAATGTGTTAATTCCAGAATAACAAACACCCAGGATAGCTAAAACTATTCTCAACAACAAAAGAAATTCTGGGGGAATCAGTATCCCTGACCTCGAGCAATACTACAGAGCAATAGTGTTAAAAACTGCATGGTATTGGTACACTGACAGGCAGGCAGATCAATGGAACAGGATTGAAGATCCAGAAATGAACCCACACACCTATGGCCACTTGATCCTCGACAAAGGGGCTGAAAATATTCAATGGAAAAAAAGATAGCTTTTTCAACAAATGGTGCTGGTTCAACTGGAGGTCAGCATGCAGAAGAATGCGAATTGATCCATCCTTGTCTCCTTGTACTAAGCTCAAATCTAAATGGATCAAGGACCTCCACATAAAGCCAGACACTCTGAAGCTAATAGAAAAGAAACTGGGGAAGACCCTTGAGGACATCGGTACAAGGGGAAAGTTTCTGAACAGATCACCAATAGCGTATGCTCTAAGATCAAGAATTGACAAATGGAACCTCATAAAATTACAACGTTTCTGTAAGGCAAAGGACACCATCAAAAGGACAAATCAGCAACCAACAAATTGGGAAAAGATCTTCACCAACCCTACATCAGATAGAGGGCTACTATCCAATATATACAAAGAACTCAAGAAGTTAGACCCCAGAAAACCAAATAACCTTATTAAAAATGGGGTACTGAGTTAAACAAAGAATTTTCACCTGAAGAACTTCGGATGGCTGAGAAGCATCTTAAACAATGCTCAACTTCATTAGTTATTAGGAAAATGCAAATCAAAACAACTCTGAGATTTCACCTTACACCAGTCAGAATGGCTAAGATTAAAAATTCAGGAGACAGAAGGTGTTGGCAAGGATGTGGAGAAAGAGGAACACTCCTCCACTGCTGGTGGGGTTGCAAATTGGTACAACCACTCTGGAAATCAGTTTGGCAGTTCCTGAGAAAACTGGGCATGTCACTTCTGGAAGATCCTGCTATACCACTCCTGGGCATATACCCAGAGGATTTCCCAGCATGTAATAAGGAAGCATGCTCCACTATGTTCATAGCAGCCCTATTTATAATTGCCAGAAGTTTGAAAGAACCCAGGTATCCCTCAACAAAAGAATGGATGCAAGAAATGTGGTATATATACACAGCGGAGTACTATTCAGCCATTAGAAATAATGAATTCATGAAATTCTTAGGCAAATGGATGGAGCTGGAGAACATCATACTAAGTGAGGTAACCCAGTCTCAAAAGATCAATCATGGTATGCACTCACTAGTAAGTGGATATTAACCTAGAAAACTGGAATACCCAAAACCTAATCCACACATCAAATGTGGTACAAGAAGAACGGAGGAGTGGCCCCTGGTTCTGGAAAGACTCAGTGTAGCAGTATAGGGCAAAACCAGAACAGGGAAGTGGGAAGGGGTGGATAGGAGAACAGGGGGAGGGAAGGGTGCTTATGGGACTTTCAGGGAGTGGAGGGGGGCCAGAAAAGGGGAAATCATTTGAAATGTAAATAAAAAATATATCAAATTTAAAAAAAAGATAGCAAACAAACCCAACAGCACATTTCAAAGCGTACACACCATGGCCAAGTTATACACGGTTATTTTACCATATAAAGATCAGCAAACATGTTAATAGTTCAGTGTAATATTTTCAATGAGTACATACCATTTTTGACAAAATTCATCACTATTTCATGAAGAAAATATTCAACAAAGTAGGAGCAGAAGGAAAGTATTTTAACATAATAAATGTAATACATGAAACTTGATATCATTTCAATAAGAAGGAAAAGTGTCTACTCTGATCACTTCTCTTCAAAATAATACTGAAATTTCTGGTGAGAAGTTTTAGGCAAGATATGTAAACAGAGGTGTTCAAATTAGAAAAGAAGTAATCATATCTTAGATGAGAATGGCTATTCATGCCTCTTGCGTCAGTAACTGGGAGATTAGAGAACTTAAGACCTGACTGCTGCACACTGAATTCCATGCCAAGCAAAAGTTTATGAAGACTTTATCTCAAAACAAAAAACAAACAAAATACTATGCCTCTCCTTTTTTTTCAGATGAAATTACTTTATATTTAGAAATTTCTATAGATAGATTCATTATTTGTTGAGTTCACAGTTCCCATTTTTAATATGTTTTTCTCCCATATCAATTTAATTTCTTTTTTTATTAATTTTTTTATTCGATATAATTTATTTACATTTCAAATGATTTCCCCTTTTCTAGCCCCCCACTCCCCAAAAGTCCCATAAGCCCCCTTCTCTTCCCCTGTCCTCCCACCCACCCCTTCCCACTTCCCCGTTCTGGTTTTGCCGGAATACTGCTTCACTGAGTCTTTCCAGAACAAGGGGCCACTCCTCTTTTCTTCTTGTACCTCATTTGATGTGTGGATTATGTTTTGGGTATTCCAGTTTTCTAGGTTAATATCCACTTATTAGTGAGTGCATACCATGATTTACCTTTTGAGTCTGGGTTACCTCACTTAGTATGATGTTCTCTAGCTCCATCCATTTATTTGCCTAAGAATTTCATGAATTCATTGTTTCTAATGGCTGAATAGTACTCCATTGTGTAGATATACCACATTTTTTGCATCCACTCTTCTGTTGAGGGATACCTGGGTTCTTTCCAGCATCTGGCAATTATAAATAGGGCTGCTATGAACATAGTAGAGCATGTATCCTTATTACATGGTGGGGAATCCTCTGGGTATATGCCCAGGAGTGGTATAGCAGGATCTTCTGGAAGTGAGGTGCCCAGTTTTCGGAGGAACCGCCAGACAATTTAATTTCTTAACAGCTAAATAATACTCCACTGTGTTATGTACCACAATGCTTTATCCATTTGCCCACTGATAAACATCCAGACTGTTTCCAATTTTTAGTTATTATTAATACAGCACCAATTAACATGGTTCAGCAAGTGTTTGTATAGCATGATGACGTTTCCCTTGTTCAAGAGTGGTATAGCTGGATCTTGAGTTAGATCAGTATGGAACACATTCTTTATCATAACTGTTTTTTTTAAATAACTAATCTACTAGTAAAGTTAATACAAAATGCAAAATTTATTGCAATGAAAACAAGGATTAGAAGCTTATTTGAGTGGATGTATAATCTAGGTATCAGTTCCCAAGGAACAGCCACACCAGGTTCCTGTCAGCAAGCCAAGCTTGGGAACAGCAAAAGTATCCAGGTTTCATGTCTGCAGACAAAATGGATCCCCAGGTGGGGAGGTCTCCAGATGGCCATTCCTTCAGACTCTGCTACATTTTTTGTCCTGGTCTTTCCTCTGAACAG
Organism: Apodemus sylvaticus; assembly: GCF_947179515.1. Classification (NCBI taxonomy): domain Eukaryota; kingdom Metazoa; phylum Chordata; class Mammalia; order Rodentia; family Muridae; genus Apodemus; species Apodemus sylvaticus. The sequence goes on from NC_067494.1 coordinate 605,170, forward strand.
GAACATTTATGGCCTAAAAACTTTGAGATGGGTGGGTGACTTCATCCCTTGACTAGGGGCTATGCCTATCTACTGAAGATGGTATCTACATTTCCTGAACAAAGACCAATGGGTCATGCTCTAAGATCAAGAATCATCAAATGGGACCTCATAAAATTGAAAAGGTTCTATAAGGCAAAGGATAATGTCAATAGGACAAAATGGCAACCCACATCTTGAGAAAAGATCTTTACCAACCCTACATCAGATAGAGGGCTAATATACAAAGAACTCAAGAATGAAATAACCCTATAAAAAATGGGGTACAGAGCTAAACAGAGAATCATCAAATGAGGAATCTCAAATGGCTAAGAAGGACTTAAAGAAATGTTCAAAATCCTTATTCATTGGGGAAATGTAAATCAAAATGACACATTCCACCTCATACCAATAAGAATGGCTAAGATCAAAAATGCAGGTAATAGCAGATGCTGGTGAGGATATGGAAAAAGAGGAACACTCCTCCATTGCTTACAGGACTGCAAGCTGGTAAAAAAAAAATAAACACACTTTGGAAATTAAGTCAGATCCAGAAATCTGTCAGATCCAGAGAAAATTGGAAATAGTTCTAACTGAAGACCCAGCAATACCATTACTGGGCATATACCCAAAAGATGTTCCAACATATAACAAGAACACATTGTTGACCTTAGTTGTTTTATTACATTCATCTTACACATTTACTTGACACATTTGGGTATAATTTTTCTGTCCCCTTTGAGTTGGAATCTTTGTAAAGACCACTTTCATGTTTACACACCTAAGACTGCTATCTTTTCAAAGCCCTGGGTGTGATCCCTTTGAAAGATAAGTATAAAAGAAATTCAGTGCCCACATTTCCCACTTTGGCATCCTACTCTACCCTGACAGCTGTTGCTTCTCATGAACATGTAAGAAAGCTTATTTGAATGAGATTTGTGTACATGCATGGATGCTCATCTTCTGTTTCAGCTCTTACCCACATACCTGCATTCCATTTCAGCAATGATAAATGTCAAATGGAGTTTTGAACACCCCCATATATCATAACACCATTAAAGATGTGCAGTCCTATCAGGCACTTTGTACAATGTCTTGCTCACCTCTGGGTAAATTTCTTACAAATGGTCTTGAATAACATTGTTTGTGCAGATTTAACTTTCTACCACAGTTTTGTATTGGTAGGCTACACATGGATAGATATGAATATCGATATTCAAACTGCATGTTGATGTATCAATATTATTCAGGAACTAAACCTTGGCAGGTGACGGGGCAAGCAAAGCAAAGAACAATACCTTTGCCTTTCCCATCAATAGTAGTTTCCTCACTTTTCTTTTTGGTTTCTTCTTTTTCTGCAGGTAAAATAAGAATGTTAGAAGCCTCTAACTTATTCATTCTTACATGTTTCAGAGAACACTTGACTGCCATTATAGTGACCAGTTTACTTTGCCAAGAAAACTGTAAGTCCAAGCCAAAATCCTATATAAATAGGTTCTATACTTGAACCTTCTAAACACACTCAGAGCTTAGGAATCCTACCTATCTATAAAGGGATTTAATTTGATAAGTAAAACAAATCTTTAACAAAGGTAGAAATATTAAATGCTGTATTAATTGCTGTACAGTTACTGAATAGACTCTTAAATATATTAAGAAATTAAATTATATTAAGGAATAACTTGAGTGTTCCCTTTGGTTTGGGTCTGAAAGCCTCTAGGTAATATCAGATATATATGAACAAACAAGTGTCAAGAGAGGAATAAGAATAAGAATGGTAGAGCAAACTATTCCATATATCCTTCTCACAGTATAAAATACTTTGACCTTTTGATAGTTACTTTTAATAAAATTGAATAAACTAAATAATAATCTTCATTAGTCATAAGTACACCTACACTCCAAACCTACTCCCTACTCTCTCTCACTTTCTCCCTTCCTATGTATGTATGTATGTATGTATGTATGTATACTGCAAAATGTAGAAGAATACCACAGTATTATTTTAACAGATGTTAAGATACCAGATGGCATGGCACAGCCTTGAAATTTCATGTTTATGAGACATGAGAATCATGGTCAGCCCAAGCTAAATAGAGAAATTATGTTCTTAAGTGACTATGGAAATAAAGGGTTTTACATGTTTTCTCTAAATCCGATTTGGAACCTTTAAAAATACCGAGTGTTTTCACTAACAATGACAATCAACCATATGAATTCCTTTCTAGAAAACAGTAGCTTTTCCAACAACACTATCAAGTAACACTGTTTGATTTAGGTGTTAGATATATTTTCTAATCCTTACCTTTCTTTTTTGTATCAGAAGTAACTTTCTTCTCCATTTTCTTCTTCTCTTTGTCTTTTTCTTTTTCTGGAGAAGAAATTGCAAATATCCCCATTAGGGAAAGGCAGGAAGGATGAAGCCAGTTGACTAAAAGCAGTTAGTTACTGCTGAGTGGTTGTGTCTCCCATCAACCTTGTGGTTCTCAAAACACGTCAAATTATATCACCTTTTCCCCATTTTAAAAATAACAGTAGGACCCTCAAAGATGGACAGTGCTATCAGGAACTTTGTACAGTGTCTTTCTCAGCTCTGGGTAAATTTCTTACAAATATTAAAAGTAGACTAAATAGTCTACTTTGTATGACTATTTTATTAAAAATAATGTGTTAGCCCAGTAGTTGTCAGCCTATGGGTCGTAAACTCTTTGGAGTATGGAATCACCCATTCACAGGAGTCACCTCATACCATCAGAAAAAAATGTAGACTTGCATTATAATTTATTACAGTAGCAAATACAGTTATGAAGTAGTAACAAAAATAATTTTATGGTTAGGGGTTACCACAACATGAGCAGCTGACTTAAAAGGTCACAGCATTCGCAAGGTTGAAAACTACTGTGCTAGACCATTCTATTTTGAGTTGATTTTTTTTTTTTTTTTTTTTTTTTTTTTTTTTTTTTTTAGTTCTGGCTTTTGTCAACAGATAATTGGAGCTGGTGACATTCATGTGGCAGTGTGTCAGGGATGTTGCCTTCAATACCCTTTCTGAGCAGTTTAACGAAGTAGAGTTCTTGTGTACACCGATGTTGTAGTCTGTCTGAATGCTATGCAAAATCATGTGTGGTTCCATGAGGATGCCTCTTTCAGTTATCTGAGCATGCTATGGTATTACTAGAGTTAAGAGAGATGGTCAAGTGCTGCCTAGCTATAAGTTTGGACTCCACTGGCATTTTTCTGGTAAGTTCAGTCATTTTGAATAACAATAGCAAGTGCTTATATCTAATAGTAGAAAGAGGATAATCTTTGATTTTTGGCTTGAATCAGTAATATGAATTTTTATTGTTAGAAACTGTTTTATCTTCAATTCATAGAAATATTTATTCTATATTTGAAATACCTTTCTCTTTGCCATTTGTCATTTTCAGGAAATGATGTCCTCTAAGTTTTTCATTTGCCAGAAATATTTTGAGATTTTTACTGTACTGAGAATATCCAATGTGAAATTCTAAGGTGAATGCTTAGTTTGTCTACTAAGAACTGCATCTAATTAAAAACAGGAATTAATTCATCCCCTTAGGTATAGAGCTTTTTTACCTATAAGATCAAAGCTAACATTTTCTTTTTGTGTTAGAAGCATAATTGATAAAGAGCCCCTTTCTACTACTCCCTGAGATGATCTAGCACTGTAAAGAGACATGTTCTTACTTTGTCTAAATGTATCTACAGAGTACTCCTGCAGCTTGCTCAGTCTGAAGGAGAAAGTTCAGAAGATAAATTTTTATTATTCCAGAATGAGAGATAAGACAATTGAAATTCACTTTTTTTCTATAAGGTTTAGGCCTAAGCAAAATAGATTTTAAAAATTGGATGAAGATATTTTACAGTATTAACACATTTGGTTTGTTTTCTGAGAGAAATTATATGTAGCAGGACATTTTCCATCTTTCTAAGCAAACAAAAATGCCAGGTAATCAAAAAGGCTTTTGCTAAACACCATCATCTGATACTATGAATCATAAAAGGGGTGAATTATTTATGAGTACTTGAAAATATTTCTAAGACCATACTTATAATGCCGCCGTTGCTATATATTCATAAGTCAGTAGTATCTGAATCTAAGTTTCCTACTGCAAATGAATAAATATTTCATTAGAAAGTCTGTGCCAATTAGTCAATGGTACATTGAACTTCACAGTTAAAATAGATACTTGAGGCTGAGAGGTGTAAGTCCTCCTTTTCAAGTTTTTAAAAGAGAATGCTCTTGTGAAATGAATACCATGCTTTGATTTAATATAACTGGGGTTTTATTGTGGCAGTAAAGTATTCTTGCCAAGTTCAGATTGAATTAATGTTTCCATTATACACTCTGCATGTGACTATAGCCATACACAGTGAGAATCAGGAATAAGAGCAGAAGTCCAAAAAAGTAGGTATAAATAATGTACTTTAATAATGTTTTTATGAATTAGAACTTTAAGCTGTCACTATGGCAATTACCATACTCATGGAGAATTTCATTTAAAACATCAGCCCTTAAAGCATTGCTGTATGTGTTCTTTAGGTTATCAGTAGCAATGAAATTAAATTTTTCATTTATAAAAGACAGGAATATAATTATGTCTTTCTTCGGCATATAAATAACACATGTTTCTTGTAAGAAGTCCCTTGCATGAAGTCATGTGGCTGTGCATTCACTTAGACACTTCAGTAGCCTTGGCTTCTAATGTGCTTGCTGTTTTGTTTGCAACACTTGGAGAAGGATTAGAGCTTTTAATGATATTGGATTCCAAACACCAATTAAACAAGTGTGTAGGAGCTGGACTTATCAGCACTTTGTCTTTCTCTGACAAAATTGTCCAATGCCCAAAAAATGATGGCTGTTTCTGGCCAAGATCATAGAAAAGGATGTCGTTGGTGATGGAATTCTTGCTATAACTTGAAGTCTGACCCAAGAAAAACATTATTAGCTTCTACATAAAATTGTATCAGATGAAAAGAAAATGAGAAGACTTATTTTTTACTTCCTAAGCCCTTACAAGGTGCTTTTCTCTTCCCTTTAATGTTTATATGGCTTCTCAAAACCAGAAAGCACACAACAGTTAATTATAGTTATAAGGCTCTCTAAAACTCTGGTTTCCAGAAAATCTAAGAAACAAATGCAAATAATTTTAATTCTGGCTTATGTTTTGTTGTTCTTCTCCAAGTCTTCCTAGTATGGAGCTTATACTAACTTTACATAGCAGAGAAATACTTTTCATTTCTACAGGGCCAGGGTTGGTGTATTTTTGTTGCCAGTCAAATCAGGTCCAACTTGTTATATGACACCACATTCCATAATTCCACTTCAGTGACACTTTGTTTCTTTGGGGTGGTAGAAATTGGCCCGCAACCTATCTCATGGCATGACCTTGGAAAATAGCATACAAGGAGATAAGGCTAATTATATGAGCATTATTAAACCTTTCCATTCTTATCTACAGAGTGTTAGATAAGAAACAATGCATGGGCATCCTTGGTATAAATTTTGTTCCTAATTTTTTTCTAGTTGGACAATGTTGGACATCTGCTTTAACATACTAAATTAGGTAGCTGACAAGCCATACCATTTTTATTTTTACTTATTTTTTTCTATGAGATATAGAGATAATTAGACTAAAGTGTCTGGAACAAAGTAGTCATTAAAAGTACAATAAAATAATAACTAGCATTTACTACATTTGGCAAATAATAAAAATGTGAGTACATATTATCTTTAGTATTTTTCTAGATATAAGTTCTACTGATTTTCATTAGTGCAAATTATTTATCTCTTTGCATATAAAGAATATGTGTCTAGAATAATTTTTCTTGCAAAACCTCAAGAAAAAATATATACATGTAGAGGCAGATCTATTTACAACACAGCTGTGTTACAATGAAGAAAAATCTTCTGTTGCTTGGTTATGGTTTGTTAGATATCATCTATAGAGATATGAAGTGAAATTTAATGTGTCAAAACAGATGTTCTACATTGCAAACCAGAAAAGGTCAAGAACAGAATTCAGTCCAAGGACTCTGATACTTTCTTAACCCATACCGTGTAGACAACAACAAGGAAAGGTTAATAATTGGTCATTGTCTGAAGCAACTGTTGAGGAAATGGTAGTTCTTCCATCTTCAACCATAAGTTTTAGGGAAATGACTGGAATGTATTTAAATGAACCCCTACTTCATTCCTTACTCCAAATGAAACTCAAATGATTTTTCACATAGTAACCAGTTTTATTGGGAATAAGTTACTCAAAAATCTTTAGAGTTGTAAGTAACCATAATATACTGTCTATATTTTACAAAGGTTTAAAGTGAGAGAAAGGTCCATTTTATGTGCTTAAGATGTACATATATATGAAATTAGATGGTGAAGTGGATCACAAAAATAAAAAACATAATATTTTAGTTTGCATTGATATCACTGTAATAAAACCAACTCTAAATACAACTTCGGAGAGGGAAGGGTTTATTATCTTACAAGTTATAATCAAATATTGAGGGAATATAAGGCATGAACTTTATGAACTACTGGGAAATTTCTTTAGTTTGCCTCCAAACTCATGTTCACCTATTTTAGTTTTACAAAATTCAGGCCCACCTGCCTAGGGATTGTACCACCCTCATTGTGTTGAGTTCTTTAATATAAATCAGTAACCAAAAAAAAAAAAAAAAAAAAAAAAAAACAAAAAACCTCTCATAAACATGCCTATAGCCATTTCTTTAGGCAATTCTTCAACTGAAGGTAACTCTTCCTACATGGATCACTTTGATGGACAAATTTGGTCTATAGCTGTACCACCCTGAAAGTGACTGATCTTGTCTAATATTAGAAGCTAAGCAGTATTAGGTCTGGTTAGTATTTGGATGGGAGGCAGATTAACTGGAGTATGACATTTGTTTTAGCAGATTAGGGAATCAGAAGGTGGAAGACAGTAATGCTTTATTTTTATTAAGGTAAGACACGGGTAAGTCATTCTTAATGGGTAATATTAAGAAACCTATAGAAAAAAACTGGGACAGTTTTGCCTTTCTTTACAAAAAGAAACTTGCCTGCCAAGACTCTGAAACAGGTACATGCCAGATATGTAGAAAACAGAAAAATAGTGAATGCATGGACAGTGTAAGATTCAGGGAAGGCCTGTGCTATAGCACATCTGATTAAATAATGTGCCTTAGTCTAAGAATTTTTCTTCTCACAGTAACATAAGAGACTGCTAAAGTACATTAAGCCTATAAGTTCCATGCTGCTAGCTGATACCATGGGGAGCACTTTGCTGCTTGCTGGTGTCAAGTGCTCCACTGGATTACATGATGAAATGATAAGGAAAATTTAGGGGAAAATCAGTAAAAAATGTTCTTTTGTTGTTGTTCATCAATAAATTTGTCTCTGAATTTTATCTAGGGCTTTTCAATGAAGGAAACATTATACAACATAATGAGAGCCATTACTTTGCAATGTAATTGTTACTGTGGCAGCAAGGGTCTTTCTACTGAAGGCTTTGCTTTAGCTATCTGCCATAACTAGGCTGGCCTGCTAGGACTCTAATCCATTTTCTTTGCCTTTAATTTTCTATAGTGATGGCTGAATTATCCAGGGAAAGCAGTTCTCTTTGTTAGCTATTAACAAATAACTACCAAGTTGTAATTCCTTAACAGTTTCCAGTGACTACTCAGAGACTTTTAGCTATGCAATTTCATCACTGAAATCAACAAAGATTTATTTAGTCTTATGCTAAGAGACAAATAAATTCTTAAACCAGCTGCAAGGATCAGGAATTTTTTGAAACCTTTGACTCCTGATGTGAGAATCAAATTGAGAAGAGAAAGTTCACCATGATATTAAGGCCTTGGAGAGAAAAGGTCAGAGGCTCAGCCTAGGAAGGCTGAGTAAGGAAGACCAGCCATGTTTGAAGGAAAGCATTACCCTGAGTCTAGGTGCTATGTGGAGCCTTTGCCTGCACATTTGAAGTCTTACAGTTTTCACCTCTGCAAAACTGAAGATGTGCTATGAAGTATTGTGTGCTCAAGCTGCAAGCAGGAAACTCTAATTCTCATGTAGTACATATGCTAAAGAACTCTGATGCATAGCAGCTTGAATCTAATTTTGTTCATGATATCATGGCATATTTCTTCTTGGAGTCTCCAAAATATTGAAATAAAGGAGTCTCAATTAATTACCTGTTTTATGATTAAAGGAAAGTAAAAATATTATAGTTTTGGTTAGAATCAATATAACCCTGAGATGACATGAAACTCCACTAAGGGAAAATAAGTATATGATCTTGTGTACATTAGCATATACTAAATTGATAAGTAAATATGTGCATACCTGTAGTTGGTGAGAAAATTGGCTCACGAAGGTTTAATGGAATTCAAAATGTATGTAAATGAAAGTGTACAGATATGAATCTAAGGATGAGTATCAACTGCTTTTTGTGCCCTTTAATATAGAAGGCAAAATTTTTCATTGCCCTTGCACACTGGCTGAGGCAAAGGGTTGAGAAAAAGTGTTATTTTACACTTCCTTCATGATCTAACTTGTATTTTTTCTATCCCAATGAAAAAATCTTTGACATAATAACAATTTTGTTTTCTGTAACTGAATTTTTAATACAAAAAGAATTCAAAGGAAAGAATAATTTCACACTGTTTAGCTCACAAAATGTCTTTAAAAGTTTAATGTTTAAAATAAACAGATAGTCCCTAAATATTTTAAAATTATAGAGAGCTTTTTAGATAACTGATTGTAATAATATTGGATGTGTTATAATTATAAGGATGAAAGTTTCCAAGTTTATTTGTTTGTAGACAAACATGAGTCAGTAAAAGAAACTGGATGGAGGTTATGGAAAGTGACACCCTAAGTTTTCCAGATGGGTTTTAAATATCGGGAGAAAAATGTTCAATAAAAATGTTTCATTTGTTCCAAAACAAGTAGCTGCCAGTGCAAATGCATTTATCTTATCAAACAACACTATAAAGTATGTTTGTTCCTTTTTATTTGCTTCATAATACTGTGATTCTGAGATTTTCTTTTTAAACAGTTTAGGTTTTATGCAGAATCATTGCTTCCACAAGACGTATTGTAAACATTGATCCTGTTTTTTTTCTTTTGTTGGATAAGAATAAATAAACACAAGATCCTTTCCTAACAGCATTTCATCACATCACCTAAATGAGATTACTTTTTCTGCTCTTCCTATGTGTTCTCTCTACATTTGCCTATAATTGTAAGTGGACTGTGAATGTACTTCCTTGTGTTTGAACTCATAAGAACACTAAGATGCATTAAAAAATTGAGTTTTTCCGCCTCATCACTAATGTATTGCTATTAAGGGTAAAAGTTGGTTATGATTAAAGAGTCAGAATTCACATTAAATACCATTCAAAGATTTTTGTCAGTTTTATAAATAGAGCCCAGAGAAATTTAGATTTGATTTACTAAAATAAAGATCAATCATTATTTCCAATAAGATATGACTTAAAAAGTACCAAATGATACCAGTATGTTAGTCATATTTATAAAACTAGCTTTTAATTGAAGCCTTTCAATTTTTTTGTTTTTCTTTTTTTTCCTATTTTTTATTCGATATAATTTATTTACATTTCAAATGATTTCCCCTTTTCTAGCCCCCCACTCCCCGAAAGTCCCGTAAGCCCCCTTCTCTTCCCCTGTTCTCCCACCCACCCCTTCCCACTTCCCCGTTCTGGTTTTGCCAGAATACTGCTTCACTGAGTCTTTCCAGAACCAGGGGCCACTCCTCCTTTCTTCTTGTACCTCATTTGATGTGTGGATTATGTTTTGGGTATTCCAGTTTTCTAGGTTAATATCCACTTATTAGTGAGTGCATACCATGATTCATCTTTTGAGTCTGGGTTACCTCACTTAGTATGATGTTCTCTAGCTCCATCCATTTGCCTAAGAATTTCATGAATTCATTGTTTCTAATGGCTGAATAGTACTCCATTGTGTAGATATACCACATTTTTTGCATCCACTCTTCTGTTGAGGGATACCTGGTTTCTTTCCAGCATCTGGCAATTATAAATAGGGCTGCTATGAACATAGTAGAGCATGTATCCTTATTACATGGTGGGGAATCCTCTGGGTATATGCCCAGGAGTGGTATAGCAGGATTTTCTGGATAGTCTACCTAAGTGAAGCCTTTCAATTTTTAAAAATATATGTAATGGATATTACTTTTATTTTTTTTTTAATTTTTTTTGAGACAAGGTTTCTCTATATAGCCCTGGTTGTCTTGGAACTCATTCTATAAACTAGGCTGGCCTCAAACTCAGAAATCTGTCTCTCTATACCTCCCAAATGCTAGGAATAAAGGTATTCACTACCACTTTCTGGCTTGGATATTACTACTTAAAGTGGAGAATTGAAAGCCTATTCTAAAAACTTAATTTTTCATGTTGTAATGGTTTTAGTATATCAAGTTCAACACCATTTTAATTTATGAGCTACATAAATTTCAACATCTCATATCACATACATATACTAAAGTAGGATTATAGATTTATATCTTTACCCTCTGGACATAAAATTTATTTGAATAGTGTCAAACGTCCCCACTTAGTAGAAATGTCCTGTATTTTTCACTTTGTAAACAGCTCCAAGGTTCTTTATTCTATTTGCCCAAAACAGAAACAATTTCAAAGTTAGGGCCACTTTTCTCCTTGATCATAAAGGAAAAATAAATTTATTTACCACCAGTTTACATAATAGGTAAAAACACTTATATTAAAGTAATACAAATAGCAAACACATGCTTTCTTTTTTTTTGTACATGCCAATAAGAACATTAAAGGAATACATTTCTTTCCTCATAAGTTTATGAGTAAAATTTGTTAGCCCTAATGTTTCTAATCTGAATTCTACAGGAAGAAATGACTAGAAAAATCATATTTACTCTTGTAAAATCCATCTATCTTATGGGATTTTTTTTTGTTTTAATATTGTTTGTTTGTTTTCTATGGTCAAACATTAACCAAAATTTATTTAAGGAGAAAATAATTTATTTCTTCCTATAACTTTCAGGTCTCAGTTTATCCAAATGTAAGTCAGGGTTGGAACTGAACTTAGAAACATAGAGTCTGGACCTCAAGAAGAGAGCATGGAAGAAATGCTGCTTACTAGCTTATTCATTACACCTTTCTCAGCTTGTTTTCTTATATGTCCCAGGACTCGATGTACTAGTCACAAGCTGAACCTAAAAACATAAATTATCAATCAAAGACACTTCTCACAGGTATGTCCATAGGCCTATCTGATTGAAAAAATTCTTCACTTGAAGTTCCCTCTTCTAAGGTATTCTAGTTTGTGTTATATTAACAAAAACTAACCAACATAGCATCTTATCTTTAACTTTCTTTCTGGCCATTTTATAGCACAAAATGCAGAAGGAAAAAGAAAACTAGTACTCATTACCATACATAAAAACATTGAAAAATATTTAGAATATTGGTTATAGTCTTTTTGTTTGTTTGCGATATTTGTAATTAATTATAGCATTTTTTCCTGTTCTTCCAAATCCTCCCATACATTGATTGTCCTTTAAATTCATGGCCTCGTCTTTCATTAATTGTTATTACATGTATATATGTATATGTATGTGTATGTGTATGTGTATGTGTATGTGTATGTGTATGTGTATGTGTATGTGTATGTGTATATGTATATGTATATACTGATTCTAACCTAAATAGGAGAGTTCTTTAAGCTACATAACTCAATCTTTGGTTCCACTAGCACTTGGTAATCAAAACAAACTGGAGGTAAAATAGATCAGACCATAAACTACATATCTGTGATCATTAACTTCTTGGATTGATTCTATTTCATCGTTAATATTAAATAAACATGAAAGTGTATAGGCCTCTTGACACTGATCTCAATATGTGTGTGTGTGTGTGTGTGTGCATGTATATGTGTTTCATTTCATGTATATATAATTATTGGTTCACATTGTAGTTCTATCATAGAAGAAGGCGTTTTAGAAGAAATCCCTATACTTTCTATAATCATTGTATTAATAATTTATATAAATGTACAATATGCAAATATTTCCTTTTCCAGAGACTTATTATCACTTATTATCATCTGTCTTTTAAATAAAAGCACTGTAGAGGATGAAGATGTCTAATTGTGATTTTGATTTAAATGTTCATGGTGATTTGTATTGATCAGCATTTATCATACACTTGTTTGCCATTTGTGTTTCTTTGAGAAATGTTTGTTACACATGGATTTTGATGGATTTCTTTTTAGATATTACACTTGTTTAAAGATGATTATTACTAGTACCTCGTTACATGCTCAATTATAAAGTGGTGCTTTTTCTATTTTGCAAGCTGTATCTTTGTTGATTGTTTAGTTTGTTGTGGAAAACAAGCACCTCCATTTGATTTTCTTATTTGGTTGGTTGGTTGGCTGTTTTGTTATTTGTTTTGTTTTGTTTTTATTGTTTTTTGTTGTTATTCTTTGCTTTTCCTTTTTGAATCCTTGAGAGCAACTTTTTTATTACTTCTCTCTTAAAAGTCTTCTTTTTATGAAAATATCAATAAAAGTTACTTCAGCCTATCTGTATCTCCCATCCCCTTCTTTTGGTCTCTTTTCAAATTCTCCAAATATATTTTTTTCTTGAGAGTTAAATCTTACCTATTAAAATGTGAAGTAAGTTTTTATGTGCTTACCATTTATATTTTTAGAACACATCATAATAAGAATTAGCCAGGAAAATCTAGAGTATTGCTTAGAATTTAGAATGAGAAATAGAAATAGTTCATTATTCTTTTACCATTGCAGGCATTGTTTTCAATGATCTGAAATGAAAGTCAAATGAATACATAATTCAGTTAATATGGTTGTACCAGTGTTGTTTTCTTAAGTTTTAGCGATCAGACAATGGTTGTTTGCCACCAATATCAGAAGTTTGCTGAAGTCTCTAAATGTAGCATCATGACAAAGTAAAGTTTAAAATGGTCAACTCTGCAATATTGGAAGGAATACTTGTCAGAAGATGAGACTCATTTTCATTTGGTAGTACTCAGTAGCCCAAAGTTTGCTTAATAATGAAAGGGTGATACAAAGGTGCAATACAAAATAAAATTTCAAGATGGAACAGACCTTCGATATAATTTAGTTTAAAATCATCACTAGCCCCATGGTAGTCACTGAGATGTTAATATAACGAACCAGTTTTAAATTTGGACCTTCAGTTCACTCCCAACTGTGCCCTCAAGTATATGTGAGAGAGGCAAACTTTGCAGTCAAGTGTAGGTTAGATCATTTCCTATTAAAGACCCCTGTTTTGTCTTTGTTCTATTCATCTCTGCAGTGCTTGTAACTGTTGCAACTTTTCTTTGTTTATAATATTTTATCCTTAACTTTTTTTTTGTGCTTTACTTTTCCCTTTTTTTTCTGTATCTTTGATTCACTTATTATTATGATGTTGCATTTGCACCGAAGGCTCTGTGTGTATTACGCAAATGTCATTCTGTGTACTATCCATAGCCCTCATCAGATTGCAGACTTCTGATGATGCTTACAATGGTTAATCTTAGCAAAGTTAAGAGTCAGTCTATTGATTTCTATGAAGGTAATGTTGAATTAGAAAAATGGGCAAAGTGATTCATCTTTATGATGTGGATGCAATGGGTTTAATTGAAAGTCTTAAGAAAAACATTTAAAGTCTCTTGAAGTAGGAATTTTATTGACTTACTCCTGTAGACTCAGTGCTTTAACATCAAGTTTCCCTATATACCTAATCTGCCCCGAGAACTGTATATTTAGAACTTTTCAGGCACTCACAGTTTCAAGAAGTAGTGCTTTAAAGTTAATCAGTATCTCAATAGATAGATAGATAGATAGATAGATAGATAGGCTGATGATAGATTTTATATATTATGCATATATATATAGAGAGAGAGAGAGAATGAGAGAGAGAGGCAGAGAGACAGAGAGAGAGACAGAGAGACAGAGAGAGAGACAGAGAGAGAGACAGAGAGAGACAGAGAGACAGATGTTAGCTTTAGTGCTATATAGATCCATTTTCAGTAGGATTCTTGTTTCTGCTTCTCTGGAGAATCCGATGAAGTCAACACTTCATGTTTCCTTCCTAGGGTATTCTCTGTTTACTATTAAGACTTATGCCCATGAATGATCTACTTTGAAGGTACATGTACAATTAAACTTTATATGATTATTTTGGAGATAATTTGTTCCATGAGTGATTGATAAATGATATTTGAAATACATGCTTGTCTGGATAAATACATAGAGAATATCTGAAGTAAGTTATTAACTTCTATTGTTTTTTAAAACAGAGAGTCTGTGAAGAGGCAGAAAAACAATACTATGTGTTCTCCAAAAGTATGCTGTTGTGATATAATTGATCTGCCAATTCTGCCATAGCATTCTTCTAAGAAATGTGCTGAGTTACCTCCATTATCTGCACCATCTCTCTTTCTTCACACTCCTATAATATACCATTTTCCAAAACCTCAACTTCCCACACAACATAAAGAAAAGACTTCATGTACTCTCCAGGTCCAGACTCTACAGTGATTCTTATATATGTGATGACAACCAATGCCCAAGTCCTCTGAATACAGGTCCTTAAGGACTCTTGCCAAGATATCAAGAGATCTTATAAATGACTGGCGGAACACACCTTCAATAACATCTTTCTGGAGTTAGAGGTAGGTGGGTCTTTACGGGCATAGATCAGGCTACTATACATAGTGAGTCACAGGACAACCAGGGTGATGCAAAGAAAGCTTGTCACATCAAAACAGAGAAGGTGATGTAGAGAGACCTTGTCTCAAAAAATCAGAGACAGAAAAAGAAAGAAAGACATAGAGAGAGACAGAGACACAGAGAAACACACCAAGAGAAACACAGAGACCGAAAGAGATCATATAAGAAGAGACAGAGAAAAATAACTGGGCATTTATTCCTTTGATTGTTCTCTTGTTTACTGAGACTATTACATTCAACATTTGCAATATTGATAGTCATCTTCTCTTACTGAAGGTAATAACATGCAAATGTTCAAATTTTGCATCTATTTTCTAGTCACACATTTTTCTAGTATTGTAAATATGTCCATTCCACTGCTTCTCTGGGCTAAAGTTGATATGAGTTTCCAGTCTGAACAATGTCTGGAGTGTTCTACTATAACCCACTCAGACATTCATGAATATTTCATTCTTTAGGCACATGAATTTGAGTGACCAAAGCAACATGAAACACCCAGCAAGGTGAAAATTTAGCTTAACTACCCCTCAAAACCTGTTCTTCCTAACATCATTCATTTACCCATGTCAGATAAGAGCCTTAGCAAATTTATGGAGCCCTAAGACGTAATTGCTATTCAGAGATAATGAGAAAAGCATTGTGCCTTGTTAACAGACACCTGGCCTCAAATTACAATTATACCATTTTTAGATCTGTGCAATTGTAGGCAATTTCCTTGATTTCTCTGATCTCTGTAAAATCATTGTATCATATTCACTTTTTAGAGTTGTTTTAACTATAAATGTAACCCTTAAGAACAAAAACACAATTTTTCGCTGGAGCAGTTGTCTCCTAAAAGTATCTTAACTTTTAAATCCTGAAAACCATTATCAATACATCTTTTCTATTGTTTACCCAATGATTCAACATGAAAATTTATCATGTTATTCTTTTCAATTGATTTAAATAGATTAGGAATGGAGGAGATATAAGACCTTAGTTTTTTGAACAAAGTATATTAAAGATATGGCTCCATTTTGTGCTAAAATAATTTAGAGTTTCATATACATGAATGTCATGAATACAAACTAAAATAGTTATCATAAAAGTAATGACTAATAATAATTACATAAAATTAATTACCTTCCCTATGTAAAATTATAATAATGATAATGATAGAAAGTAATGGTTAAGTTTCAACTATGCTAGCAAATGAGTTGTTCTCCCAATTGCACCCATACAGTGGGATGCTTTAAGTATACATTGTTTGACTTAGGCAAATTTCTAAATTAAGTAGATGGTAAACTAGTTTCGTATATGAGCTTTATCATTATGTATAACTCAATATCAATGTCATTTAAAACCATTACCAGGAGGCACTGAGTTTATTTCACCACAGTACAAAAAATAGCATACTGTCCTAAAGTATTATAAAACCTATTGTATCATATAATTAATAAAATAAAGCAGAAACCAAATTCTGTTATAGTAGTTTATTGCTTGAATTCCTCAGGGTATATTTCATAGAACAGCTAAGTTCATCAAGTTCTTTGGTTTAATAGAATTGTTAATAAGACATTAGTAGCTCCTGTAAAAGATTGTATTCCAGTGCATCCTGCGGTAAAATTATATTAAGTGATGTGCACTTTCCCTCTGTATTTACATAAATATAACTATTGACTCTTTCTGATCTAATACAGATCATCCAAATATCTTGCCACATTAATAGCTCATCTTCTTTCAACAAATGCAGCATTTGTGATGTGTGTATGTATGTATGTATATATAGATTCATACACACATATTAACTTTGTCACACATAATACATACTCCATAGTTGGTGTGAAAAAATTAACATTTCTACAGACAACATAGATGTAATTTCACATTTACAGTGGCAATTATCTCAAGGCGAAATCATGTAAATTTCATTCTGTATTAAGACAACATATTACTGATCTATCAGCCTGAAATAAAAAAAAAAAAAAAGAGATCAGGGTGAGTAGAAATGCCAAAACAGACACCAAGTACCACTTAAGTCCAGTTTCCACAGTTTGTAAGTGAAGATATGAAAGTCATAACATATTAATTATTTTGGCAAGATCTTGCAAGTGATTAACACCAGAGCTGAGATAATGTTGTATAACTTCAGTCTTCTCTCTATTTTTGGGGGGGTCTTCATACAAGTTACAGAGGTTATAAATATTTTTCCAGTGATAATATCAAAATTAATACTAATTGTATATCAAGACATGATGTAGATATTTGATTGTTACCATTCTTGCTATAGTTACTATCAAATTGAATACAATAATGAGATACATAAAAGTGAATCAAGTATAATTTAACTTATTCCTTCAATGCATATTCCTCAATATAGATGCCCTGGTAATTACACATTAAGTGCCCATTATTTGTGAGAGGTTATCTTTCCATTCTTCAGTGACTAATGATAAAAAACTAGAGGTTTCATTGAGCTTTGTTGAGTTAAACAAAAGAAGAAAATAACCCCAATGTGATTTAATAAAATGAATGAGATCATATAATGTAATTTTGCTTATGCAAGGATTTTAGGAAACAGTTTTCTATCATTGTTACTGGCTGGGGAATTGCAGAACAACTTTGCCTGAAGTTATCCTGTTTAATTACTATGATTCTGTTAAGATGGAGAAAGGCTGAAACTCCCAGAGAAATAGTTTTCCTGGGAGAAGAGGTTAATGGAAATGCTCACCAACATTTGAGAGTAAGAGGTTTCTCAAGTTAAGACTTTACACCACCTGGGATATATTATTACAAAATTTATTCTGAGTGAGGAAAAGAGTTTTTCTGGATTGTCTTATATATTTTGTGAATAACTACAGTGATCCTTTGAATCTCTAGGCTTCTCTGCTTCCTGTGAGAACAAAATTTAATTTATTTTAAAACATTATGAAAATCAATATCATATTTTAGGTCCATTTTAAAATTAGTTCTTGTTGGGCAATGGCAAGAATTAAATATAAAGTGACAACAGTCACCAAAATTGATTTAATTGATTCATAGGTAAGTTATTTTTAAAGTTACTAATATTTCCAAGACCAATATATTATAAAGAATCAAAGAAAGTACATAATTTAATGTACAATTAGTTACCTTTGCATTTAAAGATTCAAAACATTTTGAAAAAGCATTAGTATGAAATGCAAAACACAAGACATAGAGAACAATGTAATCCAAGAAAGTCAAGATACAACTTCAAGATATCAAAGTGGTGGCCTAAGACATGAACTACAATACCTCTCCAGGTAACAAGCACCTGCTACAAAAAACACATTGTCACATACTATGGAAGTAGAAAGATGTAGTATTAGTATTAAAAAGAGCTTTACAGGTGTATAGAGGTTCACCCAGAAGGTTCCAAGCTTTTAGGTTTCTTTGATATAAAATTCCAAGTTGTTTCCAAACTCCTTGAGCAAATGTAATAATATATTGTCTCTTTAAGAAGCCCTACTTTAAAAAGATTAAAATTGTAACAAGTTTATACTTCCACCATTGACCTACATTCTACAAAGTAAACTGTATACTTCAGCACTACATGCCAGTTTTTCTGTTCACATAAAGCCAAAAAGTTTTTCTTGTTAGTTATTCTTCAGGAAGTTCCAGACAAAGACTGGCCTAATCAGCTTCAATAAAAACAGCCTGATTAATAAATGCTAAATAGGTCCCAGTTCCTAATCAATTATGTTAATAAAATCATAGGCAGCACATCAGAAAAGCCTGGCAAAACTACTGAGCTCAGCCTAGCTGGATATTGTGTGCTTCTTGGGACTTTCTCAGTTTTAAAAGACTCTTTGAGAGGACCCTGCTCTCTGCACACAGCAGCTCCTATTTGCAAAAAGCCCAAAATCTTGGAACACCATTAATTTGCTTACTTAAACATAACATTGAATCCTGGGTTGAACTGTGAAATTCTTTAATGATGACAACAGAACTTCAGGATCCCATTTTTAAAATGACACCAAATTTTCCAGGTGACAGAGTGAAAGGCAATTTGCTTCTTGTCATTTTATGAACTTCTGCCAGGAGATTAATTGGAGCCAGCTACATGAAAAATCTTATCATAAAATACCTTCAGATAGGAACTTTAAATCACCTGACTTAGTTCTAACTCTTTAGAATCCATTGCATTTAAGATGATAATTAGATTTATAAGCTGTGTCTTGCCCTGTTAACACTGGACATAGAGATGGTCACTTCGCAGTTTATGTAAATTTTCTCAAATCTCTTGAACTACCAAAATTCACATGTGAAAAAATAATATACATTTTATTTTTCTCCATTTTTTGTGGGGGTGAGAACTGCATTTCTGAGTTTTAGAAGATTTGTTCTTGTTTTCCTTTTATTTAAAGATAAGTAATGATCGTCAAGATTATTGAAAGTTTGGTTGTCATTTAACTTCAATATAAACTCTTAAATTACACCAATGAAAATCAGGTACAGATAAATTATAAAAGTGAAAAATTTGTGTTGTTTCTAAATATATGTGTGCTAGAAATAAAAAAGACAAACACTCGGCTTCTTAAAACCATTTAAGCAACTCTAATTACATGAGGTAGGTATTCAAGTTGTTTTCACTAAGCATAAAATTTACCCATAATCACAGATTGAACATATCCTCATGTCTTTCAAGTTTTCATACTAACTTATCAGATCTCAATGTTTTAAAAGATAAAGTGTTTTAGGAAGATGATTATGGCTACATCAGTTCAAATGCACAAAATTCATAGACCTACCACAACAAAAAAAGATATTCATGGTTTCCTCATCTTTATATTGTGGACAACATCATGAGATAGATGCTTTGAAGTCTATTTTCCTCTGATCATGTCTGGGCTGATCTCCTATTTTTATAATTCCAACCTCTACTATTATAAGAAAATAAGTTCCTACTGCTTAAGTTAACCAGTCTTCTGTGCTTTGGGAAGACTATTCCTGGTATATAGCAATGTTGGTCAGGCAACCTTGTACATCGCTATGGAAAAATCTTTGTACATTTTCACTCACAAAGAAGTAATGTCTGGAGACAAGTTGACAAATGAGTGAGTAAAGATATGATAGTGAACACCACAATATTTTATGCTAGACAGAATATTCACAATGAAAAAAAGGAAATAAAAGAATTATGTGGGTTGAGGAGGTAGGAAATGAGAGTTCTACCCCTTTATGTAGATTTGTAGCATTCTCTAAACACTTGTAGATATCCTAGGAGTCTAATCAAGATACTCCTGAACTTTTCACTAAGCCATGAATTATAAAGATCAAACAAAAACATTTTGTGTTTCCTAGTTTGTGATCAATGTACTGTTGACTTATAGTTTGCTTATGGATTTAACTTAAAATTTGAAACAAATAATTTATCCAATTTGTTTATATAACCAAACTAAAATATTTATATACCACATAACAGGTCATTGTAATTCAGAATTTTTCTGTCATCATTTATCTGACTCTCTAGTAAGAGAGCTGCATATTTAGCTTAAACTATTTGGTGTTTGTTCAGTCAATGAGAACTCAAACTTTCTGCATAAATGATATTCTACTCACTCTGAATGAGACAATTTGCCAAGGTTTTCAGTTAATTTAATTAAATTAAAAGTATCATTATAAACACATGGCATATGAATTTTACACTCAAACATGTTCCTGGAATAACAACATCAGTAACACTTGACAGTTTGATAACAAATCCTGGTCCCAATCTAAATTTACTAAATCACAAGTCACATATGTTTTCACATATGTGAAACTGGAGTTTAAGACTATGTGTGTGAGCCTTCAATTCTGAGAATTGTTAAGATGTTAGTGACTACCACCTAAATACATTTTTTAAATGTATGAGAAACCGAATGTAACTTGATATCAAAACTAAAACATAAAACTCATTTCCCCACATTTTAAAAAACATTGAAAAATAAAAAGTGGAATCTTCACTGTCAAGAATCTTCATTATAAGAAAAAACACCTTGGCATATATCTAAAAACAGAAGGCAGCATTGTTAAACCTGCTACCTGCTATTTACTTATTAGTTCACAAAGTTTTTAAGTCTTCACTTATTCATTGTTCATATTAATAACAAAGTCTACCTTTCTCAGAATTCAGAATACCAACCATAGAATGTAGGTCATGTAAACATGTTCTAAATAAATGTGAATTGATGAGAAAAAAGAACAAACATAGCATGGTCAGGATGGAGCATCAAGTGCAAACCAGACCATGGTTTAAGGAAAAAAAATACCTATCATTAAACTAAAATCTTTGTACTGAATGAATACTATATAAAGATGTAACCAAAATTCATTATTGTGCTCTTGTTAATTGGAAAATAGATCCTTTTCTAAAGTATTCATATCCAATGTAAAATATAAAAATACAGATAAGGCAATTTATAGTGGGCTAAGAATGTCTAATACTTGACATAATATAATTGGCTGTGATGTATACTTTATACATATAATAGAACAATGACTCTCAAGTTTTCAGGGATAAAGAATAAAATGAGATAGTTGTTGAAAATGATGGCTCCTGAATGGCTAAGATTAAAAACTCAGGAGACAGCAGGTGTTGGCAAGTATCTGGAGAAAGAGGAATACTCATTCACTGCTGGTGGGAATGCAAGTTGGTACAACCACTCTGGAAATCAGTCTGGCGGTTCCTCAGAAAATTGGGCATGGCACTTCCAGAGGACCCTGCTATACCACTCCTGGGCATATACCTAGAGGATTCCCCAGCATGCAAAAAGGACACATGCTCTACTATGTTTAGAGCAGCCTTATTTATAATAGCCAGAAGCTGGAAAGAACCCAGATGTCCCTCAATGGAGGAATAGATATAGCAAATGTGGTATATTTACACAATGGAATACTACTCAGCAATTAAAAACAATGAATTCATGAAATTCTTAGGCAAATGGTTGGATCTGGAAAATATCATCCTAAGTGAGGTAACCCAATCACAAAAGGACACAAATGGAATGCAGTCACTGTTAAGTGGATATTAGCCCAGAGGCTCTGAATACCAAGACACAATTCACATATCAAATCATTCCCAAGAAGAAGGAAGGAGAGGGCCCTGGTCCTGGAAAGGCTTGATGCAGCATTGTAGGGGACTACCAGGACAGAGAAATTGGAGGTGGGTGATTGGGGAAAGGGCGGAGGGAAGAGGGCTTATGGGACTTATGGAGAGGAGGGAACCAGGAAAGGGAAAATCATTTGGAATGTAAACAAAGAATATAGAAAATTTTTAAAAAATGTTGAAAAAAATGAAAATGATGACTCCTTTTCAGTCAAGCATAGTAGTGCATGCCTATAACCCCAGATGTGAGGAAGGGAGGTTAAGGACAAGTTTGAAGTCAGATTTTACTGCAAAGTGAGACTAAGTCTCAAGTAGTCAAAATATATAGTAATAGGCATTTTCATTCCTTGATTGTTAAAATTTTACTCTATCTTACTCATGATATAATAGTATGAAAACATTGACAATAAAATCAGTCCTAGACAATACTGGGTAATTTACTCTTTAAATGCCTTCCTTTCTTCCTATATTCTTTTTTTTTAATATTTTTATTTTCTATATTCTTTGTTTACATTCCAAATGATTTCCCCTTTCCCGGATCCCCCCTCCCCATATGTCCCATAAACCTTCTTCTCTCCATCCATTCTCCAATCACCTCCCTCCTTTTTCTCTGTCCTTATATTCCCCTCCAATGCTAGATCAATCATTTCCAGGATCAGGACCCTCTCCATACTTCTTCATGGGAGTCATTTGTTATGCAATTTGTGCCTTGGGTATTCAGAGCTTCTGGACTATTTAATATCCACTTATCAGAAATTGCATTCCATGTGTATTCTTTTGTGATTGGGTTACCTCACTTAGGATGATATTTTCCAGATCAAACCATTTGCCTAAAAATTTTGTGAATTCATTGTTTCTAATTGCTAAGTAATATTCCATTGTGTAAATATACCACATTTTCTGTATCCATTGCTCCTTTGAGGGGCATCTCGGTTCTTTCCAGCTTCTGGCTATTATAAATAAGGCTGCTATGAACATAATGGAGCATGTGTCTTTATTGCATGCCGGGGAATCCTTTGGGTATATGCCCAGGAGAGGTATATGGGACAAATGGGACCTCATAAAATTACAAAGTTTCTGTAAGGCAAAGGACACTGTTAAAAGGACAAAACGGCAACCATCAAATTGGGAAAGGATATTCACCAACCCCACATCTGATAGAGGGCTAATATCCAATATATACAAAGAACTCAAGAAGTTAGACCCCAGGGAACCAAATAACCCTATTAAAAATGGGGTACAGATCTCAACAAAGAATTTTCACCTGAAGAAATTCGGATGGCGGAGAGGCACCTTAAGAAGTGCTCAACATCATTAATCATTAGGGAAATGCAGATCAAAACAACTCTGAGATTTCACCTTACACCAGTCAGAATGGCTAAGGTCAAAAACTCAGGAGACAGCAGGTGTTGGCGAGGATGTGGAGAAAGAGGAACACTCCTCCACTGCTGGTGGGGCTGTAAGATGGTACAACCACTATGGAAATCAGTCTGGAGGTTCCTTTCTTCCTATATTCTAATCTGACCTTCTAAGTTCTTTTAGAAGAATGTTCTTTTCTTTCTTATGTCTGTGGCTTTGAAAATGCAATTCTTTCTATATCTGCTTTGCTGCCCTTCATCCTCTATGTACCATGCTCAAGTATGGTGACTCTTTAGATCTAAAATGACTGAAACTTTTCCTGAGGTTCTCTTGCTCTTCCAGGACAGTCTATGTTTTCCTTCTTCTAAGCTTACACTACTTTATGATGACTTAGGTATTGCATCATATTGCAGTGATCAGCATATCTCCTTCAACCTTGAAGTCAAGTCCTCTCAGCAAGTGACTATGCTTTGTACAGTTTTCCTTTGTCAGTGTTTTGTAGGATCATTTATCAAGATGAGACTGGTGGGGCAGACAGAGTGGAGTAAGCTAGAGTCTCTTCTAACCTACAATCCAAAACATGGACTCATGTTATTCCTTTCCCCTGTATATACAGGCCACCTCATTAATGAAATGTCATCAGTATGAGCATGTCATGACTTTGCACAGAAATCAGAACTAATGGACAAATTATTAGTCAATCTGGGCAGAATGTGAAAGTAGGATGGGATGTCTGTGCACAAAGACTCTTTCAGTATAGAGGAAATGAATGGTAGAAAGTAGATGGTGGGAAAAATTTCCATTGTTATTCTCATAAACCATTAGCCATGTATTAACTTTAATGACTTGTGCTTTTGTATTTCTAAACTGAGTTAGACTGGAGGAATTGTACTTTTTAATTAAGTAAATGAATTTCCAACAACTTGCAAAATAAGTCTTATTGTTGGAATTTACTCTATTTATTTATTACTTTAAAATCACTGAAAATAACAAATGAGTAAGTCTTGCAGAAATGACTAAATTTCTAGAAAAACTAATTGCAGTGACATTTTCTCCTATAATTGTTATTTTTTAAATGTTTGGTTGCAATCATGGTGGGACATGGGTGAGAGAGGGGATGGGGAAAATAAAAGGGGAACATTATCAGGTATTAGGTGGAGAAATAGGTATTAAGCCCTGTGGGTCAGCAGAATGAATGGAAACATGTAACTTCAGGAGGTAGGAGGTAGGAAGATCCTCTAGAATGTACCAGGGACCTGGAAGGTGAGAGATTCTTAGGACTCAATGGGAAGGGACCTTAGATGAAATGCTCAACAGTGGGGAGAGGGAACATATAGAGTCCACCTTCAGTAGAAAGACTGGGCATCAAGTGGAGGAATAGGGTTGCCATACCACAGTTAAAACCTCTGACCCAGAATTGTTCCTACCTGAAAAAACTAATGGGATGAAACTGGAGAAAAGACTGAGGGAAAGGAGGTCTAGTGACCGGCCCAAATTGGGCTCCATCTTAAGGGGAGGCTCCAAGGCTTGACACTATTACTGATGCTATGGTTTATGTACAGACAGGACCCTAGCATGGCTTTCCTCTGAGAGGCCCAACAAGCAGCTGACTGAGACAGAAGCAGATACTTACACCCAACCAATGGACTGAAGTTGGGGAACCCTGAGGTTGAATTGGGGAAGGCTGGAAAACGTTGTGGAGAAGGGTGACCCCATAGGAAGGCCAGCAGTCTCAACTAACCCAGATCACTGAGATCTCTCAGATACTGAGTCACCAACCAGGCAGCCTAGACCAGCTGATATGAGGTCCCTAACACATACAGAATAATACTCCCTGGTCTGCCTTCAGTGAGAGAAAATGCACCTAACCCTTGAGAGACTTGAGGCTGGAGGAAATAGGGAGGCCTGGCAGGGTAGGGTGGGGTGGGGTAGGGACATCCCCTTGGAAATGGGGAAAGAGCAATGAGTCGAGAAACTTTTGGAGGGCAGACTGGAAGGGGGATGACAACTAGACTGTAAAAATGATTAAAGATAATTTAGGAGAGAGAAAGAGAGACAGAAAGAGAGAGAAAGAGAGAGGGGGAGAAAGGGATGGAGGGAGAGGGGGGAGAGAAAGAGAGAATGGAAACAGGTAATTGCTATCTGCTATCTGCTGCCATGGCTCCTCAGCCATTATGGACCCACCCTCTCATATTGTAGCAAAAATAAACTTTCTTCTGTGAAAAGTCTTATTTTGGAGATTTATACTGGGTAGTAATTACTGATTGCAACAGCGCTTATAAACTAAATATGATTGTATCCCTTTAACACATGCAGTTTGCCCATACTATTTTAATAAAACCTAGGAGGCAGAGCCCATGAGAAGTCAATTTAAATAATTCCCAAGTTTAGATAATTTGTAACATATGGAGCTCAAATTCAGATGTTGCTCATCAAATTCAGATAAGTCTTTAAATACCACATTTTCAAAGTGATGTTAAAACTACAGGATGGCAAGTCATACTGCCCATTTGATAATTTTTGGCCTTAGTTTCCTAGCAGTTCACTGGTCTTCCTCCACAAAGATGGAGTTCAACCATATGACACTCTATGAAAATTTTATATTCTAGAAAGACTTTCAATTAAAGTTTCAAAAAAAACCCAAAACTTTAGCTTATGAATGCAATTATGAAGAAAATATTGGACATTTTATTAATGTTATTATTTTGTTTTGATTTTTAGGATCATTCTTTTCAATCTATGATGGAAATATTTATGTGGGGGAAAACACCACAAAACAAACCACTTGCCTTCAAGGGCCATTGTTGACAGAGCAGGTCTGGAAGCTGTCAATGATGGTGGTGGCATAACTGGGCTTTGACCTGTGCATGCAAATCAGAAGATGAAAAAACTGTTAATACATTTAACATCCATAACTAAAATAGGTAGATCTAAATAAACCCTGCATGCATAATTCATAATTCTGAGTTATAAATTAATATATTTTTGCAGTGAGAAAACTGTAATGAGGTGACATTTTAAAGGTGATGTGCTACAGATTCTACTATTTTTTGTGCTATTTCTGGACATATTATCTTTCACACACACACACACACACACACACACACACACACACACACATATATATATATATATATATATATATATATATATATATATATATATATACAGTGTCAGATACCTCCACTAGATTGAATTAATAGAAAATATACATGTGATCAAATAAAGCAATTTATTTTCAATATGTGCTTTCTGTTATGGAAACTAAAATCATAGGAGTTAAGGGGATTCTGATCTGCAGAAAATTGTCATTTTTTAATTTAACATAATCTCTCAAATGATATAGTAGGAATAAAAGAAGGTTAAAATTAATAGCCCTTTGATATTGAACAGGTACATTTCTTCTGCCAAAATATATGGCTTGCATGTAATAAATAATGAGCGAAAAACATATTAAAATATGTTTTCTTTCATAGAAACTTGAAAGGTTTTCTCAAGTGTCTGAGCTCATTGTTAAGTGAAACCACAAAATCTCATAATCGTTTACAAGTCCTTTACCACCCTGAGTGATTTCTTTAACTAACCACTACCATTAAAGCCATGAACTATAAATATTAACTGTCACATGATGCCATAAGAACTACTTGCATGATGTTTTTATTATTAATTGCCAACTCATAAGCTCTTGCTGTGTGGGTTTGATCTAGGAATTGACAGACACATAGGTATTTTGAAAATTTCACTGACAACTAGATATTATTAAATTTCAGCAGACATACCTACTTACTAGGAGGTTTTCAGTTCTAAAATTGTTGAAAATTAGTTCTGTGCAGCAAATTATGGTTTAGCTAATGAAACAGAGTTTTCCACTTATCACATCCTAAGCCTATATCCTCATATCAAATGGAAACTAGCCTTCATTCATTACAGCATTTTCTTTTATTTGTTACCTTCATAGTGACTGACTTCTGAGTGCATTCAAGCAGGAAAAAAGCAACACAGACTAGTGCATTACAGAACACATAACAAAAGAATATAAGACCATATTTTTATTTTTCCTCACGGGAATAAAAGCTGATAACATAAAATTTCCTTTTTCTAGAGATAGTGACTGGAAACAATCTCCCTCTCTCTCTCTCTCTCTCTCTCTCTCTCTCTCTCTCTCTCTCTCTCTCTCTCTCTCTCTCTCTCTCATCACCTACAACTCTATCTCTAATCTATATCTATATTTATATCTATATCATCTATATCTATCTATATAATCTATATCTTCTATATCTGTATATTCATTATCTGTACCTATCTATTTTTATGTTTGTGTGTGTAATGGTGTTTATAAGAGATTCTTCACAACCACAAATACTTCAATATTCTCTGCCAAATGGTTGACTAGGTTTGGAGAGAATGTTTAACAGATAAAACAATTTTGTGTAAGCATAAGAACCAACATTTGATTTCCAGAATCCACATGATTGATTCTTGGTCCCAGCCTTGCTATGGTAAAATGGGATGATGTTCTGGCAAGATTTCCTTTTGTAATTCTGACAGAAGTTAGAAATGGTGGGGGAAAAGAGGGATCTCAATTGAGGAAAAAATGAAAAAATTCCTGTATCAGATTTTTGTACACAAGATTGTAGGGCATTTTCTTGATATTGGAGGGCTCAGTTCACTGGGTCTGATGCCACCCCTGGCCCTCTGGTCCTGGATTGTTTAAGATAGCAGTCTTTAGCAGAGAAGCTATGGGGAATAAGACAGTAAACAGTATTCTTCCACGGCTTCTACTTCATTTCTACTTCCAGGTTCCTGCCAAGGGTTCCTGACATGACTTTGCTCACTGACAATGTGTCATCTGGAAATATAAGATTAAATAAACCCTTTCTTCCCCAAGTTGTTTATGACCATGGTATTTTATCATAGTAAGAGAAACGCTGAGACAGAAATTGGTACAAGGAGTAGGGCATTGCTGTTGCAGACCTGGTGATATGTTTTTAGGATTATGGAATGACTTTTAAACTTTGAGCTAGAGAACCCACTTTGTGTTAATCAGATATTGTGTGAACTGAGAATATGTAAGAGTAGTGAAGATAATGTAGGCTGAGTTTGTGAAGTTTAATAGGGAATTTGGAGGGTCCCTAAAGGACTCTATCTACAATTCGGGTTGAGTTGGCTTTGATTACGAAAGGACTAGAGTCCCTGACATAGACTCTTCTGGGAAGTGTTCCTTCAGGGTCAGCACAGAAACTGTGGTCCAGAGGTGGAAAAGGCTGCACCTTATACAAGATACCAAACTCGGAAGGTAATATTTAATGTTCCCATGTGGTATTAGTTTTTGAAGGAATTAAGGAGTTATGAAGAGTAGGTAAAGCTTGGAACTGTGGTAGGCTATGGGTAAAGGTTCAGTATAGTTGAGGTAGAAGCTAGAGGATTGAAGGTATGGGGGAAAAAGTTGAGGTATGGCACCATGAAGCAGGTAGAATACCTAAAGATTACCTAGGAAAGGCTATTTGTAGAAGTGCAGCACAGTAATGTAGAAGAAAACTCTGTGCTGTGGATGCCAGAGCCAGAGAATTAGAATTTTGAAGGCCTTTTTGAGCCCCTATGATCAAAATGCGTACTAGATATTAAGCATTGAACTTTGTACAATGTTGAATTTTGATTTAGCTTTAGTCTAATACTGACTGCTATTTGGCATCTGGCACTGGTTCTTACTTCCAGGGTAAAAAAAAAGTATGTAAGTTATTATTATTTTTTTATTTATTTTATGGGAGCCCACAGTTAAGAGACTGGAATATTAGAGAGAAATTTGAAAGAGATATTTGGATGTTTTAAAAGGTCTGAAGTTTTAAAATAATAGTAACCAATCAAACACAGAAGTGAAGAAATCAGCATCTCTTTGTGTTTAGAGGTCAGTTTGCCTTGCCTACATAGCCACAAATGAATCCTGTTTCAGACAAGATGCAAGACAAGGACTGACACTTGACTTTTCCCTACACACACTGTAGCCTGTGCATGTACTCACTCAGATAAATGGGCATGCTTACATGTGAGTGTATGTGCACACATTCATGCACACACATACACACACACACACACACACACATTCATTCAAAATAATAAAATAGATATTTGGGCACAATGCAGCAAGTACAAGGAGTAAATAAGACCACAAGAAAAATAGGAGATGCCATACAGTTGCTTTCCTCCACTAGAAGTGGAATAGATATCCCTAACAGGGAAATTATTAACCTACATCATACACTTGTCATAATGAACTAAAATTTATCAGCTATATGATACTAAAATTCTAAATTAGAAGCTCAATACAGACTTATAAAAAACTCTATGTTTAAATACTGTCAGAGAATTATATTGAAATCATACCCTTTATTTACACACACAAATATATTAGGTATTATAAATATTTAAGTATATTGTAATATTAGATATATGTTATAATTTTAAAATGAAGGTAAAGTTGTTTAGTATAAAGACAGCATGCTAAAGACTAGTTTGAATTTAAGTGAGAGTTAAGATATACTACCTACAGGCAGAGCAAACTTGAACATCTCACAACTTTTCCAATACTTAGTTTGGGACATTTTATGTGAGAATAGTCTTTAAGGGTGTTAAGAGAATTAAATGATGAAGTACCTAATTCATACAAGATACTCAAAATATTTCTTCTTTTTCCCATAATATATTTACAATTTAAATCTCATCTAATTACACAAGGGGATTTGAAGCTATCTTTTGAAGTAAGAAAATGAAAACAAAGATAAAATTGAACATGACAGATACCAGAATTCATTTATAGGAAAGGGCTTATAATTTTATTAGATATTTATTCCTATTGTAACTCTCTAAAGAAAAGATTTAGATTGTGACTCTAAAGGTGCCCTTCATTTTACAAGCTGTTGCCTGAAAAATTACAAACATATAGAGTTGGCTTTATTTCTGTACCTTGAATGATTTTGGTTGACTTATTTCAATAAGATATACATGAGTCTTTATAAGTTGCTAATATTTAGAATTTATTTTTTATGTTTTTTCTCACACAAGTAATTTTTTTGTTTTGGAATTAATCAGAGTCTATAGTCTACATATACTCATCATCTAGGTGATTAACATTTTCTTTACTAAAGTGAAGACTAGAATGACGACCTAAGTTCAGATTGTGAGACAGAAGATACAATTCACTGTAAGAAAGTTTATTCTGTCTAGTTCATAGTGAAGCCAGCTCCACACATAGTGTATCAGTGGTCAAGAAAAAGTTTCCCTCTAAGGTTTTACATGGACTTTATGTTGTAGTCCTTCACTGCATTTGACTTGAGGTATTGAATGTGAGATTAGAAAGTGAATACTTTGGTAAGACTTCCAGTCCTACAGTCTATGGAGAACCATGAATTCTGGAGAGGAAACCTATAGAAATCACTACTCATTTAGTTAAAATTGACTTTCATGTTTTAAAAATAAAAGGATTTAGATCATAAAATCTTACTGCAATTAATTTGTGGGTTCAGTGAAGATATTTATACATCTATGACTGAAAGCAAATAAAAACATTCTATACAAAAGAAATTAACAATCACTTATTTGAAAACAAAATTATAATACAAATTTGTAGTATCTATTTTGCAGCTTATAAGAATAGTTATAAAGTTTACATTTAAGATTAATACAACTAATTGAAGACTGGTTTATATTTTCATGTGATTATGATAATACTTTATGTTAATAGGGTCACGTTGACTTTCCACACTGAGTATTTCAATCATCTACTCTGGATTTTTAGAGCACCTTCTTTTAGAGGGAAGATATTGCCCAACATACATTGGAAACTGTCTTCCTTTATCACATTTCAACCCCAGGGTCAGCCCTGTGGCCCTAAGAGTAGAATGGTATACTAGCACACAAGAAGACAAGAGGTTTGAAAGAACACTAGAAAGAAATGGAAAGAGAGAAGTGGAAAAGAAAGGAGAAAAGAAAGAATAAAAAAGAAAAGAAGCTAAAACATGTGGAAGCTTCAAACCCAAAAGACAGAGGCACAGAGAGAAAGATTTCATGGGAAAAATAAGAAAAATACTATGTAAAGGAAAATTAAGTTTCTCTCACTGTGAATTTCTTCCTTGCCCTATATCATAATCATGCAATTTCAGATTTATTTACACTGATGTCTTTGGTTATTTTAAACAACTGTCCTTCATTTAGTGACAAATGTTATTAGTATTAAAAATGTGTTTCAAAGATTATGATGTAAGCTATATAACTTGTTTTGGAAATGATCTTTTGAAGAGTCTCCAAGGTTTATAATTCAGCTGTTGTGAACTCACAGCCATCATGGGGCCTTTTTTTTTCATTTCATATAACATACATAGGGTCTGCACTGATCATATATAGAAACATATATGAGACAAGACATGGATAAAATGAAAGATTGAACACAGAATAGTGATGTTGGTCTGGTCCAGATATATTACAGAAATTCATTAATTCATAAAATGCCTGGAAATGCCTGGCAGAAATTTCTTACAGAAGTTAGGCAACAAGTGAAAATTTTTTCCTTAACTTGGTGGTAGGCAAATTAATGTGTTTAAAGTATTATGGACATTATATAATGTCCACCTAGGCTTTGGCAACTTCTTATGGAGATAATAATAGCAATGAAAATCATTGAATACAAGCAAGCCCTATTAACATGAAGCTTATGTCAGTGCTAGAGCAAGGCTTGAGATCAACAAGCACAATGATTCTTTCAGATCACATGAATAAATGGGCACCAACATAAAGTATTGAGGCCACGAGTGACTGGGGGAATAATCACTCAATATTGATACAATATTGACTCCAAGAGCTTGGTGTGAGCACAAAACAAACCTGCTAACCTGTATGGAGTTATGTACAAATTAGACAAGCCACGAGAAGTGTCTTGGGATATGTTGGGTATTGTTTTCTTCCAAAAACTATATGATGTTCTTTTATAGTTTAGCATGATAGGAAGCTACTTTGAAAAGATCACTCAATTTTGCATGAACAAAAGTAAAGGATTTGTTTTTTAGAAATAATAAGAGAAGTTTCAGTAAGTCAAATGCATGACACTGAAATGAATCAGGTAAGATGAGAGTTGATAGTCTAGTGTTGAGGGTATGCAATAAATACTTCCTCAGTGCCTGTTTATTACTGACCAATCACATCACAGAAACAAAAATATAGCATACAAACAAATTCCCTGGTTTATAGAGCTGAAATGCTAATAGTGTTAAATAAAACAAAAACCTATTCAACAGAT
This sequence comes from Apodemus sylvaticus, assembly GCF_947179515.1. Taxonomy (NCBI): domain Eukaryota; kingdom Metazoa; phylum Chordata; class Mammalia; order Rodentia; family Muridae; genus Apodemus; species Apodemus sylvaticus. The sequence continues at coordinate 637,723 of NC_067494.1, forward strand.
AAATTGTAAATAACTACCTTACAATAAAAATTACCATTAAATAACATGGAATGGTTATAAACAAAGTGCAAATAAAAGTCAGCATTTGATAGTTATAAGGAATGGTATTCAGAATAGTGGGTTAATAATTTTGAGTGTATGGTCAAAGGAAATCAAGTTGTAGGGAGGTAGGTAGTTCAGAGTATGTTTCCAAATAGATCTAATGGGTTTTTCTAATAAATGTAATATGATAGGTGAAAGAAAATGAGATTGGTTCCCAATTTTATCATTGTTCCATATATTTTATGCCTTGTGAATATCTGAAACTCTTGTGTTCTGATGTAACTGAAACAGATGCAGATGGTAGGTGAGGAAGATAAAGAAATGGCTTCACAATTATGCTTGAGAATCTCAGATGCTTGAGCATATGAGAGCAAATTGAGATACCAGTGGAGAAAGAAGAGCAGATTTTCCATTTTCCAAGCTACTTGTTTCTATTAATAAATAGTTTAGCCATCTCTATCACTTTTCCAGTGTATATGCATAGAGGTCCACTAAAGGTAATTCTACATATAATTTGTTAGGGGCTCCCAATGACACAGCTTGTGAATTAATTCATTCTTTTTTTTTATTCGATATAATTTATTTACATTTCAAATGATTTCCCCTTTTCTAGCCCCCGACTCCCCGAAAGTCCCGTAAGTCCCCTTCTCTTCCCCTGTCCTCCCACCCACCCCTTCCCACTTCCCTGTTCTGGTTTTGCCGAATACTGTTTCACTGAGTCATTCCAGAACCAGGGGCCACTCCTCCTTTCTTCTTGTACCTCATTTGATGTGTGGATTATGTTTTGGGTATTCCAGTTTTCTAGGTTAATAACCACTTATTAGTGAGTGCATACCATGATTCACCTTTTGAGTCTGGGTTACCTCACTTAGTATGATGTTCTCTAGCTCCATCCATTTGCCTAAGAATTTCATGAATTCATTGTTTCTAATGGCTGAATAGTACTCCATTGTGTAGATATACCACATTTTTTGCATCCACTCTTCTGTTGAGGGATACCTGGGTTCTTTCCAGCATCTGGCAATTATAAATAGGGCTGCTATGAACATAGTAGAGCATGTATCCTTATTACATGGTGGGGAATCCTCTGGGTATATGCCCAGGAGTGGTATAGCAGGATCTTCTGGAAGTGAGGTGCCCAGTTTTCGGAGAAACCGCCAGACTGATTTCCAGAGTGGTTGTACCAATTTGCAACCCCACCAGCAGTGGAGGAGTGTTCCTCTTTCTCCACACCCTCTCCAACATCTGCTGTCTCTTGAATTTTTAACTCAATTCTTCACAGAGTTAGAAAGAGCAATTATCAAATTGATCTGGAACAACAAAAAACCCAGGATAGCTAAAACTATTCTCAGCAACAAAAGAAAATCTGGGGGAATCAGTATCCCTGACCTCAAGAAATACTACAGAGCAATAGTGTTAAAAACTGCATGGTATTGGTACAGTGACAGGCAGGAGGATCAATGGAACAGGATTGAAGATCCAGAAATGAACCCACACACCTATGGCCACTTGATCCTCGGAATTAATTCATTCTTAAGATGCTTTTTTTTTATTTTTTAAATTCTTTGTTTATATTCCAAAATGCTTTCCCCTTTCCCAGTTCCCCCCTCCCCATATGTCCCATAAGCCTTCTCTACACCCATACTCCAATCACCTCCCTCCTCTTTCTCTGTCCTGGTACTCCTCTACAATGCTGGATCAGGCCTTTCCAGGATCAGGGCCCTCTCCTTACTTCTTCATGGGAATCATTTGATATGCTATTTGTGTCTTGGGTATTCAGAGCTTCTGGGCTAGTTAATATCTACTTATCAGTGATTGCATTCCCTGTATATTCCTTTGTGATTAGGTTAACTCACTTTTCTTTTCACACTTTTAAAATTTTTGTTTTTAGAAAATGGAATAGTGATCCTAAATTGGCTACACCATTCTTCTCTCAGGCATGTAAAATCCCAAAAGCTTCACCTTTTTAAATAAAAGAGCATCCCCAAAGCCATAATGCTTTTTGTATAGTTTCTTTGATTCCTGATAAAAGTCTTCTTTAATATATCCATGTGTTATTATATATTTGCCTATTCACTTTGATGGAAATCAAGGAATGGGAACCAAATACATATTTCATACATTCTTTTGATTAAAAATGATAAAGGTAATATTAATGTTTTTTCTTACTCATATCAAATACATGAAGTAGAAATACCTTCCCATGGAACAGCTAACTAATGAAAGAAAATGAGACTGATTCCTGATTTTATTATTGTTCCATTCATTTTATGCCTTGTTAATGTCAGAATCCCTGGTGTTCTGATGTAACAGAAACAGATGCAGAGAATCATTATTGTAGAGTCTAGAGTTATAAAGAATATTTTGAAGTTAGCCATCCCCACTCCATAGATCTCAAAAGAGTAAGAAAGTGGTCTCTGGAAGCATAATTACTTAAACCAAGAACTTACTGAGTTCATACTCAATTTTAAATTAAAGAAGTTTTGTTTATCTGTTTATGTTATTCTTTTGTTTCATTAAGAAGAAAAGAATCAGATCAGAGTAAATGCCAGTTATCTTGATGTCATACGTGATTCATTATTCTTGAAAGATCTAAGTGTTTATGATCAATAGTAAAGTAGTTTTGGTGTTTTCCTTGGGCTAGCCTTAGACATAGGCTTGTTTTAAACTACTGTGGTGGTTCAGCAGCCTCTTAACTGAACTCCAGAAGACCTGACACTTTCCACAGAAAGAAGATGTCAAGTGGGCCATTCTCAAGATTTTCAGCATTATTTCTTCATATTTATTTGGATGTGCTGGTGTGTATGCATGTATTTATATGGATGTGCAGGTGTGTGTGCATGTTTATGTGGAACCCAGAGGCCAACCTCAGGTTTGTTTCTCATCTGCTGAGGCAAAGGAAAGATACAGGTAATTAAGTAAATGTGATTTATAATTTTCTTTCAGTGTAAAGGCTAAATGCAGATATCAAGCAGAAATATTAGTGAGCCAAATTAGACTGATTGCTTTCTCAATTAAAAATAATAATTAAGACAAAATCCAGGTCCTGTTGTGCACTTATATAAGTGAAACTTAGGTATGGTGAGAATGGAAAGATCATTTGAACCCTGGAGATTGAATGTAGTGTGGGAAACATAGTGGGAGCTAGTAACACACAAAAAAGCCGAAATTAATTTAATAACATTTTTATATGTGCAGAACACATATGCCTCATTTACTACTCTGTAATCATTCAATGATTTTTTTCACATCTAAAGAATTACAGCTTTTCAATGGTGAGACTGCTTATAACAGATAATTCCAACTATTATTCAAAAATTGATTCTATTTACAGTTGTTTGATTTGACTCTATATTAATATACACATGACAGTACTTGACAGCCACTAACATCACATATGCTCCATGATTCTCCAGGCATCAATGGTTTTATTCATTTCCAAGTTAATTTAGGGCTACACCAGACTATACCTATTGTGATCCTCAATGCCTATTAATTAAATGAATATATTTATTAAGATGAAATGAGTGGTTAAATGAAGGAACAAATGAATGAATGTAGCTAATTGCTGAGTTAGCATGCTGTACTTAGAATATTTTAATATGTATAAGACTGAATTTTAGGTTTTCAGTTCTTAGTAGAATGGGAAACACTTTCAAAAACATAGAAAACTATTATTTCAATTACTTGGAAATTAGAATTGTTTAATTATTGTTAGAGGAAGTTTACTAATTTTTTAGACTATAATATCTATCATTTCAGTGAAATATTGATATGCTTGCCATTTGTGAAACAATTCACTCATAATATATCATTTAATGATACATTAGATATTCTAAATATCTAATGTTTTCCTATAACTGGCAAGAATATATGATAGTTGTATGTTTTAATTTAAAGACTTTCAGTTCCATACATGCAACCTGACTATTTCGGAGCCTAAAGATGGCTCATATTTTACTGAGGAAATCAAAGAAGTTGAGGACTTGAAAATTTCACTTGATTTTTTTTTGTAATAATGAGACAAATGTAAAGAACTGGAATATTTACTTCTTTCTACAAACTCATATTGCATTTGTGTCTGGCTATTTAAAAACAGTTGAAGGAACAGAGAATGAGTAAAGTATTTAAAGCTATATAAAATAATCATTAAAGAAGTATAAAATACACTATTTGGATAAAACTTTTCAATTAATGTAAGATTCATATTATAGGAGAGTTATGTGTAATTATATTAGAGAATATATTATAGAATTATGTGATATCAATTTAATATATCATTTTACATGTTGTATCCTGTACTATAATATAATATTACTAATGGATGTTTTACTTTATTTCCCATGAAGGCGACTTAAAATGAAAGTATCACACATTTTGACTTTAGGTTTCAATGATTACTAAAAGATAGTAAATTCAAATTAAGACTCTGGAGTCTTTTTAAATATAAAAATATCTATTAATCTTCATGGAATTAAGTGTGCACATTCTCTGTGATATTAAATGTTAGGGGTGGTTATGGTGTAAAATTTTCTGCTTGGTTAATATTTAATGTATGAGATTTATAAGTAAATGAGGAACACAATTACATTGAATTCAATATATGTGGTTCCAAATAAAACTACATAATACAAATTGGAGCTAAAATTTCAGTTTTCATTTATGTATTGAGGTATACATAAATAGCCTTCTCATCAAGGCTAATATACTGAATAAACGCTATTAAGATATTCATTGTTCATTGATCATTTGTTCATTAATCATCATTATTAATATAGACAAATTGTTTACAATAATATTATTTACTAATCAAGTAATTGTTACAATTTTCATTACAACAAAGGAAGACTGTTCATTTGCTATAAACTATATCACTTAGCAAACTAAGTGATGGAAAAGGGAGATGCTGGCATTCTTTTAAAACTAGCCTTGTAATTCTGCTAGAATCCTGGAGATAAATAATATACAGCCATCTGAACCAATTCTGAAGCTCCCTTCTCACATTGATTCTCACTTATCTGAGGTCAAGTTATAAGACAACTAACAGAGCTGTGTGAGAACTGAATGAAATGACCCGTGAGTCACCAGTCCTCTCAATACTATCACTACTCAAGATCCTCACAATTATTAAAGCTAGCAGGTCTTTCCCTCAGATGCAGTTTTGTCTCACACAGCAAAGTTCTTAGTTGTTATTATTTTGTTTGTCATTATCAATGGTAATGTGAGAAATATTTTGCATGCCTGTATATTCATGTGAGTGCATATAAAAACATAGAGGCCCAAAATGACATTGTGTGTATTCAATGGAGAATTTTGACTTTATTTATTAAGGCAAGGTCTCTCCACGAACTGGAAGCTAACCAAGCTAACCTGCTTCTCTCAGAGGAATGTCCCTGTGTCTTCATTTTGAGGGTTTACAGGTAGCCATCACACACATGTGGCCTTTGTATAAATCATCAGAAATCCTGACTTACACACTTTATCCACTGAGCCATCCTCCTAACCAAACAGGAAAACTTTCTAATATGGTATTTCAAAAATAGGATTGCTTCTGTATTAGATAAAGAATTAATTGATATGAAAATAAGCCACTTGTCACTTTTTCATAACATGTTAAACAATTCCCACACTACCAAAGCCTTGATAAAATGAAGGGATTCTGCAGATGTCTGTCCGAATATTTGTCTCAACTATGGGTGAAATGCCTTCCTCTGTTTTTTCTCTGACACATGAAATAATTCAGTTTCTAATCAAACCCTAGAAACTAGAAAAGGCTAAAGAGCTGCTTTAAAACGAATCTTTTACCAAGAAGAGAAAGGAACTTAAAATATTTCTGTAGAAGAAAAAATATTTTTACAGGATTCTTGATTAAAAATATTACACCCCTGTATCTCTTCAACAATAGTCATAAAGCAGAAAATTTATGTGTGTCATAGATAAAGGATAAAGTGGTGGTATGTTAATAGTTAACAATGGTTATTTAATGGGTTCTATGTTGCAATTAAATTCACAATTACATTTACAGATGAATGGCATATTTGGCAGCCAACTAATCTTTCTTCCTGATTTAAATTGAGTGTAATTGATAGTATTTTATGACTTGAAATAATGTGCATAATTTATCAGTGTCTTTTAGGAACTGTATATAATAACATGAAATATCATAGTTCTCTGGGAAAACTCCCAGATATTTATATATAATCCAGATTTTATATATAATCAGGTTCATGTATTATAGTGCATGGAGCAGGATTAGGTGTTGTGTGACTACTATATAGAATGTTAAGTCATTAGTTTGATTTTTCCAGTTTTGATTATTTACAGTTTTTCAGATTATCCTGGATTTTTTGTTCCTTTTCACACTATTTTAGAATAGGCTTTTAACAACAAATTGGGAAAAGATTTTCACCAACCCTATATCTGATAGAGAGCTAATATCCAATATATACAAAGAACTCAAGAAGTTAGACCCCAGGAAACCAAATAACCCTATTAAAAATGGGGTACAGATCTAAACAAAGAATTTTCACCTGAAGAAATTTGGATGGCCGAGAAGCACCTTAAGAAATGCTCAACATCATTAGTCATTAGGGAAATGCAAATCAAAACAACTCTGAGATTTCATCTCACACCAGTCAGAATGGCTTAGGTTAAAAACTCAGGAGACAGCAGGTGTTGGCAAGGATGTGGAGAAAGAGGAATACTCTTCCACTGCTGGTGGGGTTGTAAGATGGTACAACCACTTTGGAAATCAGTCTGGCGGTTCCTCAGAAAACTGGACATGACACTTCTGGAGGACCCTGCTATACCTCTCCTGGGCATATACCCAAAGGATTCCCCGGCATGCAATAAAGACACATGCTCCATTATGTTCATAGTAGCCTTATTTATAATAGCCAGAAGCTGGAAAGAACCCAGATGTCCCTCAGTGGAGGAATGGATACAGAAAATGTGGTACATTCACACAATGGAGTACTACTAAGCTATTAAAAACAATGAATTCATGAAATTTTTAGGCAAATGGTTTTATCTGGAAAAATATCATCCTAAGTTAGGTAACCCAGTCACAAAAGAATACCCATGGAATGCAATCTCTGATAAGGGGATATTAATTAGCACAGAATCTCTGAATACCCAAGGCACAATTAGCATAACAAATGACTCCCATGAAGAAGTAAGGAGAGGGTCCTGATCCTGGAAAGACTTGACCTAGCATTGGAGGGGAGTATCAGGACAGAGAGAAAGGAGAGAGGTGATTGGAGAATAGGTGGAGAAAAGAAGGTTTATGGGACTTATGGGGAGGGGGGAACTGGGAAAAGGGAAATCATTTGGAATGTAAACAAAGAATACAGAAAATAAAAATGTATAATAAAAAATATTCTCAGTAGGAAAGACACAAGTTTCTGTGCTATAAAATGTTCAATAACTAAACACTGGAAAATGAAGATCAAATGGAATGGAGTTGTTGATAGCATTTTTTATCCATACAAACAACATATTAATACCAAACAGAATTACTAAGTAAAATATATTGGTGAATATTTCCAAAGGGTAATATAAATACTTTTAAATAAATTAGTGCAAAGGCAAAAGGCCTGGAGTAGAATATGTTCTAAGTTAGAAGGAAGCATGGCCACATAGGTCCTGCCCATAGGGCTGGTTTAGTTTATTTTTGTTGCTACTTAGTTCACTTTTTACAAGTTTATTCCTTCTATCATTAATTCAAAAACTCATTCTTAAAACAAGAATAGTAGCACAAATTTGTAATTCCAATACTTGGAGAGGATGACATAGGAGGATTGCTGTGAGTTTGAGGTGAACTTGGGCTCTGTAGTGAGTAACAAGTCTAGCAGAGCTATTCAGAAAGACCCTGCATTGAAGAACCAAAAACCTAAAAATAATAGTTTTGAACAATATTTTTTTCTTGTTGAGATCCAAGACAAGTGAGGTATATAAGGATAAATACAGAACCAGTGTGATCAGTGAATAACAACAACTATAGTAGAGTGGTGTGCATGAATGTAGAATTTGTTCTATGGCTTCAGTTCTGCCTTGACGCTAATAAGTAGAATAGTTTTGAATATATCCCCCAGTGCTGATGGAGTTATAAACATAAAAACTGTTGCATCAAAATACTCATTACTCCAATGCCAGTGGAATAGCATGACATTGCCTTAAAATAATGCAGAAAACCAAAATGTAAACTGTGCTGTCTCAAGCAGAAATTGTACACCTATGCAAAGAACACTGAGCAGCTGGCTGAACAGCCTACCACCAGTAACACTATTGCTATTGGAGTTTGGTATAGTGTTCAGCATACATAGAAAAATAAAAATTATGCAAGGAGACAATGCTACTAACAAAGAAGAGACTCTGGAAAAAGCTAGTGATGCAGCTTAGTCACTATTTCTACACTTAATGGAAGGTCTGATCATGATGGGGGAGAAGTACTTTTGGCAGCTGTCTGAGTGGCTAGCTACAAAGAGCCCTAGAGTCTCTGACTTTAGCCACTGTAGCTAAGGTCAAACAAAGGGACATCCAATAGCATTGGTGGGATGTGTAAGGGACTAGAATTCTACCTTAGTCCTTACCCTAGCATATTAGCTGAGAGATGAAAGTATTAAAATGTATGTCATGTTAATAAATAACATCTAGTTAGCTTGATAATTCTTTGGTTAAGCCTTAATTATCCTTACTTCTCACATAGTTATTAAAATTTCTCTGCATTTTTGTTTCTTATCATACTGTTTTAGAACTCAGTAGATATTTTTATTTTTCTCTGGCAGCATGTGTGCATGTAATGAATATTAGCAAGACTGACTAATATCTGTATCTATCTCTATATCTGAATGTGTGTGTGTGTGCATTCATTTTCTCTGTGATCTATCTTTATCCATTCATTCTATTGAAAAGTTCTCTCAAGGCAAGAAGAAACAGATGTTGAAGCAGATGACTCTTCTAAAAGTCTAGGAGATAAAGTTTGAGGAGTTTTCTTGACAAGTTACAAGGTAAAAGTACTAAGATAAAAGGAGCTTCCTTTAATCTGTTCTTTGTCCCAGTCCTGACAAAGCTGACTAGACTATGGCAAGAGCATCAGTACAACTGGATCACCTCAAACAGACTTTAATGTATTTGTCTGTGCATATTCTAGCCACATACAGTGACTGAAATCTTCAATGGATCCAGATATGACAATGGAGAACCCAGGGATTATGCAACCTCATAATTAAGCAGACTCTTATCTTTTCTCTCATTTTATCTAGTTCTGTCTGCTGCTCACAGTTCTCTAATAGATGCATTCAGCCAATCTTCATTAATTCTGAGTTTCAGCCTCTAAAGGAACCAACAATAAGTCATCAAGAAATCTTTACAAAAGCCTATTTACAGAGCTTAGAAACCTGTCGCATTTTTAAATAACATGATTGTTTCTTCAAATGAATAAAAAGACTGCTTTGGGATAAACTTTTTTTTCATTGAGATAAGTAGAGTAAGTTAAGAATTCAATTCAGAAAACATATCACATTCCTGACTAGGTATGCAGTGGGGAAGAATTAAAGGCAAATGGTTTACAAGAGTGCACAAAAGGCAATTTAGAAGGAAGGGACTTGCTAAGGGGAGAATAGTAATAACAAGATAATTAAATAAATGAGAAATACAAAAGAAGCAAAAGTAGAGGAAGCTAAAAAAAAAAAAAAAAGAAGCCTTGAGGCCCTGGAAATGTGTTTTTCTTTACAGTATATGTTTTTAGACCCCAGAGTAGGCGCCTGATCTGAGTCACATCTCACAGATTTGTTATTCCATTTTATAGGTGAGAAAAGATGCTCAGTTAACAAGTGACTTACCTTTTAGATTCATGGGGATTGTTCCTAAATGGTTAATTCTTTTTTTTTTTCTTTCAGGTTTTGATAGATAATTTATAGGTTATTTTATTTAGTTACATTTCAAATGTTGTCCTTTTCATGTTCATCCCTCTGCAACCCCCCCAATCTCATCTCCTATTGCCTTTCTAAGAGGGTGCTCACCCACCCATCTACTCCTGCCTCACCCCTCTAGCATCCTCCTATTCTGGGGCAACAAGTCTCCACAGGATCAAGGGCCTCCCCTCCCACTGATGCCAGATAAGGCATATGTAGCTGGAGCCATCGACCCATTTATGAGTCCAATTAGTATTGTTCGTCTCTCCAACCTTTAGACAATAACTGAAATTCTTTATAATCGAATCTTACTGCTTTTTTAAAAAACTTTCACTGTGACATGAACAGGAAATTCCGAGTGATAGCCAGGTATGTACTAATAAAGTAGGAAAAGTGGGACTTTCAGAATCATGATATGTCTAATAATAAACTTATTAGAATTCCACATCTTCCATTTTTATGTTTATTTAACTGATGAAGCTAGAGACAAATGAGGAGGCTAATGCTTGATGGGAATAGAATTTGAAACAAGCTTCAAATAAAAAAATTCATGTACTTGGAGACAGGAGCCTGGTATGGGTGTCCTCTGAGATGCTCTGCAAGCACCTAAGACAGATGCAGATCCTGAACACATGGATCCCAATGGAAGAGTGGGGAAAAGGGCTGAAAGAGCTGAAGGTTATTGCAAGCCCATAGGTAGAACAATAGGATCAACTAACCAGACCCCTCAGAGCTCCCAAGGACAATACCACAAACCAAGAGTATACATGTGTGGGTCCATGGCTCCAGCTACATATGTGGCAGAAGACTGCCTCATTTGGCATTAGTGAGAGGGGTTGTGCTTTGTCCTGCAGAAGTTGGATGCCCCAGAGAAGGGGGATGTTAGAAAGGTGAGGCAGGGAGTAGATTGGGGGGAATATCCGGTTCAAGGCAAAGGGCAAGGTCATGGGCCGTTCATGAAGGGGAGACTGGGAAGGAGGATAACGTTTGAAATGTAAACAAAGAAAACGATTAATAAAACAAGATTTTTTTCAGCAAAATTCCAAAGCATATCCTTTTAAGCACCTTTCTTTAGCCGAGAAGTTAAATTCCATAAAACTATATTCCACATATCAAATAAATATGTCATTGCAATGATGGCATAGTGTGACATTGTGATCTTGATGCATGCATAATTCGTACTGTGCAAAAATAAGAGACTCTTTCATTAAAGCCAAAAGTTATTTTAGAGAGTCAATGACAGATGAGGTAACAGGCTACAAATTTTAGACACTTTGTTAAGATTACTGTATCACAATTGTGGTTTTGCACATTACACACAGTAATACTAAAATGTAAATTGGGTTTAGTAGCTTCTTTCATCAGCTCTTGCAACAGTCCAATTTGATCATCACAAAAGTCATTAAGTTTTTCTTGGAGAAAGGTGTCAAAACGTGCTTTTCCTGTTAAACTTTGTCTGCTGTCCTTAGCTTTTTGTCACAACATTGCTGCATAGATCTCCTATCCCTTCAAGAAATGCTGGGCCTCACCAGGAGCAACAGATTTATGTCTCCTAAATCTGTCCTTCACGTAGGTCACCCAGGGATTTGAGGACCTGGGACAGAGCTAAATGTAGAGGCAAAATTCACCTATATAAAAACTTTGTAGCTTGTGTTTTAGCTAAGGAATCCAAGGGCCCTGGGTTTTTTTGCTTTGTTTTGTTTTGTTTTGTTTTTTGTTTGTTTGTTTTGTTTTCTTATGCTTGTTTGGTTGGTTGGTTTTTGGTAGATTATGTTCTCAGCTTGAGCACAAATTGGAGATCTCCTTCAGGACCCTCCCACTGGAGCTAGAAAGAATGGAGTTGGGTGATAAGAATTGTAGGAGCTAGAGGGGTCTAGAACACTGGAAGAGCAAGCTTCACAAACTTTATCAACTAAGTGCAGGTCATAGGGGCTCACAGAGACTGAAGAAGCAATCATGGAATCTGCATAAGTCTGTGCTAGGTCCCTTGAGTATTTATGATGGCTGTGTAGCTTGATGTTCTTGTGGGACTCCTAACACTTGGAATGAAGTGTGTCTCTGACTCTTTCCTCAACTCTTAAGACCCTTTTCTTCCTACTAGATTGCCTTGAACATCCTTGATATAAGGGTTTGTACCTAGTCTTATTAAATCTTGTGTCATATTCAATGGATATTCTGGGGAGGGCTGTTGTTTTCAGAGGGAGTAGTAGATTTTGGAGATATCGAAGGTGCGGTGTGGAGGGTCAAATGGTGAGGAGTGTGGGGAGTATTGGTAGTAATAGAAGAAGGGAAAACTGCAATCAGGATATATTGAAAACAAACAAACTATTTAATTGATTGACTGGTGCTTTTCCTTCTAGATTCCAGGTAGTCAGAGTTTAGGATTTGCCCTGTTAAATGAATAAGGAATTCAAGTAGAATTATGGCCATGAGATTTAATGTAATTTAGTGAGAAAAGCTATAGTAAATGAACCCAGGATTATGTGTGAAAGCTTTTACTTTTATCTTTTAGCATCTCTTAATGTTCTGAACTCTTTAGATTTTGAATGTATTGCTTCACCACTGTTGTGAATGACATAATTTAAGGTAGCTTAATTAGAAATGTTCTTGTCAACTTCAAGACTATGAAGAAGGAAATGGAAGAAGACCTCAAAAAATGGAAAAACCTCCCATGCTCATGGATCGGTAGGATTAATATAGTTAAAATGGCCATATTGCCAAAAGCAATATACAGATTCAACACAATACCCATCAAATTTCAACTCCATTCTTCACAGAGTTAGAAAGAGCAATCCTCAAAGTCATATGGAATAACAAAAAACCCAGAATAGCTAAAATTATTCTCAACAATAAAAGAAATTTTGGGGGTATCAGTATCCCTGATCTCAAGCAATACTACAGAGCAATAGTGTTAAAAACTGCATGGTATTGGTACAGTGACAGGCAGGCAGATCAATGGAACAGGATTGAAGATCCAGAAATGAACCCACACACCTATGGCCACTTGATCCTCGACAAAGGGGCTGAAAACATCCAATGGAAAAAAGATAGCCTTTTCAACAAATGGTGCTGGTTCAACTGGAGGTCAGCATGCAGAAGAATGCAAATTGATCCATCCTTGTCTCCCTGTACTAAGCTCAACTCCAAATGGATCAAGGACATCCACATAAAGCCAGACACTCTGAAGCTAATAGAAAAGAAACTGGGGAAGACCCTTGAGGACATCGGTACAGGGGGAAAGTTTCTGAACAGATCACCAATAGCATATGCTCTAAGATCAAGAATTGACAAATGGGACCTCATAAAATTACAAAGTTTCTGTAAGGCAAAGGACACCATCAAAAGGACAAATCAGCAACCAACAAATTGGGAAAAGATCTTCACCAACCCTACATCAGATAGAGGGCTAATATCCAATATATATATAAAGAACTCAAGAAGTTAGACTCCAGAAAACCAAATAACCCTATTAAAAAATGGGGTACAGAGTTAAACAAAGAATTTTCACCTGAAGAACTTTGGATGGCAGAGAAGCATCTTAAGAAAATGCTCAACTTCATTAGTCATTAGGGAAATGAAAATCAAAACAACCCTGAGATTTCACCTTACACCAGTGAGAATGGCTAAGATTAAAAATTCAGGAGACAGCAGATGTTGGGGAGGATGTAGAGAAAGAGGAACACTCCTCCACTGCTTCTGGGGTTGCAAATTGGTACAACCACTCTAGAAATCAGTCTGGCGGTTCCTCCGAAAACTGGGCACCTCACTTCCAGAAGATCCTGCTATACCACTCCTGGGCATATACCCAGAAGATTCCCCAGCATGTAATAAGGATACATGTTCCATTATGCTCATAGAGCCCTATTTATAATTGCCAGAAGCTGGAAAGAACCCAGGTATCCCTCAACAGAAGAGTGGATGCAAAAAATGTGGTATACATACACAATGGAGTACTATTCAGCCATTAGAAACAATGAATTCATGAAATTCTTAGGCAAATGGATGGAGCTGGAGAACATCATACTAAGTGAGGTAACCCAGACTCAAGAGATGAATCATGGTATGCACTCACTACTAAGTGGATATTAACCTAGAAAACTGAAATACCCAAAACCTAATCCACACATCAAATGAGGTACAAGAAGAACAGAGGAGTGGCCCCTTGTTCTGGAAAGACTCAGTGAAGCAGTATAGGGCAAAACCAGAACAGGGAAGTGGGAAGGGTTGGGTGGGAAAACAGGTGGAGGGAAGAGGGCTGATAGGACTTTCGGGAAGTGGGGGTCTAGAAAAGGGGAAATCATTCAAAATGTAATTAAAAATATCTCGAATAAAAAAAAAGAAAAAACAAATAAAAAAGAAATATTTTTCTCATAAATCTTCAATTCTATCATAAAATGTTTCTATCCTATATTTCAATTAATTTATGTATTATATGTCTACCACCTTACTCTTTAATTTTCCATGAAAATTGTCAATTTTAACGTGTGTTTCTGAAATATTTTCCATGTAAATCTTTAATTTTATCATAAAAACAAAAATAAATTCTTTTAAATTCACAGAAAGAAAAAAGAAAAAAATGTTCTTGTCCTTTGGAAACCTAAAACATTTTATAGTTGTGAAAATTATTATTTCACTATGTATTTCACCTTATTTTTTAAAAATGTATTCATCACTAAATGCACTGAGCTGTAGTTACACAGGAGAGGGAACATCTGAAGCAATCCTACACTGGATGTTTGTTTGTTTATTTGTTCGTGATGGGACTTTCTATCTATCTCTGGCTGTACTGGAACTTGCTCTATAGTCCAGGCTGGCTTCAAACTCAGAGACCTGCCTGCCTGCCTCTGCCTCCCAGTACTGGGATGAAAGGCATGCACTATCTACTACTGCCTACCATATTTCTAATGTTTTAGTACAAAAATTGATGAACATTGGAGGAACAAGAATGCTTACACTTACTTGGACATTAATGGGCATATCCATTACTTGGATAACAATGTATCCATGTTTGGAAAAATAATACAGTATTCCATAAGTTTGAACAAATTTATCTGTTATAAATTTTAATTTAAAAATGAGAAAAATATATTTTTGATAACTAATGGAAAAAATCATTGTAAAATTGCCATTTATCTGATTATTTTGATTCAATATGTGAAGACATGATTTTATTATATTCTCCATGTCCTATACCTATAAGTTAATACCATAATCATTAAATGGCACATGCAGTATAATTTTATATTATCATAACATCATATTTCAAGTATGTATAAACCATCGAGTCCATTATCATAATCATTCATAAAACCAATTGCTTAATATTAATAAAATATAAGCTGGACTACAACTGTAAGTATTGACCACATTTTATTTCTTTTTTAATAGTAACAGGAACTGAACTTTTTTCCCTAGTGTTTCCATATGTATGATAACTAAAAACATACTTTAAAAAGGGCCTTCTGAGCTTCATGGTTGTCCATATATCAATATTTTGTTTACTGCTGTTATCTCTATAATCTAGTTTTCCCTACAACTCATACTTAATCAAGTGTACTTTAAGTGTTTACTGTACATAATATGTGATTCTTAGGCAATATTAAAATTCTGTATTTCCACTTATATCAAATACATAATGGGAAAAAAAGCTATAAGTTATATAATGGTCAACACTGACCTGCTATGTTGTTTGTTTGCCTGATTAAGAATAGTTTGTTTCTTCTCTTTACAAAAAATTCCACTATTAGTAAGCTTAGGTATATATTAAATACTAAAGAAAAGTTAAGACTTAAGATAGTAGACTCATGAAGTACCTTTTCCCTAACTTTCTTTAATTCAACAACAACTCCATTATTAATCTTGTATTTTAGAGGAGGAAATGGAGGCCTAACAAATCAAGAGATTCGACAAGTTGTGTTTTAGTAACCATTGGGACCTGAATTAGAGCACATGAGTTTTACTTTCATAGCAAATTTTGTGGATTATATTGCTCTCTAAATAATATAATAGGAGAATATCAAATACAGATCAAAATAATCCAGCTGAAGAAAGAAAAAGTGTTACTTGATGAAATTATGAATGGGTGCACATACTTTGGATGTGTTGTTTTTAGAACATAGTTCTCCACATGTCTTTTAAATATAGATGTCAGGGATACCTCTACAATGTGTGAACTTACACTGTGGTGACAGTGTGTAGTGCTTGGATTTTAGAGTATTACCTGCCAAAGTATGTGTATAAGATATCCACTAACACTGCAGCAATAACTCTAAACTTCATTATCGAAGACTATTTTAGATACACTGGCTTCATCAATATTTTGCAGTTTCCCTCTAATCCCATCCCATTAAAAATATACTTCCTGATCTTGCACTGTCACTTTTCCATTACATTTCTGTTTAAATCTTTGAAAGATTTTATATTGAGTGTGAGTTGTAATTGATTCAACAATTATCCTACATTTTGTCACTAAATGTATTCATTTATTTTCTGGTGTTTTCAAATATTGATTCATTACTTTATTTAGTCTGTTAACATCATTGTCTTGGTAACATACCAAATTCACAGCCTTGATCATTCTCTCTTACATTCATGTACAAACAAAGTTATCAGTTGGCATTCATCAGCATTTAATCAAATGTCTCATTGGTCTTTCAATGTCCTCAAATATACATTATCTTCTGTGTGTGTGTGTGTGCGTGTGTGTGTGAGAGAGAGAGGGGGGAAGGGGAAAGAGAGAGAGAGAAAGAGAGAAGCAGGAAGAGAGAGAGAAAGAGGGAGAAAAGGAGAGAGAGAGAGAGAGAGAGAGAGAGAGAGAGAGAGAGAATTTGACCAAGTCATTTGAATTCTATACTTCCAGTCTTATGACAGGAATGGTCTTACACATTTTAAAAGGTATTTAAGGAATCCAGTAAAAAGAAAATTATCAAAACAAGTCAATGGTGGGAAGACATTTTAAGATTTCATACAGACTTGCCTTGATACCTTTGTAATTTGTGTATCTTTCCTTCTAATTTGACAAACACACTTGGAAATGATGACTTGGAGAACATTGAAAGTGGTGTATGCATTGCCTGAGTTTTTCTCTGATCATTCTAACTCTACTTTCTCTGTCCAGTAAGCTTCTATTTCAAAAAGAGAGAAAGAGGAGGGAGAATATGCACATTAATTTTGATACTTTTAATATTTTCTTTTTGCTTCTTGCTACCTATCTTCCAGTGATCTTGAACTCATGTTCCTTCCATATCAATCCATGATATTTAGACTAATAAACATAAGTCAATGTGCCACAACTTCATTTCAACAAATTTAGGAAGTAAGGTGCATAAAGAAATGGAGTTTTGATCTGAACCCAGGAGATTACCCTGTGCCACATTTGTACACAGATCCTGCCCAGAGAGAGATGGTCTCCCAAGAGTGCACATATACCTAAGAGCACAGGTGAGATTACAACCATTGCTCCAATACTTTGCCTAAGTGTAACCCACCAGGAGCCTACAGGACAAAGGAACCAAAAATCAGTCTAGACTAGACTAGAACCTTCCAGTTTCTATGTGAAAATGGGAGCTTATCCTGTGCCACAGCTCTCTGTACCCAAATTCTTCCAGGAAAGAGGTAATCTCTCAGAAGTGCTGACATACCTAAGATCACAGGTTCATAGGCACACAGAAGGGACAAGCCTACAGTCAGACACAGCAACACCAGAGAAAACCATCTGGCAAGAGGCAAGCACAAGAACATAAGCAACAAAAACCAAGGCTAGATGACATCATCAGAACCCAGTTCTTCCACCACAGCAAGTCCTGGATACCTCAACACACTAGAAAAATCAAGATTCTGATTGAAAAATCAAACCTCATGGTGATGATAGAGGACTTTAAGAAGGATATAAATAATTCCCTTAAAGACTACAGAAAAGCACAGGTAAACTGGTAGAAGCTCTTAAAGAGGAAACATAAATCACTCAAAGAAATATAGGAATATAAAATCAAACAGGTGAAGGAATTGAACAAAACCATCCAGGATCTAAAAGTGGAAATTGAAACAATTAAGAAATAACAAAGGGAGATAACCCTGGAGATAGAAAACATAGGAAAGAGATCAGGAGTCATAGATACAAGCATCCCCAACAGAATACAAGAGATAGAAGAGAGAATCTCAGGTGTAGAAGATACCATAGAATATATTGACACAACAGTCAAAGAAAATGCAAAATACAAAAAGCTCCTAATCTAAAACATACAGGAAATCCAGGACAAAATGAGAAAACCAAACATAAGGATGATAGGAGTAGAAAAGAGCAAAGATTCCCCACTCGAAGGGCCAGTACCAAAAAATTATAAAAGAAAACTTCCCTAACCTAAAGAATGAGATGTCCATAAACATTCAAGAAGCCTATAGCACCCGAAATAGACTGGACCAGAAAAAAAATTCCTCCCATTCACATAATAATCAAAACAACAAATGCATGAAACAAAGTCAAAATGTTAAAAGTGGTAAGGAGAAAAGGTCAAGTAACATATGGAAGCAGACCTATTAGAACTGTACCAGACTTTTCAACAGAGATTGCAAAAGACAGACAATCCTGGGGAAATTGTCATAAAGACCCCAAGAGAAGACAAATGCCAGCCAAGGCTATACCCAGCAAAATTCTCAAATACCAGTAGAGAGAGAAAACAAGATATTCCATGACAAAAACAAATTTAAATAATATTGTTCCATAAATCCAGCCCTAAAAGAATAATAGATAGAAAACTCCAACACAAGGAGGAAAACTATACTCTAGAACAAGCAAGAAAGAAATCGTCTTCCAACAAACACAAAAGAAGATAGCTGCACAAAAAATTATTCCACCTCTAACAACAAAATTAACAGGAAGCAACAATCACTGGTCCTTAATATCTTTTAACATAAATGGAATCAACTACCCATTAAACAAATACAGAATAACAGATTGCATACATAAGCAAGACCCATCATTTTGCTGAAAACAGGAAACACACCTCAGTGACAAAGACAGATACTACCTCAGAGTAAAATGATAGAAAATAAAATTCCAAGCAAATGGTCAAAAGAAATAAGCTGGAGTAGCCATTCTAAAATCTAATAAAATCGACTTCCAAGCAAAAGTTATCAAAAAGATAATTATGGACACTTCAAACACATCAAAGGAAAAATCTATCAAGATGAACTCTCAATTCTGAACATTTGTACTCCAAATGCAAAGGCACCCACATTCATAATAGTAACTTTAAAAAAAGCTCAAAGCACATATTGAACCTAACACAATAATAGTGGGAGACTTCAACACCCCACTCTAATCAATGGACAGATCATGGAAACAGAAACTAAACAGAGACACAGTGAAACTAATAGAAGTTATGAATAAAATGGATTTAACATATATATATATAGAGAGAGAGATAGATAGATAGATAGATAGATAGATAGATAGATAGATGATGGGTAGATAGATAGAATAATATCCTAAAACAAAAGAATATAGCTTCTCAGCACATCATGGTACCTTCTTCAAAACTGACCACATAATTAGTCACAAAACAGGCCTCAACAGATAGAAGAAAGAATTCTGTGCATTCTATCTTATCACTACAGACTAAGCCTAGACTTCTATAACAACAAAAACAACAGAAATCCCACATACACATGGAAGATGAACAACACTCAATTCAATGATAACCTAGTCAGGGTTGAAATAAAGAAAGAAATTAAAGACTTCCTGAAATTCAATGAAAATGAAGGCACAACATACCCAAATGTATAGAAGACATAATGTAAGCAATGCTAAGAGGAAAATTCATAGCTCTGAGTGCATCCTTAAAGAAACTGGAGAGAGCATACACTAACAGCTTAACAGCAGACATGAAAGCTCTGGAACAAAAAGAAGCAAAGAAACCTAACAGGAGTAGACAGCAGGAATGATCAAACTCAGGGCTGAAAACAACTAAGTAGAAACAAAAAGAACAGGGGGAGGGAAGGGGGCTTATGTGGCTTTCACGGGGGGGGGGGGGGGGGAAGAAAGAAAGAACTATACAAAGAATCACCAAATACAGGAGCTGGTTCTATGAAAAAGATCAACAGGGCAGATAAACAGTTAGCCAGACTAACCAGAGAGTGAAGAGACCATATCCAAATTAACAAAATCAGAAATGAAAATGGAGACATAACAACAGAAACATAGGAAATTAAAAAAAATCAGATCCTAATACGAAAGGATTAGGATCTATTATATAAGGATATAAGGATTAGGATCCTAAATATATTTAACAAAACTGGAAAATCTGGATGAAATGGACAATTTTCTAGACAGATACCAGGTACCCAAGTTAAATCAGGATCAGATAAACCATCTAAGCATCCCAATAATCCTGAAAGAAGTAGAAGCAGTCATTAAAACTCTCCCAACCAAAAGAAAAAAGAAAAAAAAAAAAACAGGATGGTATTAGTGCAGAATTCTATCAGACCTTCAAAGAAGACCTAGTACCAATACCCTTCAAACTATTCTGCAAAATAGAAACAGAAGTAACACTACCTAATTCATTCTATGAAGCCACAGTTATGCTTACACCTAAACCACACAAAGACCCAAGAAAGAAAGAGAACTTCAGACAAATTCACCTTATGAATATTGATGCAAAAATATGCAATAAAAGTCTCATAACCCGAATCCAAAATCATATCAAAACAATCATCCATCATGATCAGGTAGACCTCATCCCAAGGATGCAGAGATGATTCATTATATGGAAATTCATCAACATAATCCACTATATAAACAAACTCAATAAAAAAAAATGGTCATCATTAGATGCTGCAAAAGCATTTGGCAAAATTCATCAGCAATTCATGTTAAAATTCTTGGAAAGACCAGGATTTCAAAGACTATACCTAAACATACTAAAAGCGATATACAGCAAACCAGTAGACAACATCAAACTAAATGTAGAGAAACTTGAAAATATCCCACTAAAATCAGGGACTAGACAACACTGCCCACTCTGTCCCTATTTATTCAATATAGGACTCAAAATTGTACCCAGACCAATTAGACAACAAAATGAGGTCAAAAAGATACAAATTGGAGAGGAAGAAATCAAAATATCACTATTTTAATATGATATGATAGTATATGTAAGTAACCCCAATGATTACACCAGAGAACTACTTCAGTTGATAAACAACTTCAGCAAAGTGGCTGGCTATAAAATTAACTCAAAGAAATCAGTAGCCTTCCTCTACTCAAAGGATAAACAGGTTGAGAAAGAAATTAGGTAATGACACCCTTCACAATAGTCACAAATAATATAAAATGCCTTGGTCTGACTCCAACCAATCAAGTGAAAGCTCTATATGGCAAGAATATTAAGACTCTGAAGAAAGAAATTGTAGATCTCAGAAGATGGAGATATATCTTGTGCTCATGCATTGGCAGGATTAATAAAGTAAAAATGGCCATCTTGCTGAAAGCAATCTATAGATTCAATGCAATCCCCATCAAAATTCCAACTCAATTTTTCATAGAGTTAGAGCAATTTGCAAATTCATTTGAAATAACCAAAAACCCAGGATATCGAAAACTATTCTCAACAGTAACAGAACTTCAGGAGGAATCACCATCCCTGACCTCAAGCTGTACTACAGAGCAAGAGTGATAAAAACAGTATGGTATTGGTACAGAGCCAGACGGGTAGATCAATGGAATAGAATTGAAGACCCAGAAATGAACCCACACACCTGTGGTCACTTGATTTTGATAAAGGAGCTAAAACCATCCAATGGGGAAAAGATAGCAATTTCAACAAATTGTGCTAGCTCAACATGCTCGCAGTCAGCATGTAGAAGGTTGCAAATCGATCCATTCTTATCTCCTTGTACAAAGCTCAAGTCCAAGTGTATCAAGGACCTCCACATAAAACCAGATATACCAAAACTAATAGAAGAGAAAGGAGGGAAGAGCCTCGAACACATGATTTCAAGGGAAAAGTTTAAACAGAACACCAATGGCCTATGGTCTAAGATCAAGCTTCGACAAATGGGACCTCATGAAATTACGAAGTTTCTGTGAGGCAAAGGAAATTTCAATGGAACAAAATGACCAACAACAGATTGGGAAAAGATCATTACCAATCCTACATCCAATAGAGGGCTAATATACAATATATAAAAAAACCCTCAAGAAGTTAGACCCCAGAGAAATAAATAACCCTATTAAAAAATGGGATACAGTGCTAAAGAAAAAATTCTCAACAGAAGAATATTGAATGGCCTACAAGCACCTAAAAAAATGTTCAACATTCTTAGTCACCAGGGAACTGCAAATCAAAAAATCCCTGAGATTCCACCTCACACCAGTGAGAATGGCTAAGATCAAAAACTCAGGTGACAGCAGATCCCAAGGAGGATGTGGAGAAAGAAGAACATTCCTCCATTATAGGTGTGAATTCCAAGCTGGGGCAACAACTCTGAAAATAAGTCTGGTGGTTCTGCAGAAAATTGGACTTAGTACTACCTGAGGACCAGCTATACCTCCTGGGTACATACCCCCCCACAAAAAAATGCTCTAGCATATAACAAGGACACATGCTGCACTGTGTTCATAGCAACCTTGTTTCTAATAGCCAGAAGCTGAAAACAACCTAGATGCCCCTCAACAGAAGAATGGATACAGAAAGTATGGTACATTTACACAATGGAATACTACTCATGATTAAAAATGATGACTTAATGAAATTCACAGGCAAATAGATTGAACTAGAAAATATAACCCTGAGTGAGGTAGCCCAGTCACAAAAGGACCAAAATGGTATGTACTCACTGATAAGTAGATATTAGACAAAAAGTTCAGAATAACTCACAGACCACATGAATCTCAAAAGGAGGAAGACTAAAGTGTGGATGTTTCATCCCTTCTTAGAAGGGAGAACAAAATACTCAAGGGAGGAAATATGGAGACAAAGTGTGGAACAGGGTCTGAAGGAAAGGCCTTGCAGAGACTGCCTTACCTGGGGATCCATTGCATATACAGTCACCAAATTCAGACACCATTGTGGATGCCAAGATATCAATCAACTAGAACCCCAGAGTACCCCGGGACTAAACTACCAAGCAAGGAGCACACGTGGAATGACCCATGACTTCAGCAGCATATGTAGCAGAGGAAGGCCTTGTTGGGTATCAATGGGAGGGGAGGCCCCTGGTCCTGTGAAATCCTGATGACCTAGTGTGAGGAGGTAGGAGTGGGTGAGTGGGTGTCTAAACACTCTCATAGAAGCAAAATGAGGGGAGATGGGATAGGATGTTTCCAGAGGAGGAACTGGGAATAACATTTGAAATGTAAATAAAGAAAATATCCAATAAAAGGAAAGAAAAAAAATGTTACTGAGAGTAACTAAATGTTCTAGAGTGATAAGATTCCAGTAAGCTTTTAAAAATAAAAGAACTAGATTATTACACACTTCCTTCAGGTATGATATGCTTGATTGTGGATGTATACACAAGTTATAATTCACATTTTAGAAAGAGTTCCACACACCAGCAAAAGAAACAAAGTATAGTTGATTTTTAACAGGCAGCTTTTATTCAGAGTGTTCAGTCTATCAGATTTTTAAATATTTTATGAATCATAGTACAAGAAATAATGTTACTCATCTTAATTAAGCTATCCTTAGCATACTTTGTACAAAAATTAAAGATATGAATGAGTAAAAGTGTATTGGTATGAGCCTTTCTTCCTTGCAGACATATGAAGCAAAGTTAACTAACTCCTTCAGTATTTTTCTGGAATCACAAAAGACCGTAAGTAAGAAAATATAAATGCTTTGGAAATATAAGACTCAGTATTTGAGAAGTGATGGATTTTATTGTGAATTTTATCCACTATCTGAAAAAATGTTGTTTTTCTTTATTATAAGTCTTTTCTTCTAAATTTATCAGGTATCAAGTGACTCATTGCTTCACTTCAAGATATTATTAACGATATTTGAATTTTTATGTATGAAGATATTAGTATCTTTGAGCTTTCAGCTGGCTTCATTTTCAACAGAACATGCAGGGGATGCAGGTAAAGTTAAAGGGCCCAGCACCAGTTATCATTTCTGCATTTTATTGTCTTCATTCTAGGTCTGCACATGCATTATGTAAGTTTTTAAATAAAAATATAGCTTAGTACAGATAAAGCTGACAGTCTTAGAAACAAAGGCTTTTAAGACAGACAACAATAAGAATTGTTTGGAATACCTGGTTTTAAATCCCCATGGACAAACATGTCAATCATATACCGACAGAATGCATACTGATCTGACAGAATAGAGAAAGAAGAAGCAATGAAAGTATGTCATCACCATCTGCCTATTCTACATGAAGACACAATGTAACTGAGCAAACAAAATGGCACACATCTATTTTGGCTATTACTTATCTCTGTGAAGGAATAAATTATGATTTTTATGAGCATACAAGGAAAATATATAACATGAACAATGTCCCACTCATTATCTACAAAACCTCTTAAATATGGAAACAGAATTATTCACGGTTATATTGGGGTAGGAAATATTTGATAATTGAAAATCCTTTCCTTGCTTTAAAGCAATTGTTCTTACATATCCTTGTGAAATTTTTAAGAGGAAAATATGAGGTACACTAAAGAAATTTCTCTCCAACTAAGAATGTTGCCAGCTGTTGGACCCAGGACCTTTGTTGGCTATCCAAGTGAGACTGTTGATTGTTCTGGAATAAGGCACAGAGGGCAAGTACACTGCATACTGTTAGGGTCCTGTTCATGGAAATTCTCCTCATCAGAATTGTGATCTGGAGAATTACTCAATAGCACCAAATGATAGAAATAATAACCTAAAAAATTGACTAATCATTGTGTGATCATTTTGCGTTCCCAACAAAGTAACAAGATGTTTGATCCAGGCACAATCCAAAATGGTTTCAGGAGTTGGATTTTTTGTTTTTTGTTTTTTATTTCAAATTACATACAACCCATGGAAAGACATTTTATTGTAAACTTTGAATTCTCCCATGGTCAGTCTAACTCTAATATCCACTGTAAATGATCATAAACTTTATCACAATATCTTTAAAACTTACATATATGATCCTTGTATTTAATGATTTACATTTTAAAACCTTTTATTAGGCATTTAATTAACTCACCAAATGCAGACAAAGCTTTAGCACCAAGAAAATTTATTGAATTTATATAGTATGACACATTTTAGTAGTTCAAAATTATTTTTTTCAAACAGAAAAGAACTATATTTATTTTATAATAATAAATACTCAAGAATTAATTTATTTATGAAGTTCTGCTGGGTCTTTGTCATGTTTAAAATAATAAATGTACTATTATAATAAGTCTAAAAAATAGAATCCTTTAAATTAATATCTAAATAAGGGTGAGTCAAAACTTACAATGTTTCTAAAATATATATGTATTCTGGTTGCTGAAATGAAGTGGTCCATTTTTAGACCAGCCTACAAATCTACTTGTTTGTTGAAACACTTCCAAGGATGGTTTCTGCCTTATCCCAGGCCCTGGGACGTCTACGTTGTTATACAAAAGTAACATTAAAATAGGTAATATTTTCTCCTTCGTAGATATGAGATTTTGCTATAAAACAAGGCTAAGAATATTTTTTTCTTTAAATGGACAATATGGACATCATTTATCATATGATTACTCCTTTCTATGGCTCAAGAATATTTTGCAAATACGATAGGAAATATGCCAGAATGTATGTGTAGGATCAGTTACTCACAAAGTTGTAACACCATGGGTGTATTGATAATATGCGTGTTTGACAATTTCCTGCTTTGTATAGTTAGAGTGATGACTAGGAGTTAGATCCTAAATAGTCTGACAAATAGGGACAGGAACCTCAGATAATCAAGATGGCTTCCTCTACACAGTTTAAAATCAGCTTGGCATCCTTTTTCTCCCTCCAATAAGGCCCCCTGCTGGAGGACCAGGGTTCCAGGTTCACAGACTGATTAACAAGGCTTTGCCCAAACGTTGTGAGTCTATCTGCCTTTGTTTAAAATGACCAACCCTAAATTAGGCGATGAAAACCTCTAAAAGACTCGTCAAACCCCTCAGCTCTAGAGGAGAGATGAAACTTTGGCTTCCATAGTTCTTTTCTCCCTCTGTAGAGTACCTAATAGTGCTCTGCAGGTAACTTGATTCCTCACCTTAAACAAAAACATCACCTCCTATCTAGGTATCCTCTAATACCTCCTATCCCCACTCCATCTTGCACTCCAAATTTTTCTTATATTTTTATTCTTCAACTGACATAGAAAATACATTTGTTCAAGACACGTAGATGGTAGCAATATCACACAGAGAATCACTCTCTTCAATAGACCCATCCTTATTTTTTCTTCCTTCCTTCCTTCCTTTCTTCCTTCCTTCCTTCCTTCCTTTTTTCTTCTTTTTTTCTTTCTTTCTTTCTTTCTTTCTTTCTTTCTTTCTTTCTTTCTTTCTTTCTTTCTTTCTTTCTTTCTTTCTTTCTTTCTCTTTTTTCTTTTCAAGCAAAACTCACTACTTGTACTTTAAATTCCTGGAATAGTTTTTTTCTTTTTTGTATTATCATTTGTCTCCTCTGTCCAAAGTTTATAAGGAAGAGACCTTTTATGATATAAAAGGTTTATATACCTCCCCACACAGAGATGATACATTGCTTTCTAACCACCAAGAGTAAAATGGAGGTTGCATTCTGGTTATATTCAAGTCATTCTGAATGGTTTTCTGAGCTAACTAAAGATGCCCTTCAGATTTCCTCCTTAATTGATATGTTTTCATTAGTTTCATGTTACAATTTTCTTTCTTAAAGGATGATCAGCATTTCACAGTATTTTATTTGTTTGTTTGTTTGTTTGTTTGTTTACTTATTTATTGTTTTTTTTTGAGACAGGGTTTCTCTGTGTAGCCCTGGCTATCCTGGAACTCACTCTGTAGACCAGGCTGGCCTTGAACTCAGAAATCCGCCTGCCTCTGCCTCCCAAGTGCTGGGATTACTGGCTTGCGCTATCACACCCGGCAGCATTTTAGAATCCAACTGTCCATATAGTGAATTTTCCTGATTTGTATCACACTGAAATATTCATTTAAAGTCTTTCTCATTATTATATTCTTTTATGGCACACACATTCATTTGTGATATTATTTTAAAAGATAACACTTTATATTTTCAAGATTCTGTAATAATTTGGAAATTAATAAGTTCAAATTTCCAAAGTTTTTATTCTGGAGGTGTATCTGTAAAATTACGTTGAAGTGAATAAAATTTACATAAAGTTTATGAACCATAAAAAAAGCAAAATAAAAAAGAGTACTTTTTTTCTCTTTTCCTTAAATATGTTGTATACATTTGCCCTTTGTTTAATAAATTAAAGTTTACATGCATTATTTACACATCAAAGCTTATAAACATTGTGATGTTAGAAAATAAGATAAAAAATACAAAGAGTGTATAATTCATATTATGTAGTTTGTAAGAGAAAAAATGTTTCCAGTTTTACTATTAAAATCGCCTTCTTACTAAAAGTTTAAAAGTCACAATTAAGTTGTATAGACACAAATTTGTCCATTTTAGGTTGTTTTTCTTATTTGTCCATTTTAGTCTTGAATAAAATTATTCAATTGGTATTAGAATCAAGGAAATTTTTATTTTGTAACATTCATAAGAAAAGATACATCTTTCTCAGAAACAGATCACAGAGTAGACCGTATGCTTTGGAAGTGAAGGTCAGGATTTGTAGTAACCATGGATTTGTTTACCCAAAATGCCCCAGTGGTGGGACAAAGAGGCCAGTGGTGACCATTTTACATTCTCAGAGTACTTTTCTCTAAAGAATTTCCTCTCTGTAAATGAGAAGTGATTTAGCACATCATAGTTGATGAAAAGATCACCTGTCCTATACACACCATCCTAATGTTAATTTTTTTTTTAAGAAGACTAGAAAAGTACCCAACACTTCTTTATCATATAAGAGGGTTCCTATGACAATGACATGAATTAACAGTTTAATGTGAATATTCTGAACGGTATCATTGCAACAATATCAAGGAAATAAAGTTTTTGTTATTTTTTCCTGTATGATTTGTGCATTGACTCCTGGAGCAACTCCATGAGAGATGTTGTCTATGTCAATTTTAAAACCACCTTTCCCAGAGTCTAATCCATACCATTGTTTAATTGTTCTGCCAAATCCCAAGATTTCAGCATTCAGCTCCAAATTTAAATAACTCTAGGTGATCACTTAATTCTCTTTAAAACACTTGAAAATGCATTGAGCTTTTTGAATGCATTTTATTATACTTATTAGTATGTTAATACCCAATGACTATACTCCCTTTCAGGCTTATTGGCTTGGATCTCTTTTTACCTCATCTGAGGTTTAATTTTAGTCTTTTTGGAGTTTAACTTGACTGCATCTGCTTCTTCCCCAATTTTCTCTTAGGACCTCCTGCTGCCTCCTCCTGGGAATGTTTACCTTTCTGCTCATGCTTGGGCAGAGCTGGTGTCTCTTTGTCATTCTTCTCTTTGGCCTTTGATGGTGTTTTCAGAGTTTCTTTGGCTTTTGCAGCTGTTGGTTTATCTTTCTCTTGTTTCCCAACTTTCATTTCCTTCTTTGCCTTTTCTTCAGTCTTTTCTTTAGTCTTAACTTTCTTGTCCTCTAAAAGAGTTAAGACAGTTATTTTTCTTTACTCACACAATTCTTCAACTCTCATTATTCTTCAACTCCCATTTTAAAAGACAAGATAATCAATAGAAAATAGGTGTCCTTGTAAATACTGTTGACAATTACTAGGGTATTATAAATTTATAAATATGTTGTATTTGATATACAATTCATCAGCAGGTGAAGATTCTGATAAAGATTTCTGTTGTGCTTACAGTTTGTTTGGATTTTGGCTTTGATAATCAAAAGCATAAACTGTCCACAATGAGTCATTTGTTATACAGAATTTGTGACTGTTGGAATCTTTAATAAGAAAAAGGTCCACACTAAAGAGAGCCTAGTTAAATAATTTCCTTTTAAAGGAATGAGATCATTTATAACAGAATAACCTTAAGTATTACTCAAAAAATAATCCAAAATAATATTTTAAAGGATATAAATGCAAGAAATACAAATGAAACATTACTTGGATGGTACTGAATAACAAGATGAGAATGATGATACTTACCAGAGACCAATTGGCAGATAGACATCCCTACCATGATACCTATTAGAGACTGATAGACAGACATCCCTAATGACTGGGCCTACAAAAGCTGATAATACAGAAACAGATACACGCTCTTACATATCTTACATAAGCCAGAGATTATATTCCCAAAACTTTAAAAACTTTAAAAATGTCCTAGCAAAAAGTACGAGTAACCAAAATATAGAATGTGCAGGTTTATTCAATTAATAGTATATGTATTTTTGGAGAGGAAACTAGCTCACAAATTAATTATTCTGTGAATCACTCTTTCATATTTTTTAAATCACTGATGGTATGATTCAATTAGTTGTAACAGGCATCGTATATTCAGATAGAACATGGCAAGTAATGTCTCAGGATTATTAACTGGAAAGTAAACAAAAGTAGCATAAAGGGTTGATATCTGCCCAGCTATTGTGCTTTAAAGCTTAGTGTGAATATAAAAATATTGTGTCTTTTATTTGGGAACTAAATCTAAGGTAGGGTAGAAACCCCCAAATAATATTTACTATAACAGCATGCCTCAAACACAAATTGTATTGAGGTTTCACGGGGATGGGCATTATGGTATCCAACTTATCCAACATTATCATTGTAAAATTTTTCATGGATTTCTCTCTTCATAAATGTGTGACCTTTTTTTTTGACTATATGGTGTAGAATTTCCTCTTTCCTAAGTTACAAAACAATTACCTTCTGCTTCTTTCTCTTTCTTTTTGCATAGCAAATCCATATGCAACTTGTACATGTACACCTAAATATCCCTTGCAGAGAACCTAGATCATTTTGTCTCATTTTCTACCTGATGGCATCAAACAATGAGCACATTGTTGCTATCCATAAAGATTCTAGCATAGCATTTAATACACTTTGATACCTGCATTGATCCTGCTTCATGCTTCTTTCTGTTATTCTATGTTTATGTTTTGAAGATGTCGTGTGTTTTAACATATCAAATTCTCAACATTTTTCTATATATCTGAATTCCATCATATTCAATTCATGCAAAATAGCTTCTATCACTGGCATTGACCATCCTGTGCTATTAGTTTGTATTCACCAACACTTTTAAGGTATGACCTTTATTCTCTATTGTATATTTTGTATTGTACAAGATTGTTTTCTTATTAGTTTCCCCTATATGGTTGGAAACAACTTGAGTTCAGAAACTCAATTTTTAGTTTTCTATTACCATTGTGTTCAATACAATGTTTATTTTTGGAGAATTAGAAGTCAAAGAAATAAGTGGTTTACTACATGTGTGTCATGTATATGATGTAGCAATATGTACTCTGAACATGTAAATAAAAAGCTTAGAATAAACATGCTTATGTTTTGAAATTTTACTAGTCTTTTTATGTTGTTTGTTTGCTTATGTCTATGTGAAATTGTAATTTTAGCTATCTCAAATGCCATCTAACTTTATAGTTCAGAATACAATTGATTTTACCTCTATCTTGTTACTGAAAATCTGATCTACTTTAATACCATTGAATTTTATAACTGGCAAAATTGAATCTCTTAGAGACAAGACCAAACTTTGACAGCAGCATTATAATAACTTTTTATATAAAAATGAAGACTTCCCTCTTCTACTGTCAACTCCTTAAAACAAGTAAATTTGCCTTCCACTAGAAAGCAGCAGGGTGCTTCAAGAACCAGACGGAATTTGGGTGCACATCTCTTTATTCTCATCCCTTCTTCTCTTCTTTCCTCTCTGTTATTTTTGTGAACTACAAAAAATGTGCAGCATGTGTAGAGTGTCTAATATAAGCACCAGGCACTGAAAGACAATGAAAATGCATGTTTCTTTCAAAAAGAACTTCTAGGATGGTCTGGAAAATTACTGCCCTTTATTATACTGCATTTTAAACAGAACAGAAAACACACTGTATTATGTTAAAATACCAGCAGGAGTCACAGTGTTCTAAAGAAGTTCATTTTAATTTCTAACTCAAATGTTACCAGCTTAGTTTGTTCCTTTTTCAGCTTATTTTATTTTCCTAGAAATCCACATATCAAATAAAAAAC
The DNA here is from genome assembly GCF_947179515.1 of Apodemus sylvaticus. Lineage (NCBI taxonomy): Eukaryota > Metazoa > Chordata > Mammalia > Rodentia > Muridae > Apodemus > Apodemus sylvaticus. The sequence goes on from NC_067494.1 coordinate 668,956, forward strand.
CATGTATACATTTGCCATTCCTAATATAACCTATATAGATAGATTAAATAAAAACACATGTGAGAGCATTATATAGGTGTAAAATGTACATAATTTGCTTACATTTACCTGTCATTATTTACATATATAAATAGGATACTGGTAGTGGGCAGACTTAAGATGACTTCCAATAGCTCCTACTTTCTTCTCTTAGCGAATGTTGACTAGTCTTGAAATATGCTAACCAACAGACTATGGCAGAGCAATTGGATTAAAATTTCATAATAGTCACCTTTAACAATTTTATAATATCACAATTTCCGGCACCTGTGACTGAGTATCAGTCCGATAAACAGGGATCACCAGAGTAGAGGACCACTAGGGACACACCACACCAGGACTCCGACTGCACTCAGGAACTCCGCAGTGCCAAGGCCAGCCAGCTGGCCACCTATCCTGCCAGGGTAAGCTGCAGCGAGGCGGTTGGAGGGAGCCACACTGGAAGAGGTGAGACACCGCCATCTTTGCTCCTGTGACTGTGCAGTAGACTGGTAAGCAGGGAACACCAGAGTAGAGGATCACTTGGAACACACCCCGCCAGGACAGCTATACCCAGGAACTCAGCAGCACCACAGCAATATGTGCCAGGGGAAAGCAGGTCACCCAGGTTTGCTGAGATAGGCTTGCAGGCACACAGGAGGGGCAAGCACCAGCCAGTGTCACCAGAACCAACTAACACCAGAGATAACCAGACAGCAAAAGGCAAATGTGGGAACTTTGCTAACAGAAATCAAGGCACTATTGCACTACCCGAACCAAATTCTCCCACAACAGCAAGTACTGAATACCCCAAAACACCAGGAAAACAAGATTTGGATTTAAAAATCATAAGTCAGGATGCTGATGGAGGGCTTCATGGAAGGTTTCAAGAAATACATAAATAACTTCTTAAAGAAATAAAGGAGAACACAAGTAAACAGGGAGAAGCCCTTGAAGAACTAAAGGAAAACACAACAAAACAGGTACAGAAAATGAACAAAGCCATTCAGGATCTAAAGAAGGAGGTAGAAACAATAATGATATCACAAAGGGAGACAACTCGGGACATAGAAAACCTAGGAAAGAAGTCAAGAGTCATGGATCCAAACATCAACAACAGAATACAAGAGATAGAAGAAAGAATCTCAGATGCAGAAGATACCATAGAAAGCATTGATACAACAGTCAAAGAAAATGAAAAATGCAAAAATCTCCTGACCAGAAACATGCAGGAAATCCAGGACAAAATGAGAAAAACCAAACCTAAGGATTATAGGTAAAGAAGAGAGTGAAGATTTACAATTTAAAGGGCCAGTAAATGTCTTGAACAAAATTATAGAAGAAAACTTCCCTAACCTAAAGAAAGAGATGTCCATGAATATACAAGAAGCCTACAGAACTCCAAATCAATTGGACCAGAAAAGAAATTCCTCCCTTAACATAATAATTAAAACACCAAACATACTAAGCGAAGAAAGAATATTAAAAGCAGTAAGGGAAAAAGGTCAAGTAACATATAAAGGTAGACCTATCAGAATTACACTGGACTTCTCATCCGAGACTATGAAAGCTAGAAGAGCCTGGGCACGTCATACAGACTGTAAGGGAACACAAATGCCAACCCAGACTGCTATAACCAGCAAAACTCTCAATTACCATAGATGAAGAAACCACGGTATTTCATGACAAAAACAAATTTACATACTATCTTGCCACAAATCCAGCCCTTCAAAGGATAATGAATGGAAAACACCAACAAAAGGAGGGAAACTACACACTAGAAAAAACAAAAAATTAAATCTTCTTTCAACAACCCCAAAAGAAGATAACCACACAAACATAAAAATTACATCAAAAATAGCAGGAAGCAACAATCACTATTCCTTAATATCTCTTAACATCAATGGACTCAATTCCCCAGTTAAAAAACCATAGACTAACAGACTGGATTCATAAACAAGACCCAACATTTTGATGCATATAGGAAGTGCATCTCAGTGTCAAAGACAAACGCTATCTCAGAGTAAAAGGTTGGAAAACAGTTTTACAAGCAAGTGGTCCTAGGAAACAAGCTGGAATAGCCATTCTAATATCCAATAAAATAGACTTTAAACCAAAAGTCATCAAAAAAGACACAGAAGGACACTTTATACTCATCAAAGGAAAAACCTACCAGGAAAAACTCTCAATTCTGAATATCTATGCTCCAAATACAAGGGCAACCTCATTTGTAAAGGAAACTGTACTAAAGCTTAAAGCACACATGGCACCCCACACAATAATTGTGGGTGACTTGAACACCACACTCTCCTCAATGGACAGATCAGGGAAACCCAAATTAAACAGAGACACGGTAAAACTAACAGTAGTTTTGGACCAAATGGATTTAATAGATATCTATAGAACATTTCATCTTAAATCAAAAGAATGTACTTTCTTCTCAGCACTTCATGGTACCTTCTCCAAAATTGACCATATAATTGGTCACAAAACAGAACTCAACAGATATAAGAAGATCAAACTAATTCCATGCTTCCTATCAGATCACTATGGTGAAAGGGTAGTCTTCAATAGCAACAAAAACAACAGAAAGACCGCATACACTTTGAAACTGAACAATGCTCTACTCAATGATACATTTGGTCAAGGAAGAAATAAGGAAAGAAATCAAAACCTTTTTAGAACTTAATGAAAATGAATGCACAACATATCCAAATTTATGGGACACAATGAAAGCAGTGCTAAGAGGAAAACTCATAGCTCTGAGTGCCTTCAAAAAGAAGCTGGAGAGAGCATACAATAGCAGCTTAATGGCACACCTGAAAGCTTTAGAACAGAAAGAAGCTAATACACCCAAGAGGAATAGAAGGAAGGAAATCATCAAACTCAGGACTGAAATCAACCAAGTTGAAAAAAAAAAAAAACTATTCAAAGAATCAACAAAACCAGGAGCTGGTTCTTTGGGGAAATCAACAAGATAGATAAACCTTTAGCCAGACTAACCAGAGAACACAGAGACAGTATCCAAATTAACAAATTCATTAATGAAAAGGGAGAAATAACAACAGAAACTGAGGAAATTCAAAAAATTATCATATCCTACTACAAAAGCCTATACTCAACACAACTGGAAAATCTGGATAAAATGGACAATTTTCTAGACAGATACCAAATACCAAAGTTTAATCAGGATCAGATAGACAATCTAAATGGTCTCATAACCCCTAAAGGAATAGAAGTGGTCATTGACAGTCTCCCAACCAAAAAAGTAAAGGACCAGATGGTTTTAGTGCAGAATTTTATCAGACCTTCAAAGAAGACCTAACACCAATACTCTTCAAACTATTCCACAAAATAAAAACAGAAGAAACCCTACCCAATTCATTCTATGAAGCCACAGTTTTCCTGATACCAAAACCACACAAAGGTCCAACAAGGAAAGAAAACTTTAGACCAATTTCCCTTATGAATATCAATTAAAAATACTCAATAAAATTCTTGCCAACTGAATCCACGAACACATGAAAACAATCATTCACCATGATTAAGTAGGCTTCATACCAGGGATGAAGGGATGTATTTTTTTCTCAATAAACAGAAATCCATCACCATTTGTTGAAAAGGCTATCTTTTTTCTATTGGATGTTTTCAGCCGCTTTGTCGAGGATCAAGTGGCCATAGGTGTGTGGGTTCATTTCTGGATCTTCAGTCCTGTTCCATTGATCCACCTGCCTGTCACTGTACCAATACCATGCAGTCTTAAACACTATTGCTTGGTAATATTGCTTGAGGTCAGGGATACTGATTCCCCCAGAATTTCTTTTGTTGTTGAGAATAGTTTTAGCTATCCTGGGTTTTTTGTTATTCCAGATGAATTTGAGAATTGCTCTTTCTAACTCTATGAAGAATTGAGTTGGGATTTTGATGGGTATTGCGTTGAATCTGTATATTGCTTTTGGCCAAATGGCGATTTTAACTATATTAATTCTGTCAATCCATGAGCATGGGAGGTTTTTCCATTTTTTGAGGTCTTATTCTATTTCCTTCTTCAGAGTCTTGAAGTTCTTGTCATACAGATCTTTCACATGTTTGGTAAGAGTCACCCCAAGGTACTTTATACTGTTTGTGGCTATTGTGAAGGGTGTCATTTCCCTAATTTCTTTCTCAGCCTGCTTATCCTTTGAGTATAGGAAGGCTACTGATTTGCTTGAGTTGATTTTATAACCTGCCACTTTGCTGAAGTTGTTTATCAGCTGTAGGAGTCCTCCACTGCTGGTGGGGTTGCAAATTAGTACAACCACTCTGGAAATCAGTCTGGCAGTCCCTCAGAAAACTGGGCATGTCACTTCCAAAAGATCCTGCTATACCACTCCTGGGCATATACTCAGAGGATTCCCCAGCATGTAATAAGGATACATGTTCCACTATGTTCATAGCAGCCCTATTTATAATAGCCAGAACCTGAAAAGAACCCAGGTATCCCTCACCAGAAGAATGGATGCAAAAAATGTGGTATATCTACACAATGGAGTACTATTCAGCCATTAGAAACAATGAATTCATGAAATTCTTAGGCAAATGGATGGAGCTGGAGAACATCATACTAAGTGAGGTAACCCAGTCTCAAAAGAGCAATCATGGTATGTACTCACTAATAAGTGGATATTAGCTTGGAAAACTGGAATATGCAAAACATAATCCACACTTCATATGAGGTACAAGAAGAATGGAGGAGTGGCCCCTAGTTTTGGAAAGACCCAGTGTAGCAGTATAAGACAAAACCAGAACAGGGAAGTGGGAAGGGATGAGTGGGAGAACAGAGGGAGGGAAGGGGGCTTATGTGACTTTCGGGGAGTGGGGAACCAGAAAAGGGGAAATCATTTAAAATGTAAATAAAAAATATATCAAATAAAATAAAAAAAGAAATCCATCACTATAATCCACTACATAAACAAACTGAAAGAAAAAAAACACATGGTCATTTCATTAGATGCTGAAAAAGTATTTGATAAAATTCAACATCCTTTTATGTTAAAGGTCTTGGAAAGAATAGGAATTCAAGGCCCATACCTAAACATAATATAAGCAATATTCAGCAAACCAGTAGCCAACATCAAACTAAATGGAGAGAAACTTGAAACAATCCCACTAAAATCAGGGGCCAGACAAGGCTGCCCTCACTCTCCATATTTATTTAATATAGTACTTGAAGTTTTAGCTAGAGCTATTAGACAACAAAAAAAAGAGGTCAAAGGGATAAAAATTAGAAAGGAAGAAGTCAAATTATCACTATTTGTAGATGATATGATAGTATACTTAAGTGACCCAAAAAACTCCACCAGAAAACTCCTACAGCTGATAAACAACTTCAGCAAAGTGGCTGCATATAAAATCAACTCAAGCAAATCAGTGGCCTTCCTATACTCAAAAGATAAACAAGCTGAGAAAGAAATTAGGGAAATGACACTCTTCACAACAGTCACAAATAATATAAAGAATCTTGCTGTGACTCTAAACAAACAAGTGAAAGATCTGACAGGAACTTCAAGTCTTTGAAGAAAGAAATCCAAGAAGACCTCAGAAGATGGAAAAACTTCCATGCTCTTGGATTGGCAGGATTAATATAGTAAAAATGGCTATCTTGCCAAAAGCAATATAGAGATTCAATGCAATCCCCATCAAAATCTCAACTCAGTTCTTCAAAGAGTTAGAAACAGCAATTCTCAAATTCATCTGGAATAACAAAAAACCAGGATAGCTAAAACTGTTCTCAATAGTAAAAGAACTTCTGGGGGAATCAGTACCCCAGACCTCAAGTAGTACTACAGAGCAATAGCATTAAAAACTACATGGTATTAGTACAGTGACAGGCAGGTAGATCAATGGAATAAAACTGAAGTCCCAGAACTCAACCCACACACCTATGGTCATTTGATCTTTAACAAAGAAGCTACAACTACCCAGTGGAAAAAAAAATATAGCCTTTCCAACAAATGGTGCTGGTTCAACTGGAGGTCAGCATGCAGAAGAATGCAAATTGATCCATTTTTATCTCCTTGTACTAAGCTCAACTCCAAGTGTATCAAGGATCTACACATAAAACCAGATACACTGAAACTAATAAAAAAGTAACTGGGGGAGACCCTTGAAGACATGGGCACAGGGTAAAAGTTCCTGAACAGAACACCAATAGCTTATGCTGTAAGATCAAGAATTGACAAATGGGACCTCATAAAACTACAAAGTTTCTGTAAGGCAAAGGACACGATCAAAAAGACAAAACAGCAACCAACAAATTTGGAAAAGGTCTTTGTCAACCCTACATCTGACAGAGGGCTAATATCTAAGATATACAAAGAACTCAAGAAGATAGACTCCAGAGAGCCAAATAACCCTATTAAAAATGGGGTACAGAGCTAAACAAAGAATTCTCAACTGAGGAATATCAAATGGCTGAGAAACACCTAAAGAAATGTTCAATAACCTTAGTCATCAGGGAAATGCAAATCAAAAACAACACTGAGATTTCACCTGACACCAGTCAGAAAGGCTAAGATCAAAAACTCAGGAGAAAACAGGAGCTGGCACGGATGTAGAGAAAGAGGAACACTCCTCCACTGCTGGTGGGGTTGCAAGCTGGTACAACCACTCTGGAAGTCAGTCTGGCAGTTCCTCAGAAAACTGGGCATAATACTACTGGAGGGCCCAGCTATATCACTTCTGGGTATATACCCAGAGGATTCCCCAGCATGTAATCATTTGGAATGTAAACAAAGAATATAGAAAATAAAAATATTAAAAAAGAAAACATGCTCTACTATGTTCATAGCAGCCCTATTTATAATAGTCAGAAGCTAGAAAGAACATAGATATCCCTCAACAGAGAAATGGATACTGAAAATGTGGTATATTTACACTATGGAATAATAGCTATTAAAAACAATGAATTCATGAAATTATTGGGCAAATGGGTGGAATTGGAGAATGTCATCCTGAGTGAGGTGACCCAATCACAAAAGAACACCCATGGTATATACTCACTGATAAATGTATATTAGCCCAGAAGCTTGGAATACCCAGGAAACAATTCAAATATCAAATGATGCCCAAGAAGAAGGAAGGAGTGGCACCTGGTCCTAGAAAGGCTCAGTGCAGCAGTGTATGGGAATACCAGGATAGGGAAGGGGTTGATTGGGGAACAGGGTGAGGGAAGAGGGCTTTCGGGGAGGGGGTATGTTGGAAAGGAGAAATCATTTGAAATGTAAATAAAGAATATATATAATTAAAAAAAGAAATCTGAACTGGAAAAAAAATTGGCATCCTAGTTTTTTTCTGTTGCTAGGTCTAGGGAAGTCAATTATGTTAGTGTCAATTGAACCTAGGGTTAAAACGAACCTAAATGAACTAGATGAGATGAACTTGAATTACATATAATGTGAGACACTGAGTGTGTACTATTCTAAGTAGCTGAGATAATTTATTTTTCTAGCTATATGAACTGACATACTTGCTTCTATTTTCAATAAACATGATACTTTGCATTTGGTTTCTGAATATTCTAATTTCAAATTTTATTTAATGAATGCAACTTAACATAATTTTTGGAATTTGAGAGGATGGTGAGATAGTTTAGTTGGTAAGTTACTTGTCATGAGAGCATAAGGACTTGAAATCAATCCCAGCATCCACATAAAGAGGTAAGTATTTTGACATGAGCCTGTAATCTCAGTGATAAATGTGGGACCAGATATGTCTGTTTCCTATTACTAGAATAATAGTTATCACAAAGTTTTCCTTTAGAACCTATTCTAAAAATTCAATTATTCTTATATAATATAAATATTTATTTAATAGTGAAACATTTTTCCCAAAAATAGGATTTTTTAATGATACTGGAATATTTCTCTAGTATAACTTTTTATGTTGATATTATATTCATATCAAACTTATACTCTTAAAATAAGTAGAAATCATTTAAATTGAGGAAAGAGGATTGTACTATTAGTTAAAATGTTTATTTTATTTTATTGGATATTTTCTTTATTGACATTTCAAATGATTTCCCCTTTCCAGGTATCCTCTTCTTAAACCCCCTATCCCATGTCTCTTTGCCCTGCCTCTATGAGGGTGCTCCCCTACCTATCCACTTCTGTTTTCCCACACTGGCATTCCCTTATACTGGGACATCAAATACCCTCAGGCCCAAGGTCCTCTCCTCCCACTGATATCCAACAAGGCCATCCACTGCCACACATGCAGCCAGAGCTACGGGTTTGTCCATGTGTATTCTTTGGTTGTTGGTTCAGTCCCAGAGAGCTCCTGGCGGTCTGGCCTGTTGACAGTGTTGCTCCCTTCATGAGGCATTTAAGAAGTTAGGCTCCAGAGAACCAAATAACCCTATTAAAAATGGGGAACAGACCTAAACAGAAACTTCTCAAATGAAGAAACTTGCATGGCTGAGAAGCACCTAAAAAAATACTCATCATCCTTAGTTATCAGAGAAATACAAATCAAAACAATCCTGATATTTCACCTCACACCACTAAGAATGGCTAAGATCAAAAACTCAGGGTACAGCAGATGCTGATAAGGATGTAGAGAAAGAGGAACACTCCTACATTGCTGGTGGGATTGCAAGCTATTACAATCACTCTGGAAATCTGTCTGGTGGTTCCTCAGAAAACTAGACAGAGTACTACCTGAGGACCCAGAAAGACCACTCCTGGGCATATACCAAGAACATGTTCCAACATGTAATAAGAACACATTCACCACTATGTTCATAGCAGCCATATATATAATAGCCAGAAGCTGGAAACAACCCAGATGTCCCTCAACAGAGGAATGGATATAGAAAATGTGGTACATTTACACAATGGAGTACTACTTAGCCATTAAAAACAATGACTTCATGAAATTCACAGGAAATGAATGAAACTAGAAAATATCATCTTGAGTGAAGTAAGTCAGTCACAAAAGAACACTCATGGTATGTACTCACTGATAAGTGTACATTCCACCCAAAAGTTCAGAATACCCAAGATTCAATTCACAGACCACATGAAGCACAAGAAGAAGGAAGACCAAAATGTGGAAACTTCAGTGGTTCATAGAAGAGTGAACAAAACACTCACAGGGAGGAAATATGGAGACAAAGTATAGAGAAGAGACTGAAGGAAAGGACATTCAGAGACTGCCCCACCTCAGGATCCATCCCATATACAGCTTCGGATGCTATTTTGGAAGTGCTTGCTGAAGGAAGCCTGATACAGCTGTCTCCTGAGAGACTCTGTCAGAGTCTGAGAAATACAGAGGCAGATACTAGCAGCCAACCATTGGACTGAATGTGGGGTTCCCATGGGGAAGTTAGAGAAAATGTATATTTTACAACACTTAAAACACTTGGTAGACCAGCTTAGGGTAGAAAAATATAGGGCAATTAACCTTCCAAAATAAGAAGTAATGATTTTATGGACTTAAAGTATAAAAATGCTTTTTTTATGTACAAATTCTTATTTCCTCATAGGGCTCACAAGACCAAAATGAAGTCATCTGTCCACTGTGCCCTTTATTGGATTTCCTTAGAAGAACTAGCTTCCACATAAAACCGGGATTTGCCTTTTTTTTCATGCTTCCCCTGTGGCCTTCATAATATTCATGGTAGCCATGGAGGATAATGTGACACACCCTTTAAAACTTGCTTTACTCCCCATGAAATTGATACACTTCTAAATACTTTGGAACTGTTTATTGAATGTAGACAGATACAGCACCTTTATTTTTCTATTGTTAGATCAAATGTGCCTACCTCTCCCAGTGTCAATAGGATGAGACCATAAGATAAAGGTCAGACAGACCAAAATTCTTCCACTTACATGTAAGGGCACCTTTTCTTCCTTTTATGTTTTGATATTTTTTAAAACTTTATTTTGGTTTTGTTAGTCCTTAAAAATCTAATTTTAAATCATTGTATTTAAATGAAATGGAATATGACTACAAACATTCAAATTTCTCCCCATATATACACTCTCATCATTAAGTCAAGAATGTAGATATTTAATTTTAAATCATTGTATTGAAATGAAATGGAAAATTATTACAAATGTTCAGATTTCTCCCCATATGTTCAGTCTCATCATCAAAGTTCAAGAATGTAGATATTCAATTTTAAATCATTATATTTAAATGAAATGGAAAATTATTACAAAACTTCAGATTTCCCCCAAAATGTATACTCTTAACATCATCAAAAGTCAAGAAGGAAGATAATAAAGGGAAAGGGTACCTTTTGCCATCATCTTTGTCTCTGTTCTTTCTTTTTTCTCAAGTTTCTCTTTGTGAGTTGCTTAAACAGAAAAGTAATATTAGGAAATTAAAAATCACACATAGTTTTAATAGATTGCAAATCTAATTTCCTTCTTACTACAGTTCTATAGAGCAATTGGGGATTCATGACTCTATTGGACCCATCTTAGGAATATAGTAATCAGTAGGTAATCCAAACTAAGCTTTGGCACTAAAAATCAGAACACAGCCAGGTGATGATGGAGCACACCTTTAATCCTAGCACTTGACAGGCAGAGTAAGGTAAATCTCTGTGAGTTCTAGACCAGCTTGCTCTATAGAGCTACTTTCAGGACAGCGAGTATTACAGAGAATTCCTGTCTTGAAATTTTAATTAATTAATAATTTTAGAAAATAGATGGTTATGGTAGTGAATGATGTCAATTCCAGTACTCAGAAGGTAAAGGCAGGAAGATCTCTTTGAGTTTGAGGCTATTCTGGACTACATCGTGAATTCCAGGACAGCCAGGACTAAATAGTTAGATCCTGACCATAACAAACAGAAAACCCAATCACACAAATAGATTGTATGTTGAAAGCTAGATTGGTCATCTTTGTTTTGTAGATTCTACTGCAAATATTGAAGTTTTCAGAAAAGAAAATAAAAAATGAGGAATTTTTTTAACAAATATAAAGGACATATACACTGTGAAAAAACTCTTTAGCATTAATAACAGGAGATTTCTACATTATGACTGAAGACTGGTTAACCAAAGTGTTCCTCAATAGGAACACCATTCACATTTGGGAAAGAGCAACTTTCTAATATGATTTGAGCATCACAAAGATGCTGAACCTTTCTAGTACCTGCTCACTGATTATTGTATATCAATATCATTCTAACAAACAAAACATTATCAATGATTCCCTAAGGGGTTACACACTTCTCTGGAATCAACAATTCTTTATAAGGTAATTAAAATTATTATTAAAGTAATAAATATTTTAATTTATCAATGTTCTATATGATATCTGAGAAATATCTTCCAAATATTTATTTAACAATATAATGAAGCAACATTAGTTTATTTAATATGTCTTTTTTTCTGTAAATAGTAAGAAAATGTTAGGTCTAAGTGTTGAGGTTAAGGTAATCCCAAAGGTGTAATAGCATGTGCAACACAGTCCTATATTTCAAATAAACAGATCATTTATGGAAAGTGTCAACATTTCAATAATTTCCATTTATTCAATATTTATTATTATTATTAAATAATATTAAATAAATATTCAATATTTATTCAATAATGACTTTAACTGCCATATGTAAACAGAGGAAAAGTTACAGAAAGCATTCAATCTCTGATATTTATTTTGAGTAAATTCTCTACACATATATTTTAAGGGCAATCTTTTAATTATTAAAAGAAAACATTTAGTAATATTGAAGTTTGAAATGGAATAAGAACCACAAAATTATTTGATTTTGTCAGGATATAGAATCTTATGTTCATAATTCACTATCTTATCATCATATGAGAAGTACACAAATATGCCTGAGACAGACAAAGAAGATAAGACCTACAAAATTCAAGGAAATTGCTACTAGGTAAATATTAATAAAAGTAGACTATTTAATTCTAATTTTCAGGTGCGAATATGTAATAAGTCATACTGAAACATTTTCTACTGCTCTGGTTCATAAATAGCATATTCATTGTACATATTCTATCTAAGCTGCAATGTTCCATAAACCAGAAAAGTGAGTCGGCTAAAATATTGCAGATCCAGTTGCGATCCAAACCACAGCAAAACATCAAACTACAATCTTACTTCACATAAAGCAATGAGATAGAGTGGGATGTTTCAAAAAAAAAAAAATGAAAACCAAGGAACATTTTTTAAAGCTTAAGGAAACTACTAGTATAGACTTAATTTCTAATAAGTATCCTAATGAAGCTCCTGAAGTAGAAATACCACAGTATATGCATGTATGCCCTCATACACACACACACACACACACACATGCACACGCACATGCACACACACACACACACATACACACACACACATACACACAGACAGACACATACACAGACACACACACGGGAATAAATGGACAAGAGATATAGACTGTCACTCAGAAAGAAATCTACAACACTAAAATCACATTAAGGTAAATTCTACAAATAACAATAGCTAAGATACATGACATAAGATGTCCTCCACTCTCAAATACCATAAAACTTTGTAAAAGCAGGAATGGAAAGTTCTCTAGGACATATTTTTGATTTAGGAAAGTCAGAATATAAAACAGTAGATTTTAAGGAAAAAGGGGGAACAATAAGTTACTAATATGATGGGAAAGATCTTCATGATTTAAACAGTGAAGTCTTACCTATCCTTTCTCCATAAATAAGCAATATCAAACAAATAAGATAATAAATTAGGCATTTTATTTAAAACAATGAAGATGGCTTCTTACCTATAATAATGAGCAGGTCTTTATTCTTCTCTTAAGTAATATTCTCTAAGGCAGGATCGAAACTACCAGAGAAAAGGCTGACATATTTCTTAAAAGTAACAAAGGGAACAAAGACCCTAACTTACTCTATTCTCTTTTCTTCAGAGATTGGTCTTTTATGGTTCTTTCCCGTGAATAAAACTATAATGCAACTTTTACAGGAAGAAGCCAACATTTCTTAAAGTCTAGAAATAATGAAGAGAAATGCCAAAGGAAAAAAAGCTTTAATGTTAAAGTGGCACAGAGAATAACTACACATACCTTTCTTCTCAGGTTTTTCTCCTTTTAATTTTTCTTTTCCTTTCTCCTTTTCTCTGTGTGAAACTAGAAAGAAGCAGATAATACTTTTATTTATATCAATGGAATAAATTATGGGATAATTGCATGACAGATTAGTTTATAAAGTACTTAGAGAAATCACCCATTGGCATGAAGGTTTGTTTATATACTTAGATTAAACTTGAAAATAATTACTTTTATTTCACACCCAACCATAAGCAGAGTAAAATATATCTGACTGAAAAAATAAAAATGTCCCTAAATTTTTTATCCTTTAAATCAATAAATTGGAAGATCTCTCTCTCTCTCTCTCTCTCTCTCTCTCTCTGTCTCTCTCTCTCTCACACACACACACACACACACACACACACTGTATGTTAAATAAGTCCAGTTTTGATATTGAATGAATGTCAGAAATATCAACACAAGAATGTACATAGTCTCCTGAACTAAAAGCAAAGAGCAATGACTAAAAACCACATATGTTAAATCTTTACAGAAATAATTCATATTAAATGTTTTTAAAAGAAACAAATGAGACTGGAATGCTATTTCTTTTTTACAAAATTTAGTGCGATATAATTCAGTAAATTTATTCCAGGAGAACTAAAATTTAAGAGAAATCTTTACCTTATTATTTATCCATAGTGCATATTAATCGCCAACCTAGAAATATGGAAATTAACCCACTCGCCTTTCTCTCCTACCACTTAACTATAATTCAGTCATTAAGCTCTTTTCAAAGTAAGCATTTTGATATTATTCTACCTATGTTCTCTTAACCCCTACCTAATCTATATTTGCACAGGAATATACAGAGAACACCTGTCAAGTGCTGAAGATTCTCTTTGGCAAGACAAATACCTTCTCTTTCAATGGAATGTCAACACATGAATGGATGGCAAATGCTAAACAAATAATTGCAGAGGCAGTTAATTGTATTTAGTGTAATTGCTGCAGAGAAAATAAGCAAGATGTCATTTCAGCATGGATAATGTACCTGATCTCATCTACATTTTTGGAGAAGACACCTTTGTACAGGTGACATTAAAGGATGTGGAAAACAAATGAAGAAATTAATCTAGTCAGAGACTGTGAGGACAAGAAGAAGCCCATTTCCAAATGTCTGAGCATGGTACCTGCTATAGATGTGACATTATTGAACCTTTCAATACAATAATGTCTGGTCTGAGAATGTCTATTTATCTATTGTTTGTTGTTGTTGTTGTTGCTCATGTCTCAGCATCTCACCCAACAAAGCATGTGTATATATATATATATATATATATATATATATATATATATATAAACTAAGAGTCCTACCCGTTATTTATTAAAGCATCTGTCACAAATAGGAACTATCACAAGTTTAGAAGCATTTCATTGTCATGGTAATCTGATAAGAAATTTAAGAAATTTTACCGTAAATGTTACATTCGGTTGTAACAAGTGTTTTTGTAGCTCCAGAGGATAATATTGTCCCCTGTATGCCACTCTCCTCTCTGCTTCTTTGTGTCTTCCATTTTATATTCCCTAAATCACATGCCCTTATCTTCTATCTCCTGCTCCATGAAAGCCTCCTCATTTTTGGATCAAGTGATTCTCTGTAAAATTGAATCCTATATTTTGTTTGGACAGCAATTACACCATGTATTAATTCTTTATTAATAGGTAATAATGTTGCCATTGTTTATATGTGACTTCTAAGCAGATAAAGTCTTTTAAGTGATGTACCACATTACATCTTTGTAGACTCTGTTCATGTCAATATCTCTCATACAATTCACTGTTAATAATATTTTGGAATATATGCACTTCCCATATTTTATAAGAACACCTAATCTGCTTTTTGCTATAAATCTCTGTTTGCTTTCAATCTCTGGACACTTTTGTAGTTTATTAAAATGTCTTAAATATAATCTAGAAGCAGGAAGGGTGAACCCACCTCAGAACATCTAGATAATACATTATTTTTTCCCTTTCATATTTAATGAAAATTTTAGGTGCTTCTAAGAAACTAATTTCAATAAAAAAATATCTCAAGAAAGAAGGGTAGGAATTCAGCACTTACAGAGGACACAAAGAGCTCTTTTTTTTTTCTTTGCATTATTTTTAATTAAGCTAACATCCAAAATAAAATTCTTTTTTTTTTTTTTTCAAAATAAAATTCTTGGCAAAAATAGTGTCCTTTAAAGTTCCTCTAGGGGGAACCAAGTTTCTGAGAGATAAGCTGTGCATTCAGAGTTCTGACTAAAAAAAGACCCCCAAAGAAATACATAATTTGTGACTCTGCCTCTGCACCTTAAACAGCTGGTGGTCCATTCCACCAGCAGATTCTCAGATTAACATGTGCACACGCATAAATGGGAGAATTAATACAAAACCACCGACCAAAGGGCCTAAATTAGCATAGTAACTCCTCATTCCTGTTACCCAATAGAAAAAGCTGGTTCCTCAATCAAAAATGTTGATTTACAGGCACAGTGGTACATACTGGAATTTCATTATCCCCCTTCAGAATTGACTCCACAGTACAACTTAGTGAAACAGCTGGACCTGGGGGCCCTACGGAACTGTTCAAACTGGCAGAAAGCCACCAAAAATACTTGGACAGAAACGTTAAACTTTGGCAAGTGAGTTCTCAAATGCCAAGTACACTGGCTGAAATGACTTTAGACTCAGCAAAGCAAGAAAAGGGGCTTTTGAAATAAAAAATACTTTGCTACATTAAAAATAGTAGCTAATTTTGCTGATACATCTCTGATAAGCTATCACCTACATAGAAAAAAATCTATCTACGTGCTACCAACCTATACTGGCAAGCCATATTTTGGTAAGGGTAATTTTGTTAAGAAAAGTTATTTTTTATAATCAGAACATTCTAATAAAAATATTACTATAACATTATTCACTCTGGCCTCCATGCCTTGATTAACAGTCCTTCTGAGGAGTGCCTACATTCTGGCTTCCTGAGGTAGGTATGAAGGGAACCCAGAATAAAAATAAGCTTTTGCACCTGTTAGAGCTTAGTTTGTTTGCCATTCTTATTTACATGAAACAAAAGTTCCCTTGATAGGCTCATAATTAAGAGTAAATGGAATGTTGGAGTGGATCTGTGGCTTGGCAACTGACTTGGCATGGCTGTGCCATCTCTGCTCTTGTCAAGAATGACCTTTCTTTGACCAGAATATTTAGCATAGCTCAACTCTGAAGTGTATGACTCCTTCCCACATGGCTCCTCTCAAATTCTCCTGCATGCTTCTGTGTTTTATCCTAGCAGCCATCAGAAAGACATATATCTTCTGGGGCTTTCAGAGATTATATTATCTCATGATTTCTAGTTCTTAGTAGCGACAATATTCTCTGAGGGCCTCTTCTCACAGATCACAATCAAATCTTTGATGCAAAACTGTTTAAGTGGAGCTATTTATAGGCTACTAAATTCTCCAAGTGACAGGTGGCAATGAACTACGTAAAACCACTGAAGATTATATTTGACTTTAGAACTACTTAATAACACTACTGTGAACAATACACATTATACCTTTTAAGGCATATGCTTTGACATACATGGTTTTACTTTATAGACTTTTCTGATATTTATTTTAATAAATTTTCTATGTTTTGAGATATTTTAGTGCTTTGAATGTAGAAGGTATT
Source organism: Apodemus sylvaticus (assembly GCF_947179515.1). Taxonomy (NCBI): domain Eukaryota; kingdom Metazoa; phylum Chordata; class Mammalia; order Rodentia; family Muridae; genus Apodemus; species Apodemus sylvaticus. Next base: position 685,721 of record NC_067494.1, read on the forward strand.
AGTAAATAATTTTGAAAAATAGAATATTCCTACTGATTTGCAATACTTAAACGTATTGTTTCAGTGCCTTAAGTGGTTTATAAATACCAAATGATCCTCCCTGAAAACATACAAACTAGTAACAAAAGATGGACTGAACATGTTATATTGATATATGTATGTATACATATGTCAGAACATGGTCAAAAGAAAGATGTGTGTTGAGGAATGCCCTGGGGGAACTGCAGAGGGCATTTTACCTCCAGTACATTCTATTCCCTGTATTGGACTTGATTTTTGCACTTCCTATGAAAAATATTTATATTCAATTTGTGAGACATGTTTGTTCCTGTTGGTTGTCAGATCATAACTACAGAACCCAATCTGGTCAGTGTGCCCTAAATCTGGATATGGCCTTCTGATTTCCTTTTGTTCTTTTCCAAGTGTAATCTATAATACCTGACAGACAATTATGTTTCAAATGCTCTGTACTGAGAAAGTTCCAAGAAAGAGCTGATGTGTGAATACTTAGTATGTGCTTACAACATTTTTTATATGTTTTTCTCATCATGTTTTTCTGAAGTCAAACAACCTTCCTTGGATCATTCCTTCCTTTGTTATATTAGTGTATAAAAGTACACTGAAGTTGAAAAAAAAAAGTCCATAGCATCAGATTGCAGTTTGCTACATTCTTTCTGGTGATCAGATCTCAGGTTTTGCCAACACAGATCTGCACTAGTGATGTGTACTAGTACACATACATGCATACACACACGCACATATACACATATACATATGTTGCAAGTGATAGTAATTAATAAAAAGGACAGCAAGAATTTT